>NW_016107704.1:1254525-1270147 GCF_001604975.1 Cebus imitator | reverse complement strand
GGGAGGCCGCCGTGCAGGGCGCCACACATCCGGGAGGGCCGGGGAGGCTGCTCTGCAGGACGCCTCACATCCGGGAAGGACGGAAGAAAGCGCCCCGTAAAGGAGGCAGTCCATAAAGAGCACCCACAATGGCAGCCTCAAATGTCCTGGCCTACCGTTGGGTTGCAGAAACATGGAGAAAAGAGAGAGGGGTTGTAAGGAATCGCAGAGGCCTCGATTTTGCTTGGGAGTTGCTCATTCTTAATGTGGGTTCCATTCACAGCAGCACAGCTCACCAAAGAGAACCCACATTCAACCCAGCACGGGGCCGGGAGCCTCGAACGCACAGGCGCGTGCAGTGACACCCCAGCACGGCTAGTGAAGGCCGGAGGTGCCCCTCCCAGTCCGTGTCCTGTCGCCAGAGGCGGGGGCACCTCAAACGCCGCTTCTGCAGAGGGAAGGCAGCCTGCCGAGACAGACCTCCTCCTGGAACGTGGAGACTCCGGCGCCCCAGTCCCTGAACGGGAGGCGTCCGCGCTGAGTCGTCCGTCCCCGGGGTGTTTTCCATGGCGCCTGGAGCAGCTGAGACCAGAAAGTGCTCTGCGGTGGATGTCCTGATTTCTCACCCGCCGCCGTCCTGCACCCACCCCGCGCTGTCCGCCGCAGCCTGCGACTTAGGGACGCCACAGAAGTGGGCCGCCGCCTGCTGGAAACGCGGCTTTTCCTTAGAAGGCAGTTGTCTGCATTGCGGGTGGATCCACCGTTTGGGTTTGGGCTGGTGTGTCCAAAATGGCCATGAAGGTCTGGAAAAAGTCACTTCTCTGTAGAAAGCTGTGTCTTGGTAATTCGTGGAAATGTGGAAACACATGGAACACAAAAGTCAAAGTTGGTTTAATCCAGTTTTAGAGGAATTGAAGGCGCCACATCCGTCCAGGGAAAAGGACCTGGGACGCGGGTGTGGAAGAACCTGGCTGTACACGCTCCCAGGGCCCCGAGAGCACGGAAGCAGACAGTTGCGGTTTCGGGTGCTGGCAACGGGAGCGACTTAGATAAGAAATTCTATCAAGTGGCAGCACATTTTTATAGTGCTCGCCTTGTTAGTTGCTGTCCGTTGGACTTGGACGCCGTAAACAGGAGATACTATAGAAAATGGCTTCCAGGTTTTATGTATATTATAGGGCTGCAGGATAATAATTGGAGCAATGGCCTGATATGTCACAGAGGTGGCTGGGAGTGGCATTAACAAGACACTTACAGCAGGTTTTGAGGGATGTAACTGGCCGCCCCGTGGCTTCCAAGTGGAAGCATCAGAAAGCAGTTGTTCCTCCCCAGGTGGTGCCGGGCCAGCCAGGCAGCTTCTCACCTGCTCCTCTGGCATTGCACAAAGGTTTCCCACGGGTGGAGACAGTGCCTCGTCTGGCTTCTCACTGAGCTCAGAGCCAAATGCGTTAGACAGCCTTCGTGGCCTGTGCGTGTTCGTCTCCCAAGCTCATCTTGACAAATCTCCCCTCACTCGCTTTTCTCTTACCACCCCCAACTCTCTGGGGTCCCACCAAACCCAAACTTCTCCAAAAGGCTCCTTTGACCTTCCTTCCTTCCTCCCTCCCTCCTTCCCTCCTTCCTTCCCTCCTTCCTTCCTTCCTTCCTTCCTTTCTTCCTTCCTTCCCTCAGTGCCCTCTCCCTAAGTATCTGTAAGGCTTGTTCCCACATCAAACACTTGCTGCCATCACTCTCAATATATTCTTTAAAACAGATGCAGCTTGTTTATTTTCTCTTTTCTCATCTAGAATGCAAGGCTCAGGGACTTTCTAATTTGTTCTTTGTTGTATCCCCAATGCCTAGATTAGTGCCTGGCATAAATTAGATGCTCAATAGACATGTGGCATGAATGATGCAATGTGATGACATGGAGCAATCATATCTGGGTGTGGAGACATAGAGATGGGGCCCGCCAGTGGTAAGCAGGACTCAAGAGAGCGCTGAGGCTTTAGTGATTTAATAAGATGCTGGTGACAAAGTAGACAAGATGGCCGGAAAACTCAGGCAGTCAGAAAACAGTGACTGGGTCTGTTTACATTCCACCTCCCTCCCTGACGAACAGATGGGAATGTTGTGATGGCTCATCAGATAGTCAAACTGCATCTAAATAAATTGCTGACAAATCTGCTAGGTACAGTGCTTTCTGTTTGGAAAATTCACAAGGCAACTCATATATATAGTGCCGTGCCAGTTTAAAAACAATACTGCCAGGATAAAAACTATATTTGAAAGTTGCTTTTAATAACATCTTGGGGGTGTTAAAAGCAAGATTTTTTTAAAAGCCTAATTTAGCTCTACAAAGGGGGTACAGCTTTAGCTCCTAGTAAAATGAATCTATTTCCTCAATTTCTCCATTTCCACGCCACCCTCAATATGCTATAAAATCCTATAACTAAACTGGAGTTAAAAATGCAAACAAAATTTCCAAAGTGTGTGAATAAAATCTGATGTGTATTTAGAGTGTTGTACTTTGCAAAGCCAATGAGAAAGAACGTTGACTTTGGAATCAAGCCCACCTGGGTTTGAATTGCGGCTCAGCTTCATCGCAGCTATTCTAGCTATTCTGAGTCATGGTTTCAGCATCTGAACAGCGGACATCCTGATATGCACCGTCAGAGGTGCAATGGGGATGGGATGGTAAGCACTGGGACTGGCATAGTGAGTATTTAATAGAGTGCCCAGCACACAGCCCATGCTCCCAAGTGGCAGCTAACAATCCATACTTCACAGGTACAAAAAACAATGCAATACAAAAAACAGCTTAACTAATCCTGATGCTGAGAAAAAATTTCTAAGAATCACAGTGCTATGTTTAGTTTGGTGCAAAAGTAATTGTGGTTTTTGCCATTACTTTTGCACCAACCTAATAATACAACTTAACAATGATCATGACTTAAAAAAATCCAAAACATCAACATGAGTAATCAACAAACACTTCTCCAAAATAATGCTTTTTATTAATACTAGTAGTGGAGAACATTAGAAACTATTTACTGCCTTGTTCTGTGAGTATTTACACAAAGGGCTACATTCCTAAAATGGCGCGCAAAGACGTTGTTACAGAACTCCAAAGAAGTTTCTCAAAATTGCAAAATTAAAAACCAAATTTTAAATAAAGAACGTCGGGGCCACAGAACTCTCCCAAACAAATTATGTAACTATTTTGTTCTAGTGATGAGGAACTTGAAACCCAACTTTCATCTGGTCATACAGGCAATTCTTGAAGGGTGACTCCTCACTGCTAATCCAGTTAACTCCCATCCACACTGTATCTAGGGCAGCCACTAAAACAGAGAAGGATAAGCCACCGAAAAGGGCAGCACGTCCTTCAACACGAGGCCTTGCCCCACTTCCATTCCCTGACATCAGCATTTCTGCATTTCAGTCATTCCGTGGATATGGATGGCCCACCAGTTTCCAAGAACTGCCCCCAGGCGTCTCTGTGTCCAAGACCCTTGGCTTGCCTTCCAGGCCTACCCCCAAGAGGGACTGAAGCACCTGCAGACACACACCAGAGGAGCACAGAGCCAATGCCCAAAAGGCCCTGGAGAGGGCGCATTTCCAGGGTACTGTAGGGAGGAAGCTTTTCAGGGCCAGGAAGTGTGTGTTTTCCTCTGGGAGACAACTGCCCTTCACCTTCCATTCATTACCAGGTGGACATGAATAACATAGAGAGGGAAGTGTATATATATATATACATATATATATATACATATATGTGTATATATATATATACATATATATATGTATATATATATATCTTTCCATCTGTATCTGTCTATTCATCTATTATCCATCATCTATTTATCATCTATCAATCATCTATCATCTTTCTATCACATAGTCCATCATCTGTCTATATCATCTCTCTATCATCTATCCATCTATCATCTGTCTACACACATGCACATACACGCATGCACACACCCACATATATACACACGCAGGCATTCAGTCGACCTCACTAATTATGGTTCACATTTGTGAAGGCATCTACTCACGAAACGTATCGGTGACTCCCATGTTAACACTCGGAGTGTTGTGCTTGTTTCTGAGCGTGTGCAGGGAGGGAAAGAGTCCAAGTCTCGATGGGAGTGTTTCCAGCTGACAGTGGACAAGGCAACACACCACGTTCTTGTTTCAGCCCGTCCTGTAAATTTGTCCTTTCTGCAGTCTGCACGGTGCTACTGTTTGTGCATTTTCGTGGCTTTCATGGTTGATTTTTCTACCTGCAGTGGCCCCAAGCATGGCACTGAAGTGCTGTCAGGTGTCACAAATCATGAGACTGCTGTGATGTGCCTTATGGAGAAAGCAGATGTTGAAGGAACTGTGTTCAAGCTTGAGCGTTGGGGCTTTTGGTGGTGAGTTTGATGTGAGTGAACCAACAGGACAAATTAAATAAGATGCCTTTAAATCGAAATACACAAAAAACAAGGCTATATATTACTCAGTGGATAAAAATGTCAGCAGAGGGTCACAGGAAGCTAACCCTGTACATCCAGTACAAGCAACTGTTTAGTATTGCCTAATTCAGTGTACATGGCAATTTTACAAAACAACTACCTCGAATAACAAGAATCACCTGTGTAAATATGTCCATGTATATGTACAGGTTGAACATCTCTAATTTGAAAGTCCCAAATGTTCAAAAATTGGAAACATTTTGAGCACTGTTACAACGCTGCAAGTAGAGAATTCCACACCTGACCTCAAGTGATGGGTGTGCAAGATTAAAATATTACAGAAAACCACCTTGAGCTATGTACATGAAATATATATGAAACGTAAGTAAATGTCATGTTCAGACTTGGATCCCATCCTCAAGACATCTCATTATATATATGCAAATATTCTAAGATCTGAAAAAAATCTGAAATCCTAGACATTTCTGGTCCCAGGCATGTTGAATAAGAGACACTCAACTTGTATACACACAAACACACACACACACACACTCATCCCTCAGTATTTGTGGGAGTTCCAGGACCTCCTACAGATACCAAAATCCTCAGTTGTTCAAGTCCCTGCTATAAAATGGCATAGGGTTTGCATATAGCCTACACACATCCTCCTGTGTACTTTGAATCATCTCTAGATTAGTTGTAATACCTAACACAATGTAAATGCTATATAAATAGTTATTACACTATATTTAAATTTCATACTGTCTTCATGTTATAGTGTTATTTTTTTAAAAATATTTTCAGTCCAAGGTTACTTAAATCCAAGTATGCAGGACTGGCGTATACGAACCTGACTTCACACACACACATCTATGCATGTATGAACACACAAACACACATGGGAGATGTGGCTTGGGTCACAGTTTCCTGAAGGGAGACTCTCATGATTCAGTAACCTGTGGAGTGAAACCAGGAGACGGGTGGTGACGGCCAAAAGAACCACAGCAAGGACGTGCATAAAACAGTCATCGGTGCCTCGAAGTCAAGGTCACACAGGTGGGAGCCCTGCCATCCAGCATATCTATGGTTCCTGCGGTTTTGCAAAGAGATTTTGTATCTTTCTCATGACAACTCTGACTTCATGAGGCCTGCACCAGTTCCAGGACATAAAGGTTTCTTTAAAGCAGCTAAAGGGTCATGTTTTTCCAAAAATTTCCGTGTTCTAAATATCTTAAGTGTCACAAATCATTCGTCTCCAAACAGTTTATATTAACAAACTTTAAATACTAATATTTTAATCAAAACATCCACCCCCTACATATACATCTCCTTTGCTTGCAGTACAGAAAAAAGGGAGCATTTCCAACTGTCAACATTTTGAAGCTGTGTTATCATACAGCTTTGCTGTTCCCATAGCAACACACTCCATTGCCTAGGTGATGGTGATCTTATGATGTCACCAATGAGCTAAACTAACTTAGAAGACACGCAGACATTTCCCCCTGGGTACACCCACATCTTAAAGTCACCATCCAAGACGTATAGGGTTAATGTACCAAAGTGTAGTTCATTGGGTGTTGTGAGCACATTTCATAAACATAATTCAGGGGCTCGCCTGTGATGACATCGTTCATCTTCACAAGGTTTATGGATACCAGCCAAGTTGCCCCTCACATTATCCCATGGAGACTTTTCCTAGCTGCAGAACAGACACCAAAACAAAGGCACAACCACTTGGGGGGGCATGCCGCAGCTGTACAAAGCTGTGAAGGGGAGGGACCAACGGAAGTGTCCAGGGATGTTGTCACCAACTCAGAATGGGTCACTCTGGCAAGAGTGGATGAGATTTGTGAACCATCCTGGGGCAGTCTTCCTTTCCAAAACCGAGTGATTGCTAAAATGCAGGAAGATTCACCCATTTCAGTTTCCTTCTGTCAATGTTCCAGTGACTTTGCCATCTCATAAATGAAGAATGTCACACATGATGTGTGGAAGAGATAGTGACAGAAGTGTGGGGTGTCTTAAAGTACATTTAAGATCAGAAACTTAACATTGGAAAGGGGATTCCGGTCCCATATTCTCTCCCAATTCCTCTCACAACTGGTCTGTTTGAGTGACAGGTATGGTACAGGATGTTTCTACAGCAAAAGTGAAATGTACAAGGTGGGATGCTACTCAGCGGGTTTCAAGGCACAGAAACACTGTCCCGCGCATATTTTGCTTCCAAAATCATCAAATAGCATTTAGGCACTTTGTAATTAACCCAAAGGGGGCTTTCAACAAATAGCATGCATGGAGCTCTAACTTGCAAATGTGCAATTAGAGTGTATCCAAACCAATTTTCTTTTATGAATGGAAAATGTGTCATCCAACTGCTTGTGTACAACCAGAAGTGTGATAACGTGGCTCACTGGCCCTGTCCAAATATCAGATTGGACAAGTTCAAGGCTGGTGCTGGGGGACAAGGTGACAGAGTCCCTTTCCTCAAATTGTAATGATTTTTTAAAAACTGAACAGAAGTGATTTGAACATAAGACCAAAAAATAAAATAAAATCTTAAAACCTGATACAGACCACATAGTTCACACGAATGATATAATGAACCGTTACAGATCACGGAGGGCTATACAGTGTGTGGAGGGGGAGGCTGTTGCACCTGCTGTCACCTGCCACAATGCAGCCCATAGTCTCTCTACACCAGAGAGGCAGTAACGCAGCAGGTCAGGGGAAGGGTGTAGGCTCCTCCCCAGCCAGGAGCGGAGCTGGGTCTCTGCATCACTGCCTTCCATGCTGTTTCTAGTGACCAGAAGAGCCAGCAAAGACCCAGTAGAGCCAGTGAGCACCCCTAGGCATTGAACACAAAATCAGAACCACACAAGGCTGTGTCATTTGACCTTGATTTGGGATCCTCTGCTTTTGCTTTCCAAAGAGCCAAGAGAATTACTACAAAATCATGGCCACGTATGTGCACACCTTAAGGCTTTTCTAATTCCCTGCTTTCTCTGACACATCACTCAGGTTTCTTCAACTACGGGGTTTGAACGTGGGATCAACTTTGACATTTTGATTATTAGTGCTTTTACTTCTTATTTTTGGTTATGCTTCTCAAACAACCAAAGTCTGAGTCTAAAGTGTTATGAATCCACCAGGAAAAGAAACTTTGATATGGAGGTATTCCTCAAAATACTAACTGCAACCATGTCATTAGGTCTAGATATGCACTTTAAATTTAGATGTAAACAATAGCAATCAATGAGTAATTGCACTGGCACAAGGTGGCCGCATTAACATTGCTATGGGAACATTAATTTCAGAGTGTGTAATGATTCCATTTTCAATATTCTTTAAAAACGTTGTCAGCGATTGTCAGAACGGCTGCCAGTTCCTAATTTGCAATCTGTTGATCCAAACATGTTTCAGCGAAACCTGCCAGTACCAAAAGGTAAAATGCCTGTCAGCATCATGAAACTTCACAACCTAATTCCAAGTTTGAGTCCACACGCTCTTCTCGGCTATTACTGGATCAGTAAGAACGCAAATCAGGGACCAGAACTGAAGGTCAGCCCTTATTGTGGCTGCGCTTTACGGGACAACACTAGCACCAGACCTAACCACAGAAGCGCAAAGAGAACAGCTCCGCTGATCCCTGCTGCCGTCTTCTCCAACGTGGAGCCAGCTCCACATGCATGCTAAACTTTCATATACTTCGTCTATTGATTGATTGTGCTGCTGCATGGTCCAGTCAAAAGACTGTAAATAGAAATAAAGAAAACAAAGCAAAAAATGGATTCCTTTTGGTCTTCAGCAATGACTAACAATTCTCTCTTTTATGTGGTGGTCACACTTCCTCTGTGGGATAAGGGACCCCTTATTGTCTTTAGAGCAAATGAAACACCATGCCCTCTGGTCACCCCCCTTTCCACCATATGGTGCATGCTCTCCCTTGCCCAGGCCCTGTGCTGGTGGGGTTTTCTGAGTTGGAGTCAGCAGAATACCCAAGAAAAAGTGGTTTAAATTGCTGGAATTCCATGTTTCTTGTAAGACCTGTTGGGATTGAGTAGTTCCAGGATTGGTTGTCTCAGAAGCTAAAAAATGTCAGAGCTCCAGGTCAGCTTTTCTGAAATTCCTTTGGATTTCCTTCCACGGTGGCAACAGGGAGCAGGCACTGCCAGCTCCACACTCACTCCCGCCCACATGCAGACCCGGGGAGCAAGAGGGAGGTTCGCTGCTCCTGAACCTCTTTGCATTTTAAAGAAAACCCTTCCCCAGGTGCCCCAAGCAGACATCTCATCTGCTCCGAGGCCAGGGCCCAGCCACAGGCCCACACTGGACTCACTGCCTCTACAGCGTGGCCACAGCTGACTTAGAGCAATTAGGACTCAATCCCAACTAGAAGGCGCACATCACCTCCATCCTCCAGCAGATATGGGACCCAAGTTGGACAGGGTTGGGACCTTGCAGGGGAAAGACCCAGGCAGAGAGAATGGTGGGGAAATTGTGCACTCCAGGCACCCTGCAAATGCCCGCTCCTCAGGGGTGCCCCAATGGATTCCTTACTTCTAAGTCAGAAACAGGACAAATTTAGGGAAAAGACGTTGGCCTCTACAAGGGCAGATGAGTGTACTATCTAGCTCTCTAAAGTGGTCAAAAGAGAAAATAAAAGAAGGAAAAAAGGCAGCCTGGTGCTTTGTGCAGCAGAGTCCACTGGAGGCTGGGGAGTGTTGAGTCCGGACCCCGGGAGCACCCCAGGCCAGGCTTTCCCCAATGCCCCTGCATCAAGCTCACCCCATCCTGCAGGCCTAGCTCAGCCGCCAACTCCTATTCTGCATCCCAGAGCCCCTCATGGGTTCTCTGAGCCAGTGACACTTGATGGCCTTTGACTCTTTTCTTGCTGAGGCCCCGAGTGCAGGGCCGTGGACTCCCATGTTCCTCCTGCTGCCCAGCCACTGCAGTGCCACAAATGATCGATAAATATGGGATGTCCACTAAAATCAATTCTCTTAATATTCCAGAGGGGAAACTAATTCTGTAACTCAACAATTCCAGGGTGATTTAAAAAAATAGAGTAAATTTGATATCTCGTTTAGAAACTGTAGGAATTTCTTGACCACAACGGTCTCATCATGTATAGAATTATCTAGAAGGTTACAGCAAACATGGATGCATTTTTGTTTTGTTTTAACAGACTTTATTTTTTAAGAGCCAGGTTGATAGTAAAACTGAGTGGAAAGGACAAAGATTTTTCACAGGTGCCCTCCCTCTCCAGAGTGTATTCTGAAATTATCACAGTGTTTGAAAATATGGGTAATGTAAATAAAATACACATTTTCTGACTTTAAAGACAGTTAACATTATACTTGCCTTATTTTAAAACCAGAATATACTATAAATCATCATTTAATTTATATGGAATTGAGATTTAATGCTGCTGGTACTTAAATGGCTGTAAAGGTGTGCCAGAAATTCTTCTCTGCAAACAATAATTATTTAAGCAGCCAACAGTTCCACTGAGATTTACAACTATTTTCACAGAATTGCTTGAGAGACAAACTGATTTTTCTACTGAAGTTATTGCCTTTTGAAAACAGAATTTGATATTGCCGTTTTATATATGTACCTATAATAGCACATAAGGCACATTCGTTTACATTCTTGGAACCAATTTGGCTGTGTTTTCAGATATCAGAAACACATTTCCAAGAAAAATGCCCAAACAGACCTCGTTTCTCCTGCGCGGGTTTCACCTCTGGAGCAGAAGTAGGTGAAGCCCTCTTCCTCGCCAGGGTGTCAGTGTGGACCCCTGGAAAGTTAATACTACTAGCAAATGGCACAAACTTTCAGACAGTCTTTGCGGATGTGTTTGTGACCTGGTGATGAGCTGCGGAGAACTGTTTGTAATGGCAGATGATGGGAAATCTGCTCTCACCAAATGGTGAAAGCATAAATGCAAATCACATTTTTCTGGGGAGGACTTTGCACTCACAGACTCAGTACACTGTCAGGGTGTAAAAGCTCATTCTATTCTTGAATAAGCAAAGAGAAGATAAAAGAGTTCCTGAATCTTCCATATTTACCTATGTCATGATTAAATCTTTCTCTTCCAGTTGTCTTCATCAATAAGCTAAGCTGGTCTGATGCCTTCACGGAATTCTTCTGAGATGGCAAGTGGATCACCGGGTCCTTGTCCTGCCACCATTTCCCATTACAAATATGATGTCTGCCCACCAAGAGTAGGGATGAAAGCACTGTCTCTTTGGGCAGGGCACCCTGCGTGGCCTCATGGAGCCCACCACGTGGGGACCAGGCATGCAGGCACTACATGTCATATGCATACATACTCAGGCCTGAGCTGCCCCAGCCCACCTCCACCTGGGGATAACCTTGTGGCTTACTTCATAGCAAGTCTTGGTATTCCACAGACCACATTTCTCCTGTCAGCCCGGTCTTTCCACCCTCTAGACCAGGGTCAGCAAATTTTTTCTGTTAAGGCCAAGTAGTGAATCGTTTAGGCTTTACACAAAACACAAAGTCTCTGCTGTATCCTTCTTCCTGTTCTTGTTCTTCCTCCTCTTCCTCCTTGCCTTTCTTTTTCTATTTACAGCCTTTTGAGCTTGTAAAGACCATTCTGAGTTCGTGGCCTGTGCAGAAACAGGCTATGGCCTGGATGAGCCTGCTGCCTGCAGTTTGCCAACCCAAGCAAACCATATTAATTTATCTTTTGTAATCCTGTTTTAAGAGCTGTAATTATTTAGTTGCTCTTTATTCTAATCTTCCCAACTTTCTCTGAACTTTATTGTGTACATAAAAGCAAACATAAAGCTCCACTAGAAATCAGACAGAGCAGAGCGTGCCCTTCGTGGTCATTTTCAGGTGCATTCTGTTAATGAGAATACCTCACTGGTGTCCCCCCTTCATGTTCCTTAGAGTCTCTGATTTTTTAAGGGTATGGCTTATGCCATTTCATATCGTTAGACACATTCTAGTCACCCTAAATCCCTACAGTACTCTAGAATAGTCAGCAAACTACTGCTTCCTTACTGTCTGTTTTATTAAGAAAGTTATATTAAATGCAGCCACTTATCTGGTTCCAAATTTTTTTGGATACATATTTCTGTGGTTACTTTTGCTCTAAAATGGAGAGCTGACTATTTACAGTGGAAACTGTTGGTCCATAATTACTAAAAACTTTCTGCTGGTCCTTTACAGAACCCTGATCAAAACTACGAAGCATGATCAAAGACATTCATTTAGTGTATTATCCACTTTACAAAACTATACTTTATCTACCTTCACTCAGGAGTTCTTGCCCTTATTCCTTCTTTCAAAAATTTGAAGTGATCATCTTCTACATGTGTAGCACTTTGTTAATCTGGAGAAAGAAATATGAGGTAGCGAAAAGGACCCAGTTGTCTTTAAGAATGAGACCATTGATCTTATCCTGTGACATAAATACTTTGAGTGACAATCAAGATGCTTATCTTCCAAACGTGGGCTTACACACACACACACACACACACACGCACACGCACATGCACAAACACACCCCTACCTGCTTACTACACATTTCAGGACAAATATTAAAGTCAGCAATGAGCCATACTTAACTCTATTTTGAAACTGATGAGAAAATTGTGATATTTTCACTGCTTCTTTCTGTTGCCCATACCCCCTTGGTATCTTTCTACCTGGATCTTTCTATTTTTTCCTGAAATGCTATTATTTGTTAGTTCATTTACTTGCTTTACTCTGAATAACACACTAGACTATATTCCATGGGTTAGCAATTTTATCTTCTACCACCATATCTCCATTACTTGTGCCTGGACCACAGTGGATACTCAATAAACAGTAGTTAAATACATTCATTCTTACGACACAAAAACCACCCTCTCTGATCTCTGTGTGATCTCCTCCAAAATTTGTTTGGAGGAAAGAATCTTAAGTGCTCACAAAAATGTGAAAATACTGTAAAGACTCATTTTGTCACGGCTCCAAAGGCCTTGACTCCTGATATGCACCCAGGCCCCAGAAACAGAGGGAGCTTGCTGAGGGAAGGAAGGGCTGAATGAGCCACCTGCCGACCCTCATGTCTGTGTATCCAAGTGGCGTGGTATTACGAATTTCCCCAGCGCCAGCCATACCTCCGGCTGTGTTGTGGATCATCTCCCACAAATGGGAGTGCAAAGCCAGGGTCACTAGGTTTCAGCTGCCAGCAGACTGCATAGAAACAGACTTTACTTAGGAAGAATGTGCATCCTACATGGCCCGTTTGAAGGAAACCGAGAAAACAACCGTTGGTGATGGTGATGGTTTATTTATTCAGGAAATATTTATCACACACATGGGCAAGGACATCAGGGAACAAAAATGACAATGATCCCTGCCCTTGTGGAACTCACGTTCTAGAGACTAAGAGTAAGGCCAGATAATAAACAATAATGTCATAAATTTTAGGATCACTTGCTGTGTTAGAAGATGATACATGCTATGGATAAAAGAACAGGAGAAGGGAGACCAGGAGCGCCGGGGATACAGGCTGAGGTTTACACAGGCCAGGCCAGCTAAGCTCGTGCAGAAGGGGAGCATTTGGGCACAGATTGAAAGGGGTGAGGCGGTGATACCCGCAAAGAGGCGGTTCCAGGCAAAGGGAAGATCCTATGCGATGGCCTGAGACGACAGAGGGCTTGGTGCGTTCCAGGATGAGCATGGAAACCCTCTGCCATCACAGTGAGCCCAGGGAAGAATTGCATGACGTGGTGCAGAGAGGCAGGGCTACACTACGCAGGGCCTTGTAGGCCCTTGAAAGAGACTTTGGCCTTCCCTTTGAGAGAGACAGGCAGCACTGCCGAGCTTTGAGCTGAGGAGTGAAATCCAACTAATGTCATGAGTGGATCGCTGCTGCCACTGCTGGGATCAGACTGCAGGGTAGAACTGTCGGCCGGTTGAGAGGAGCACGCCGGGCTCGTGTGGTCGGTGGAACAGATCAGGCTAGGTAGCCGTGGAAGTAGTGAGACGTAAGAGGACTCTAGATCTATCCCGAAGATTACTGGGGCCATAGGATTTTCTGAATAGATCAGATATTGCATGTGACAGAAAGAAAGGAGTCAAAGATAACCTCAAGATTTTTGGGCTGTGCAACAGAAAGCATGGAATCGCCATCGGCTGAGATAAAGAAAAAATACAGCTTCCCAGTATCACTGAGGAAGTTTGGTCTTGATTGCCATCAGAGTGCTCCAAGACAGCAGGACTCCTGTGGCCACCCCAACCCCTCAGCTGCACACAGAGTCTAATGGGTGGGCAAGGTCACCCCATCAAAGCCAGACCTTACCTCATAGACAAAGCGGTCCAAGCACAGCTGAGGTGCGCAGCAGACGGCTCTTGCTGGTGCTACTTGGCTGAGGTTGCATATCTTAAAATTAAGAAGCAAAACAATTACCAAAGGGCTGTTTAATACTTTGGTAGTTGAGATATTCATATGTAAAGTGACTCATTTCCTTTTTTCAGAAAAACTGGGACAATCTGTTTGCTCTCCAACTGGTCAAACAATGACCCTAGTTTTTAATAATAACAAAACTCCTCAGGGTGGCATTCTGAAAAAGTACGTGGGAGGTTATGAGAATGTAAAGGTTAACCTTAAGTAACCCAGACTACTCCCATGAGCTCTGCACGTGAGTCAGAGTCGGAAAGAAAAGGACAGCGCTGTCAATATGTAGATAGGTCTGCTCACAAATGTTTTCTCAGTCTGGAAAACGTTCGGTTGAGTCTACTGAGTGGCTAACAAAAGGGTTTCTGTCAGGGTTGCATGCATAGAGAGTCTAAACCACCTGCCGGGGGTTCCCTCCTCTCCATGATCTCATTTTGTGAAGCGAGGATCCCAGCGAATAACAAAGACTACACAGAGAATGATTTTACCTCCAAGCTCTGAGATTAATGTAGGTCAAAGCAGATACCTTCCAGAAAGCAAAATAAGGAAACACCCTAGCCCACTGAAATGGGTACTATTAACAAAGCACTCTAAGGTGGAGCAAGGAAACCAGGATGCTTTGCTAAAGCTCTGTGAGATGGGAGCAGAGATGAACAATGCAAACAAAAATGGCTTTTGCTCCTAATTAGGATGTCACAAACTGATGTGTCTTTTTATATGGTTGGACAAAAATATTACGCAAAAGTAAAGGGCTTGCTTTTATCAACATAGTTACTGACCAATGCTGAGCATAACCATCCCTGGAAAATAGACTTTCGAAGTACAAACAATTTCTTAAAACAAAACTGTGCATGTCTGCTAGAAAGAGAACTAAGCCTGTTCCAGATGTTCAGAGCAGTGACCACATCGTGACAGGTGGCAAAGTCCTGCTAGAGAGATATGTGTACCATTGATAGCATCGTCGATATGTAGATATGTCTGCTCATAAATATTTTTAAGACAGAGCCATGAGCAATGCCAATGGTTGGGCTGCAGTGGAGCCCCCTCCTTTAGTTCGGTGGCAGCCAGAGAAGGCTCCTGGCTATGGAGGTGATGGAACAGTCAGAGCATGTGAGTCCTTCATAAGGAGTGTTTGCACTGGCAGCCTTCTTAACAAGAGGATCTGTTGCTGTTTAGAATGCTTCTACAAAATTTTCCCAGTGAACATGGGAAGACGCTCAGGAAACAGTTATGTAATTTGGGATTATATTCCTAGTATATGATTATTACCACTTTAAAATTAACTTTTTTAAAAATTGCACAAATTTAACTGGAAATTTGTGCCAATTCATTTTTCAGAGAAAATATAAAATGCAGTCTACCCTTGAAAGTGATTTTTAGTTCTCAAACTAGAGCTTTAGAAAGAATAAGAGCAGCTCACATGTGTAATCCCAACACTTTGGGAAGCAAAGACAGGAGGATTACTTGAGGCTAGGAGTTCAAGACCAGCCTGGGCAACATAGCAAGACCTCACCTCTAAAACAACAACAATAATAACACCACAAAACCTTAACTAGTTCTAGATACAATGTATGCTATTCCATAATGAACATCCAGATTGGATAGAAGATCTCCCTCTGTGTATACAACTCATTGTTTCCATGTTGGATAGAAGATCTTCCTCTGTGGTACAATTCATGGTTTCCATCTTGCATAGAAGATCTCCCTCTGTGGTACAATTCACAATTTCCATGTCAGATAGAGGATCTCCCTCTGTGGTACAATTCATGGTTTCCAT
>NW_016107704.1:1250967-1253514 GCF_001604975.1 Cebus imitator | reverse complement strand
AGAAGATCTTTGGGGTCTAGGGCCAGGGACAGTTCTTGCACTGGACACCAAAGGAACGACTCATTAAAGAGAGTATTGATAAGCTGGACCACAACAAAGTTAAAAACATGTGCTGTGCAAAAACCTCTGAAGAAATTGAACAGGCAAGCTACAGGCTGAGCGGAAATGTTGGCCCATCTCATGTCCATCAAGGTCTTATATGTGGACCCTACAAAGAATTTTCAAAGTTCAATAGAAAAGCCAAATGAGACAAAGACATAAACAGTCACTTCACTGAAGAAGACACAGAGATGGCAAATAAGCACATCAGAAGACCTTTAGCACCATCAGCCATTAGAAAATGCCGATTAAAGCCTCAATGAGATATCACAATAACCCTGTCACAATACAAAAAATAAAAAGCACTAACAATAACACCAAATGCTGGTGGGGTGTAGAGAAACAAGATCGCTTGTACATTGCTGGTGGCAATGTAAAATGGTACAGCCACTCTGGAAAATAGTTTCTTACAAAACAAACATGCACTTATCCCAAGATACAGTAATTCCACCCCTGAACAGCTATGCCAGAGAAATAAAGGCTTATGTTTATGTAGAAACCTGTACACAAATATTCATAGCAGCGATCCTTGTAATAATAATAATAATAACACTGGAAATAACCCAGATATCTTTCAATGGGTGAATGGCTAAACAAACTGGTATGTCCACACCATGAAATAGTACTCAGCAAAAGACACATAACTTGGATTACTCTCCAGAGAATTATGCTGAGTAAAGAAACCCAGTCTCAAAAGACTACATAGTACATGATCATTTAAATAGCATTCTTGAAATAACAAAACTATTGAGATGGAGAACTAAAAAAACAGATTAGTGGCTGTCAGAGGATCATGATGGGAGATAAAGGCATTGGTTGTGGCTGTTTGAGGTCAGCAGGCTAGAGACTACTGATAGAATTGTGTTGAATATTGACTTTGCCAGTAGTGGTCAAACTTCATGTGTGATAAAACCACATAGAACTAAATACACACAAATGTGTTCATGCAACAATTGGAAAATCTGAATATGGTGGATGGATTGTATCAATGCCAATTTCTTGATTGTCATATCAGGCTGTAGTTATGCAAGATGTACCATTGGGGGAAACTGGATGAAGGGTATATGAGGCTCCGTATTATTTTTTTTCAACTGTATGGCAATCTTCAATTTTCTTAAATAAAAGTTCAAAAAATCTTATTCAACAGACAATGTGCAGTATATTTGTTTCTCTCTGGGACCCCAGTTTTCCAGCTGTTTTCTGCCTGGAGCACCTCTGGCAAGGTGAGAAGAACATAGGACCAGCAACAGTGGCTGACGATGCCATCTTAGATTTCTTCTGCAGGTGAGGCCCCAAACCAAGGCACAACCTGAGATGTTCACTGATAAAGCGAGTTCTCGTAAGAAGCCATTCATCCTTACTTGGAGCTGTAAACTATCCCTTCTTATCTGGCAACAAACACCCTTTAGCCACATTAATCTATAACTAAATATGTATATGTCCTTTAGTGTTGAGAAAACTCTCCTGTTTTGACTTTTTCCATAGTGTTTGTGACAATGTCTAAATTCCCAGGCAAAAGTTCTATTTTAAATGGAAAAGTCAAACAAAAGAACAAAATGTTCAATTGACCTTTAAAGACTTAAGAGTTTACAGTTAATTTGGAAACCCTAGCCATTAGATTGGACACACCCTATGTTCACACTCTCCCTATGTGTCCCTGCGCTGGATGGCAGGAAGAGAAAAACAAGCCAGGCATCCAGCCACTGGCAATTAGAGCACAGCATTGAACCCGAGAAAAATCAGACTTTCCATCCAATCCCACCCAATGCTCAGCATCAAAGATGTGTCAGACAGGCTCAGCTCTGCTATCCTTGGATGACTTCATGGATCACTGCAAAGATCTTTAAGCCTCAGAGCTACTGAAGGTAATTCTGTTTTATAATGAAGATGTCATACTTTACATAAAAAAAAATTTCACTTTCTAATGGAAATATGTTGCATTTCTACTGATTTTGCAGTTGCATGTAAAAGATTGGGCTGGGTGGGAGAGGGTTGCTTGGTGTTTTCTAACTATAGAAACAAACTTATGGAAGCATATTAATATTCATTAAAAAGCACATGCTAGCCCTTAAACTACCTGGAATTCATTCTAAGAAAATAGTGAAGTACTCCTATCAGGATTTAGCTTTAAGGATATTAGTTACACTGCTGTTAGAAACAGCCTAAAAGCTAACAACAGATTGGTTAAATGAATTATTTACAATTATATATCAAAATGATTATATAAAACTATGTTTTTGATATGGAAAAATAATAATAAAGTAAAATTTTTAAAAGGCAGTTTTTTTTAACAACAACATTAGTTTTGGAGACAATATACATGTATAAATGACTATGCAGAAAGTTTGAAGAATATACGGTATTTTATGTGTTGATCTGTGGGCAGAATTGGGGAAATCTTGTATTTTCTCTTGCTTTTATGTCTGTATTTTCTCATTTTTCTTTCAT
>NW_016107704.1:1248478-1250321 GCF_001604975.1 Cebus imitator | reverse complement strand
GTTTCACCATGTTGGCCAGGCTGGTCTCGAACTCCCAACATCAAGTGATCTGCCCACCCTGGCCTCCCAAAGTGATGGGATTACAGGGGTGAGCCAACACACCTGGTCAAGAATGATATATATTTTTAAATTATGTTCTTTTATATGTAATTTCATATGTACTATTTATATATAATTAAACATTTAATATTCATGTGTAATATTTATGTATAATTATACATATATGCTGTATATACACTACACATTTTTAGTAAGTATTTTACACATTTAAAGTAAGTATGTTAAAGCCCTAGCTTCATCACACTCAGAAGTAAGTACAAAGGGGGAAAACATGGGTCCTACATGGACGTCCTCAAAGGTACCTGTTTAGGGTCTTCACTGGAGTTGGAGATGAGATCTCTAAGTTACCCTGCATAAGAATCATTCTTACTTGCACTGTGAGCAGATTGACTGGAGGATCAGAATAAAAGGGGGTTCATGAAACCCATGAGTCCAAGGGAAGAGTCAGTCCTACGTGGTTTTCTTCCGCACAACCTGCTGGAGCCACTCCAGGATCCCAGGGAGCCCTCAGGCCAGCAAGTGCTCAGAAACCCCCTGTTTAACCACCAGGCATGGGGTGTGAGCAGCTCAGCCCCTCATGCTTGGCTGGAGCTGGTCCTCCAACCTTGCTATTAGACTGGAATGAAAGAATAGCATGTTCTCAAAAGGCCATGACAGAGCAAAAGGGGGCTGTCTCCTGAAAAGCATCCACTCTACAGGAAATAAAAGGCAAAGCTGTCTTCAACTTTGAAACCTGGTGGTGCCAACATCCCGGCTGCTGGTGGCTGATGTCTGGAGCACCTCTGACTCCCTCACATCCCCTCTTAACCCAGCAAACATCACCTAGTTTCTCCTTCTGAGTGATGGGAACTATGGTGGGCTTGAGGAGCTCAGAGAAGAATGCAATTTTTTTCTCAACAAGCAATTGCTCAGCCCCAACTACATTGTGTGTCCCCATAATGAACTCAGGGAAATGAATGAGAATGAGATAGGATCCTTTTGATTGAGAAGTTTCCAGTGCAGTCTTGCTGGGATGAGAGATGAAGAATTAAACCGTGGTGCACATTAGAGCCACACAGGTCTTGTTTCCATCTGAGCTCTTCCCCTGGAAGCTGTGTGTTCTTGGGTGAGTGAATCAGCCTATTGGAGCTTCTGACTCCTCATCTCTAAGACAAGATCAACCTGCTCCTGAATGACTACTGAATAGATAACGAATGAAGGCAGAAATAAATGAGAATGAAGACACAACGTACCAGAATCTCTGGGACACATTTAAAGCAGTGTGTAGAAGGAAATGTATAGCACTAAATGCCCACAAAAGAAAGCAGGAACGATCTAAAATTGACACTCTAACCTTGCAATTAAAACAACTAGAGGAGCAAGAACAAACAAATTCAAAAGCTAGCAGAAGACGAGAAATAACTAAGATCAGAGCAGAACTGAAGGATACAGAGACACAAAAAAACCCTTCAAAAAATCAATGAATCCAGGATTTGGTTTTTTAAAAAGATCAACAAAATGGATAGACCACTAGTCACACTGATGAAGAAGAAAACAGAGAAGAATCAAACAGATACAATAAAAAATGACAAAGCGGAGAGAAGATGGCCGTTTAGGAACAGCTCAGGATTGCAGCTCCCAGTGAAAGCGCAGAGGGTGAGTGGACGCCATGTTTTTATTGCCCACAGACTAGGAAATTCCCGGGCAGAGGTGCTCCACGGTCACCAGCGCGGCTGTTTCGGCCAGCGCGGCTGTGCCGGCCAGTGCCGCTGCTTTGCCCCGCGCGGCTGCTTTGTCGGCGCCC
>NW_016107704.1:1217030-1243438 GCF_001604975.1 Cebus imitator | reverse complement strand
TGGGGAGGAAGGCAGCAAATCACACTGCCATGTGTGTTCCTATGCAACAATTTTGCATGTTCTTCACATGTACCCCAAAACCTAAAATACAATAAAATAAATAAATGGGAAAAAAAAAAATGACAAAGCGGATATCACCACTGATCCCAGAGAAATACAAACTACCATCAGAGAATACTATAAACAAACACCTCTGTGCAAATAAACCAGAAAATCTAGAAGAAATGGATAAATTTCTGGACATTTACACCCTCCCAAGAGTAAACCAGGAAGAAGTCAAATCTCTGAATAGACCAATAACAAGTTCTGAAATTGAGGTAGATAGTAGTAGCCTACCAACTAAAAAAGTCCAGGACCAGAAAGTTTCACCAGCGGTACAAAAAGGAGCTGGTACCATTCCTTCTGAAACTACTCCAAACAATAGAAAAAGAGGGACTCCTCCCTAACTCGTTTTATGAAGCCAACATCATCTTGATACCAAAACCTGGCAGAGACACAACCAAAAAAGAAAATTTCAGGCCAATATCCCTGATAAACATTGATGCAAAAATCCTCAATCAAATACTGGCAAACCAAATCCAACAGCATATCAAAAAGCTTATCCATCACAATCAAGTTGGCTTCATCCCTGGGATGCAAGGCTGGTTCAACATACACAAATCAAAAAACGTAATCCATCACATAAACAGAACCAAAGACAAAAACCACATGATTATCTCAATAGATGCAGAGAAGGCTTTTGACAAAATTCAACAGCTCTTTATGCTAAAAAAATCTCAATAAACTAAGTATTGATGGAGTGTAGCTCAAAATAATAAGAGCTATTTACGGCAAACCCACAACCAATATCATATTGAATGTGAAAAAAACTGGAAGCATTCCCTTTGAAAACCAGCACAAGACAAGAATGCCCTCTCTCATCATTCCTATTCATCTTAGTATTGGAAGTTCTGGCCAGGGTAATCAGGCAAGAAAAAAAAATAACGGGTATTCAATTAGGAAAAGAGGAAGTCAAATTGTCTCTATTCGCAGACGATGTGATTGTCTATTTAGAAGATCCCATCCCCGTCGTCTCAGTCCAAAATCTCCTTCAGCTGATAAGCAACTTCAGCAAAGTCTCAGGATATAAAATCAATGTGCAAAAATTGCAAGCACTCCTATACACTAATAACAGACAAACAGAGAGCCAAATCATGAGTGAACTTCCATTCACGATTGCTACAAAGAGAATAAAATACAGGAATACAGCTAACATGGGATGTGAAGGACCTCTTCAAGGAGAACTACAAACCACTGCTCAAAGAAATAAGAGAGGACACAAACAGATGGAAAAACATTTTATGCTCATGGTTAGGAAGAATCAATACTGTGAAAATGTTCAGACTGACCATCGAGCTACCATTGACTTTTTTCACAGAACTGGGAAAAAAAAAAAAACTTAAAATTCATATGGAATGAAAAAAGAGCCTGCATAGCTGAGAGAATCCTAAGCAAAAAAAAAGAAAAAGAAGGAAAGAGAGAGAGAGAGAGAGAGAGAAAGAAAGAAAGAAAGAAAGAAAGAAAGAAAGAAAGAAAGAAAGAAAGAAAGAAAGGGAGAAAGAAAGACAGAAAGAAAAGAAAAGAAAAAAGAAAAGAAGGAAGGAGAAAGAAAGGAAAGAAAGAAAGAAAGAGCTGGAGGCATCACACTACCTGGCTACAGTAGTCAAAACAGAATGGTACTGGTACCAAAACAGATATATAGATCACTGGAACAGAACAGAGCCCTCAGAAATAATGCCACAACTCTACAAACATCTGATCTTTGACAAACCTGACAAAAACAAGCAGTGAGGAAATGATTCTCTATTTAATAAAATGTTTTGGGAAAACTGTCCAGCCACATGCAGAAAGTTGAAACTGGACCCCTTCCTTATATCTTATACAAAAATTAACTCAAGATGGGTTAAAGATTTAAACATAAGACCTAACGCCATAAAAACCCTAGAAGAAAACCTAGGCAATACAATTCAAGACATAGACATGGGCAAGGACTTCATGACTAAAGCAACAAAAGCTGAAACAGACAAATGGGATCTAATTAAACTAAAGAGCTTCAGCACAGCAAAAGAAACTGTCATCAGGGTGAACAGGTAACCTACAGAATGGGAGAAAATTTTTCCGATCTACCCATCTAACAAAGGGCTAATGACCAGAGTCTACAGAGAACTTAAACAAATTTACAAGAAAAAAAATCAAAGAACCTCAACAAAAAGTGGGCAATGGATATGAACAGAAACTTCTCAAAAGGAGACATTTATACAGCCAACAAACATATGAAAGAAAGCTTATCATCACTGACCATTAGAGAAATGCAAATCAAAACCACAATGAGACACCATCTAATACCAGTTAGAATGGTGATTGTTAAAAAGTAAGGAGAAAACAGATGCTAGAAAGGATGTGGAGAAATAAGAACACTTTTACACTGTTGGTGGGAGTGTAAAATTAGTCCAACCATTGTGGAAGCCAGTGTGACGATTCCTCAAGTATCTAGAACTAGGAATATCATTTGATCCAGCAATCCCATTACTGCATATATACCCCAAGGATTATAAATCATTCTGTTACAAAGACACATGCACACATATGTTTATTGCAGCACTGTTCACAATAGCAAAGACTTGGAACCAACCCAAATGCCCATCATTGATAGACTGGATAAAGAAAATGTGGCACACATACACCGTGGAATACTATGCAGCCATAAAAAGGATGACTCCATGTCCTTTGCAGGGACGTAGATGAAGCTGGAAACCATCATTCTCAGCAAACTAACACAAGAACAGAAAACCAGACACCTCATGTTCTCACTCATAAGTGGGAGTTGAACAATGAGAACACATGGACACAGGGAGGGGAACATCACGCACAGAGAGAGGCCTGTCGAGGGGTGGGGGGTAGAAGAGGAATCACATTAGGAGAAATACCTAAGGTAGATGACGGGGTGATGGATGCAGCAAAGCACCATGGCACATGTATAACTATGCAACAAACCTGCACGTTCTGCACCTGTACCCCAGGACTTAACGTATAATAATAAAAACAAAAAAGCGAGACCTCCTGCATGAGCGTTGTTGGGAAGACAGAACTCACCGCCAGGCACACAATAGCATTCACCAAGAAATGAATTCAGTGCACAGCCTCACTCGTGGCCTAGTGGAAGGCGTTCAGTAAACCGTGAATGAGGTGGTTGGTGTAGAAAACAAAAGAACTAAAACGAGATGCTCGCAAAGCACGCAGGTGTCCTCAAGTGCGGTCAGTTCGAGGATGCTGTGGGAAGTGACTGGACATGGAGAAGGATCATGCACGGGGCCGAGCCTTTTCCCTCCTTAGATGTGTTTGTTTGCTTCTGAGGAAGGCAGAGTGGATACCTATGCAGGGAATATTATTTCTCTTGCCCTGGCGTTCTGGACATGTTCCGTACTTGGAATAGAATGATACGACGTTGCTGCGAAGGCTGTCAGAATCATTGTGGCAACTCAGGTTGAGCCAGGCTGCCCACAGGACCGGAGTGAGCACTGTGTGGGGCTGGATGCCATGACACCCCCCTACCCCTGCAGCTAGCAGCCCCCTCTGTGCAGAGCCTTCGGTGCTCCTGGGAAATCATGAAGTCGAAAACATATTTTCTTAGAAGGATCCATTCCTACCAGACTTGGATAAACAGACCCAACTTCACCACCCCGAGCAACATCCCCATGCATGACTGCATTCACGCAGGAAAATCTGACCCAGCCCGTGGCATGGGCCCCACAGATGCCGGTCACCTAGCACTGGGCTGGGTCAGAGCTGCCGTCGCCCAGGTGGGAAGAGTGTGCTCCCTAATGACCAGGCACACATCACTCTAGGCATGAGGGTGGCAGGTGGGGAGGTTCACAGACCCCTGAGCCACTGGTTAAATGGAGAAAATGGTTTATTCTCCATGTTCACCAGGAAGCCTAGAGGGTTACACCGAGGAAGAGAATTCATTGCCCTCTTCACCTCCATGGAGCTGCCAAGGACGCCAGCAGGGGGCTTCATGAAGAAAAGGGACAAGTGGCCCAAAAGAAGAGAGAGGGTGTGGGGGCTGCCCAGCGGGCAGGAAGCACACACTGGCATTTCCTTCCTCTGCATGCCGTCTTTGGGTCTATGGACATGACCAGCTGGATCAGAGAAGAAAACAGAGAAATAAGGAGAGAACATTAACAATGTGTTGTTTCCCTGCTGAATTCACAGTCCACAGAGTCGCCTCGAGTTTCACAAGTCAGACGTTTTCCGTAAGTTTTATTTTCTTCCAAAGATGCTGAAGGTCTGCTTTCATCAATATTCCAATAAGCCCATGATGTGCACGCCTTCCCAAATGCCGCTGATGAAAGCGCTGGCTGTGCATGGAGGCACTTGGCAGAAAGAAACAGATTTCTGTTCTTTCGTAAAGCAACTTACTTGCATTCAGAACATTTCAAGTGAAAAAATCCTAAGCACTTTAATTGCCCATGATAACAGGGCGAGGCTGTGAGGACTGGAGCTACCGGAAAGCCTCCTGGCTCACGGACACACAGAGAGCACCTCACTGTGGCTCTTGGCAGGATCAGGAGTTTCAGCCTGGCATAGCCTGGGACATGGGAAGCCACCATGGTGCTGATGAAGCTGAGGCAACCACAGGGAGAACCAGCCAGCCCCATGAACAGTGAGACAGCGCCGAGCACTGGCAATGCCTTTTAGGAGCCATCCCGTGCCCCGTGCCTCTGCAATACCAGATGAGGACCTCACGCCTTTCCAATATGACTTGATTGTAGAAAATAATTGGTCCATCTCCTCTTCCATCCACTTTCTCACTGTGGTCTCCTTCCATCCTTTAGGCCTCTTCTCAAGTGCAGCCACCTCAGGGGTCTTTTTGCCACCTTGGCTAGGGACGCAGCTCAGACCAGGCACTCGTGAGCGCCTTGTTCTGTTCCTCGGCTGCACTCATCGTTATCTGACATCCTATTTATTCAAGTCCCTCTTCAGTGTCACTGCATCTGTCTAGAATAGTAACTGGCATATAGTAGGTGTTCGACACATATTTACTGAAAAACAAAAAGGAAGAAAAGGAGCTACATGCTGCCCCAGAGTGAACGGGCCCTGGGGCCTGTGCTCATTTGCACGTGTGTCCTGCACTCACACTTCGTTCCACAAAGGATTCGGGCAGAAATAATTCTGTGATTTGTCATAAAATTTTATTGAGTGCCTATTATCTGTAGCTGTGAACATGAAAGAAGGTGGGAACTAGTCAAGGTGTGTAAGGTTTAAAACTGTTTTTCTATGTGCACTAGCTCCTTGCAACCTTAAAGAGCCGTCGCTGACATCTGCATTCCTTGTCTCACACCTCCGGGAGAAGGCAAGGGTCTATGCAGAAAAGGTCACACGTAAAAAGGCTCTATTGTAAAGAAACAAAATAAAACCGACAAAGACCCAGCTCTCCTAGGAGCCGCTTCTCCAACAGTCACTTCTCCTCCTTTCAAAGCGTGGCCGTGGTCCAGTGTGGGGGCACTCCTCCTGCATCCAGAGGAAAAACCTCCCGGAGATTGTTGAGAACCAAGAATGAGAGAGAATGGAGAGCGAGCTGGGCCACCAGGAGGCCACACCCTGTGGCTCTCATCACTGGCAGGTGGTAGATGTCAGGAAGGTCAGAGTCCTGAGGCACAGCACAGCCTTGGCAAGTGTAACTGAACAGTCACAACAGTCACAAAAGCAGAGAGCATAAAGCTAGTGCTGGTCACTGGAAATGCAGCCCCACACAGGGAACCATAAACTGCCCAGTGAAGTGGTTTTCAAAGCATCGTTTAGCCTACGTTCACATCTTCCTGCCCTCTGTCTTCGGTGGAGAGTCATGATAAATACCAGCCTAGGAATGGCACCACATCAAGTCTTGAGGCTAATAAGGCTTTTTAACGTTGTTAAGTTTTTTTATCTGTGTTGTTAAAAGTTGGAACAGAATAATAGTGTGGACAGCCAAAGGTTTTGATGTGTGGGAGCTGGATTTTTTTTTTTTTTTTTTGAGACGGAGCCTTGCCCTCTTTGTGCAGGCTGAAGTGTAATGGTGCAATCTCGTCTCACTGCAACCTCTGCCTCCTGAGTTCAAGCAATTCTTCTGCCTCAGCCTCCCAAGTAGCTGGGATTACAGGCAGGTGCCACCAGGCCTAGCTAATGTTTATATTTTTAGTAGACATGAGGTTTCACCACGTTGGTCAAACTGGTCTCGAACTCCTGACCTCAAGTTATCCACTTCCCCCAACTTCCCAAAGCTCTGGGATTATAGGTGTGAGCCACCACACCAGCCTAATTTTTGTATTTTTAGTGGAGATGGGGTTTCACCATGTTGGTCAGGTTGATCTCGAACTCCTGGCCTCAAGTGATACACCTGCTCAGCCTTCCAAAGTTCTGGGACTTTACATGTAAGCCACCATGCCTGGCCTGAGCTGGACTTTTTGAGGGGGAACTGGTTTGAGTTTTCAAGGGGTTTAGTCTTTAAAGAGTCAGGACATTGGTGCAAGAGCAGGTGGATGGCGGGTTTTCCACCTCCAGGCATTCCCCTCCCACGACCCCTCCAAGGAGACCAGACAGAGTTCACCCAGGACTAGGGCAGAGGCAGGACCAGAGAGGAGAGACAGAGCCAGGCAGCCATTGGCTCCTGAAAGAGGCCTCTCCCCTGGGCTGAGTCCTGGTCTGGGGAGATGACAGACCCCTCCCCAGGTTTGAGGATCTGAGGACATTAGGAGTTTTCTTTGGGGAGCACTCAGGGAGGAGCAAGTCTGGCAGTAAAGTCCCCTCTACCTGTGTGGTTGGGCAGCGAAGGAAGGAACAATGGCCTTACGGGGTGTCCAGACATAAGAAGACCTGAAACAGTCCTGGCGCTGTCGGCGGGCACGAGGCCAGGAAGAGAAGGTGAAAGATCACAGTCTCCAGAGAGGGAAGAGAACTGGCTGAGAAAAGGCTGATGGAGAAACTAAAACCTGCTTCTCTTTTTAGGCACCTTGCCTGGTAGCTAGCATAGCATGCACCCATTCATTAATAAATGTGGATATTACCAGGAAATTCTAGTGTTTCTCATTCTAGACCTCTGGAGGACAAAGGAACTCAAGTTAGTCAATTTTCTATATTATGTCCTAAAAAACATATGCCCACTTCTAGGGAAAAAATATAATTAAAAAAAAAAGCATCACTTCTCATTTTTTATAAACATTTATATAAATTCACATAAAAAGCAGAGACCTGAAAATTCATTTTAAAATATACATAATTAAAGGCACACCCCCCGAGGAACCTCTCTCTGGTGAAAGAATTGTCAGCAGAATGCTGACAATTTGTAAAAACAAAAGTTTTTACAGCCCAAACTTCATAGAATATACAGATCTTTCAGTACAGGATTTTTAGGCTAGCATTTGTATAGGAAGAAAATTTATACACAACAAAAATATAACAGAACATTCCAGAATAAGGAAGCATACAGGAGACATCTCAGGCTACCTTCCAACTGTGGCCGGGAGAAGGTCAGAGCCAAGATAGCGGCTTTGAGGGGCACCCTGGGGCCAGCCACAGGCACAGCACAGCACGAGCGGTTTGTGAACATAATCTTTGGGACACAAGCACAGCTCCAGTTTGCAATTTTTCATTTTGAAACATCAATCGCCTCCTTTTTTTGGGACGAAGTCTCGCTTCGATGCCCAGGCTGGAGTGCAGTGGCGCCATTTGGCTTGCTGCAGCCTCTGCTTCCAGGTTCAAGCAATTCTCCTGCCTCAGCCTCTGAGTGGCTGAGATTACAGGGGCTCACCACCATGCCTGGCTGATCTTTTTCTTTTTTTTGGACTTTTAGTAGCGACGATGTTTCATCACTTTGGCCAGGCTGACCTCCAGCTCCTTATCTCAAGTGTTCTGCCCACCTCGGCCTCCCAAAGTGCTGGGATTGCAGGTGTGAGCCACCATGCCTGGCCTCAATCACCTCTTTCGAGATTTCTCATCACCTTATTCCTCGGGGATATTTAGCAGCACCAAAATGGCAGAGTCTTGCCTTGAGTTTGAATTTGATATTTTGCCTGAAATTTTGGCTTCGTCTTTCAACTTGCCTATACTACCATCAATTTCCAACTAGTGGCAAAAAAAGAACTCTCTGGGTCCAACTTTCTTTGTTTCCCTGAGCACTGTTTTAAAAATTAATTTTGCATTTATTATATCTTGCTTTACTGCTGGCACTTCTAAACTACCATCAACAAGTGGTCGCTGGAATGAAGACTTAACTGAAAGCAAAGAAAGTATACTCTACCCAGTATCCTGCTTCCCTGGATACTTACCCAGCTCTTAGGAGAGCGAAATTTTCATCTGTGGCTTTTGTTCCACCCCACTGCTCTCTGCAATGTCCTGGATGGGCTCTCAGTGTGGTTTATTGTTCAAAATCAAAAAGGAGGATAAAACAAGACTACTACTAATATCTTGCTTTGGGTTAGAAATGTTAAGTCTGAGAAACATTTTCATACACTTCGTCACATTTAGTCTCACATTTAGTGTCAACTGTAAGGTTGACGGGAATGGTACTATCATTTCCATTATTAGTGTAAGAACACATATTCAAGCATGTTAAACAATAGCAAACGTGGGGCTCAAAAAGATTCCTATGTGTTGGGCACTGCTTCCATGAAGTTACAAAGAACGTAGTTATCAGACATAGTTCCTCCCCTCAAGAAGTTCACAGTCTAGTGCTGGGTACAGATTTGTAAACCAGTAAGTGTAATCAGGATGGAAAGAGCCCACCAGATACATAGGAGGTTGCACAGGAAAAGGCACAGCAATCTCTACCAGCAAGAGAGGACTGTGGAGGACCTTATAAGAGAGATCATCTTTGGGTTCTTTGAAGAATGAGAAGACTCTAAGTAGCGTAGGGAAGACAGAGGTAGGAAGAAGTTATTCCAAGGAAGAAAACGTATGTGCAAAGGCACAGGATAAGATAATCAAAGAACTGAAAGCCTGTGCACAGAAGATGGCGCTGGATGACAAAGGGCACCGAGGACTTTGTCATAGCAAGTGGCAAGCCACTAAAGGATTTAACCAGAGGAAAGACAGGATCAGGTTTGAATTCAAAAACATTTTGGCCTTAGAGAGGAGGATAGATTTCTAAGGAAAAGGGAGATTGTGGGCAAAATCCAGGCAAGAAATGATTCTGGACTAAAGCTAAGGCAGGGATAGCAGGAATGGAAGAGAGGGGGTATGGTTGAGAGACCTTTCACTGGGAGAACAGAAGTAGGGCTCATGTGCTGGAAACTTAATTTCCAATGCAGTAGTGTTGAGAGGTAGAATCTGTAAGAGGTGAGGAGGTCCTGAGCACTCTACCCCTGTCAATGGATTAATGCCATTATATCAGGAGTGTGTTAGTGATTTTGGAAGAAAGTCCTGAGAAAAAGGGTGAATTTGGCTCCCTTGATGTCTCTTTTGGGCTCTTGTTATGTGACGCCTTCCACCAAGGCATGACATAGCAAGAAGTTTCTCACAAGATACAGCCCCTTGCTCTTGCTCTTGGACTTCCCAGCCTCCAGAACTGTGAGCCAAATAATTTCTATTGTTGATAAATTACTAAGTCTATGGTATTTTCTTACAGCAGCACAAAACAAACTAAGACAGCTGTCATTTGGATACAGATGATGCATGTAAGGAAGAACTCTGGATGGATTCCAGGTTTTAAACTCAACAACGTTGTATGACGGTAATAACTTTAATAACGAGGGAAAGAAGCAGATGGGTCAGGGAGTGGGGAAGAGCATAAGTCAGAAAAAGGAGCCAGCATGTTGGGTTTTGAGCAGTCCTTGTGCACGGAGCCTTTGAGGCATTCATGCAGAACTGGTGACATTTGAGCTGGAGATGTGAAATCCATTTTACTGATGCCAGAGGGAGGAATGTGATGAACCATGGAGATAATGTGGTGTGAGAGGTAACAGAAAGGGAAAGATGTGGATATCACCCTCATTTAAGATGGGCATAAAAAAAAAGCAAGATAATAAATGCAGAGAGGGAGAGAGAACAGGACAAAAGGAATCCAAGGAAGATTTTTGGGAAGGAAGAAGAAGAAAGAACAGATGATCATGAGGGTCAAATGCCACACCCATGTGTTAGACAACAAGATCCAGCACCAGAGGACAGCTGTGTCCTCCCAGCTGTGTCTGTTGTGTGTTGAGGGGAGCTGCCAGGCAGGGTGGTGGGACTAGGAAAGATTCACAAAGAGAATCTTCCCATGAAAAGAAAGGAAAAAGAGATGTGATTGCAGCCCAGGAAGATGGTGCCTCTTAAAGTTTAATGTAGGAGCAAGATTTCACCATGTTGGCAGATGAAGGGCAGTCAATGATGACGGAGAATGGTTAGAGACTGACTGGGGAGCCTCACTGTTCCCCAGTATCCTTCTTTTCAACCCAATAGCGTGAATCATTGCCACTCTTCTCAGGTATCTTCCATCGTCCTTCTGAGAAAGGCATTTGTGCTTTGGAAGGAACGTGCAGGTGGAATAAGACCCCTGCTGTGATCAGAGAGATGGTTTGCTTAGGGCTACCTGCAGCTTACATTGTTGGGAACTTGTTTGTACAAATTTTGGAAGACCGTTTGCTTGCACTGAGACAAAGTTTCTCTGTGTAGTTCAGGGGTGACCATGACAAACTCTGGAAGACCATTTGCTTGCACTTAGACAACGTTCTTCCTCTATATAGTTTAGGGGTGACCATGGCAATTGTTTTGCCCCATAAGAGGCAGTTCTGCTTGCATGCTACATAGCATCCCAGAGGTCTTAGACACCCCTTGCGGGCTGGAGGAAAGCCGAGCCTTGTAACCCGCTGGGCTAGGCCAGCAGGCTCCACATGCCGTTGCCACATGTCTAATCCTGAATATGCAAGGGTCCAGGTGGCACCTACTTGAGACTAAATAAGACTTTTGTTTCCTTTCCCCCTCCCCAAACATGCAGATTTTAACTCTCTTCTTTTATTTAGCCTCTATTAATTCTCAGAGTATCTTTTCTCCTAAGTCGGTGAATGGTGGGATTTTCACATTCTCTTAAAACAACTTTGCATTGGAATTCAGTCTCATATTGCATCCAAAATAAACTTACATATTTTAAAAAGCAACCTGTTCTTAATAGAACCTTTCTTACTTTTATGTCACTGAATATTTTTACAACTTATAACAGAATATTTATTGGAAGAGCGGGTACATGTCTTGACATCTTTACAAGCCAGACAGTGCTTGGCGCATAGTAGGGCTGAACAAATATTTGTTGAATGAATGAAGAGTCAACAGAATAAATTAACAGTGAACACTCTGTCCACCAGAGAAAAACAGGCTGAGAAAGAGCTGTTGTCAGTTGCACAAAACCTGTCAAAAGAGCAAATCACAAACACAAAACACACATACACATACACACACACACACACACACACACACACACACACACAATCCAGTTCTGTAAACAGGATACAATTAAGGACCTACAAACTGGCCTTCTAATAAGAGCTAACCAAACTAGTCTTGTTCATTTCAGACATTGTTATCCGTCAAAGCCTAAATTCAGAGCTCTACAAAACGGTTCCTTCTATATGAAGCCTGATAATAAATGTTTTTTAAAAATCCAGACATCAGCACAGACCCCACACCACAGGAGGGTCCTCTGTCAATCTCTCCCTCTTCCTCTCTCTCTCTACAAAGTCTTCAGAAGTCAAAAGCTGGACTGTCAATATCTAAAGCATAAATATATTGTATTTTATCTCCCCAACAAGCCAAACATCTTTGCAAACAGAGCAATGAACTTTGGCATTCTCGAAGCACAACTGCGAACACAGCAGTAACCCAAGGTAAAACAACCTTGTGAAACCAGGTCACCAGCAGAGCAGCTTGTGGGCGACCAGAGCGGCTCTGTCACCCGAAGCAAACACTGCTTCATGGAGCTGTAGTGTGGAATCCATTGACCATTGTGAGCATCTCCGAACAAGTTGTGTAAATATGGTTGTCTCCAACTAGAATAAAGGCAACATCCACCCATATCTCCTGTTGTTTTCATTAAAATGGCTGTTCTGTTTATAGCTTATCCATGTTATACATGCAATTCTAAATGAAATAATGCAATAAAACTGGAATTTGGCAGGAATGTTACTAATCTTGGATGAGTTTCAGCTGAGGGCACCTGGGCCCCGCTGCTCACTGGACAACAGGGCCCTTATCCTTGGGATACCAGTCAGGTCCCCATGTGAACCTCAGAAAACCCACCCGGGCTTCCTTCAGTGAGGGGGCCTGGACTGATGTCTTCTAGAACACTGGGCCTTGGCCTCTTGTCAAGTGCTTACTCAAGAAATAGATTTAAAGAAGTCCTGGAATGTTCAGTCTAGTGAGCAAAACAACATAAAAAATAAAACAAAAATAAACGAAACAACACACACACACACACACACACACACACACACACACACACCCTACATATAATCAGGATGATTATCTGACTATGTGTGTGGAAGGGAAGGTTAAATGAAATTGGAGATAATAAAATTCTGTTTGGAGACGAGAAATACAATTCTATTTGGAGAAATAAAATCTTTAGTAAATTGGACATATGTGCAACAATATTTATTGCAGCACTGTTTATAGCATCCAAAAACTGTAAATAACATAAGTGCCCATCAATAGGAGAGTGGCTGAATAAAATATGGTGTCGCTACACTTCTACCCCTCAGAATATTATGTAACCAGCACAAAGAATTAATTAGAATATACCAGTTGACTTAGTAAGATTTCTAGGAAGTGCTATTTGGTTGAGCCAAGATGCGGGAACCATGTATAACATCCTTCTTTTGGAAGACAAGCCATAACCCAAAAGCTATGTATACATCCATGTATACAAGTATCCCTTTCTCTCCAAAACCTCTTGTTCTTGAGTTCAGATAGGAAGTTCAGACAGTGAAATTGTACAGGACCAGGGGCACCTGCATGTGTGCCTCTATGTAGTTGTACCTATATCTGTAAATCAGTAAGCAGCTATGCAACCTCACATTGTTACATTTGTTAAAATGTTTACATCTATAGATGTAATAAATTTCTAGATACAATATTATAAAGGGAGAAATGAAATGGCTGAACTGCTTTAAATTTTTTTGAACTTTTAAATTTTTTTTTACATTTTGTTTCAATAGTTTAATTTTATTTCAGTGTTTTTTGGTTACATGGATAAGTTCTTTAGTGATTTCTGAGATTCTGGTGCACCTGTCACCCTGCTTTAAATGAATGTGACTTGGCTTCTTCTGGCATTTGTATTCCTGCAAAATAAGCAGTATCTGCATGTCGTTTGTCAGAAGAGTGTTTGACCCGTGGCACGGATTGCATTGTCCTCCGAAAACTCATCAGAAGGAGATGCAGGAAAGGAAAGGATCTTGCTGGAGGTGCAGTCACTTTTTTACGCTTCCACATCTCCTAGCCCACAGGACTGGCTTTGTGACCTGAGGCTGCCTGACTCCAGAACCCTTTTGGCTACTCACAGGAGCCTCCCAAAATCCTTGTTCTTGTTTCTGCCATAAGATTGCTGTGGAGAATCCCACAGAACCGCGCTCCAGCAATGGAAGCCTGCTTTGTAGCTGAACACATTGATTTCTCCAATTACCACCCAACCCAAGTTCTTGGGCAGCAAAAGAGGTCATAGGACTCTCAGCTCTCCACAGTCCCACATCTGTGTGAGGGGGGCAAAGGGTAAACCTGACACCATGGCAATGACTCAGCCTTTAAACTGGAGCATCCCCAAAACTGAGCACATGAGCCTTGCTTGTTTTATTACTCCAGAATTTTTACGAGGTGTCTGCTTTGCATTCAGAATAAAGATTCTTTCAGCAATATGTTTTAGTGTCTTTAGTACATTTCCAGGCTATAGCACCTAGACTCGAATTTGTATTAAACTGAATCTTTGCAGACAGACTTGGCCCAAATAACGTGGAAAAAGGAGCACTGTATTAAAATACACGAGTGGAAACTAATCAAGGGCGCATACAGGCACAGGCAGCCACCTGCCAACAACCAGGCTGAGCATAAAGTAAATTCAAAGAACATCAACGAAGGTGGTTTCATATTTGAAGCTGGAACCTCCTAGAAACAACAGCCCTGCTTCTGAGACATGCCCTCTCGGAAAGTTCCCGCCAGGCTCTGGCGCGTTTTTTCACTGTGATGCATCTCCGGTGCAGCCCGGCGCTCTGCTGGCTGCGCTTCTGTTCACACTGGCAGCGTTGGTGCGCGGGGGCGTGCAGTCGTGGCGCTCACGTCCTCATTTCCTCGGCTGCCTGGAACCCACAGAATACTCCTTTCTGGGGGGTGCTTCCTCTTTCCTGGGAGCCTTCTGGCCTGTGCCTGCTTGTGAATTCTCCAGGGCCCGTGCCTGCCTGCCCCTTCTACCCTCAGCCGGCAGTCCCATTTTTAAAAGGTCTTGAATAAAGTGAAATGTGATTAGTTGTGGGAAATGAACCAATAATATGCATAATTCAGCAGCTTTATCACTGATGGAATCTGGAAATAAAGGTACATTTTCTCCAACTTTTTATGCTGTAATAGCCATGTTTCTATGAGAAACACTGGTAGAGCTGAAATTATTTCATCTCCATAGTGCCTTTAGAAGAAACATAACCCACCATCAACTTCAGGACTGCTGCACGCGCACTTCAACATTTCTTGGTATAGGGCACAGTAGGGGAGGGCAGTACAGAGAGACAGTTAAGAGCTCAGACTCTGAAGTCTGTCTGGAATTTGGGCCCACATCTCACATGCAATACTCTGACCTTACGCAAGTTACTGAAGCTTCTAGGTTCCATTTCTTTGCATAAATGGGTATAGTATCATTTACACACCCCATAGGGTTGTTGAAAAGATTAAATGAGATGATACCAGTAAAACACTTAGAACAAGACTTGGCAGATGGGAGCTCTTCATAATTCATTAATACTATATCCAAAGGAAAAAAAAAATTGACTTGGGCCTTTCTGAAATCAATAAAAACCTGTTTCTGTGGCTGTTAAGGCCTTGTCTTCAAGAGGTAGAACTCTCTGTCTAAATCAGACGGACTCCAGTCACTTGAAAATGCTCCCTGCCTCTTGGCCCACCTGACGTCATTTGGTTATTTGTCTCCACCTAAACCTCATGTTGAATTTTAACCTGCAATGTTGGAGGTGGGGCCTGGTGGGCATGTTGGGATCATGGATGTGGGTCCCTCTTGGCTCAGCACTGTCTTCCAAATAGAGTTCTCATGAGATCTGGTCATTTAAAAGTGTGTAACACTTCCCTCCACCACTCTGTCTTGCTCCTGGTTTTACCATGTGATGTGCCTGCTCCTCCTTTGCCTTCTGCCATGATTGTAAGCTGCCTGAGGCCTCCCTAAAAACTGAACAGATGCCAGCACCATGCTTCCTATATGGCATGCAGAACTGTGAGTCCATTAAACCTCTTTTCTGTATATATTTCCCAGTCTCAAATGTCTCTTTATAGCAATGCAAGAATAGCCTAATGCACCACCTTTCACCCTCAGGGCCATCCCCGTCTCCCACCATTTCACCCCTTCTTTAAGAGCAGACCCAAATATCCCCCAGCACCAAGGTCTTCCCTGGGCACTCCAGGTGCAGAAGCCACTTGGGATGCACCTGGCCTCAGTCATTGTTCCTCTCCATATGGCCATCATCTCACAAGGCCATCGGGACAGTGACTCCTGGACACAACTCTGACCCTCATGCATGATTGGCAAGCATCTTCAAAACATGCACATTTGGGGTTTTCTCATAAAAGCTTTGTTCAGTAAATGTCTGCTACTGCCTCATTTATTGAATATTCCAGCTAGGGCTGCCAACAGCCACGCTGTAGTATACCATATGTGTGCTGGGGTGGAAGGGGAATTAAAGATGTCAGTTTATGAGTATATATATTTATTATATATATTTGAATATATGTATTTTTAAATATATTTATTTAATTTGTGAAGGTTGTGTGTGTACATATGTGTATATGTGTGTGTATACATGTATACACAAACACGCACACACACATACACACACACACACACACACTCCTTCACAAAATAGTCTCCCTGAAGTTTCTTATCATTCCCTGTTTTGTTTCTGCCTTGAAAATAGTTACTAAGGATGTTGATAATTTGTGACACTTCATCTTTAGTGCCTCTTTGCACCCACAGAAGGAGACCATCGAGGGAGATGTGTTCAGTGTGTGGCTACCTGTGCTGGCTGCCACCCACTATGGACAGTGGGCCCTGCCGTGTGTGCCTGCCTGGGCTCACGGCTCTGCCCCTGCTCTCAGGCCTCTACTCACTTGCCCTTGCCTTTTCTGTTCCCAGTTTCAGCTCATTCCATTCAAATCCCACTGGACTTCTTGGGAAAAGTACTGCTAATTTGGATCATTTATTAGGAACTATTATATACCAACCTGCATAGAGTGCTTTAACCTCCACAGTGTGCTGGTAGGTATTTGTGACAAGGCTTTCCAGGAGGAAAGGCCTGATTTATGATGTTTGCCAATTTCCAGGGAGTAACTACAGCCCATTCTGCTATAACACATCTTCTGAAAATGAGGATTTGTTCCACTGTGATTGGTAAATTAGCGAACACTTTGAGTGTCATGTCAACGTCGGTTTGCTCAGGCATCATTTTCTTGTTCAGAAGCCAGGTAAATGTTGTAGGAAGGATAAATCTCACACACATGCATTTCATCAGGACAAGGGGCCACACCCACTCACACCTGCTGACACTACTCTCTCTAGGGTTTTAGGGTTTTGCCTACACACTGGAGAACTGATGCTGTAACTCAGTCTGCGTCCAAAGGCCTGAGAACCAGAGAGCTGGTGGTATAAAAATCTAAAGTCTGAGGTCAAAGGCCTGAGAACCTGGGAGGCCACTGGCATAAGTACAGAGTCCAAAGGTCTGAGAACCTGGAGAACCTGGTGTTTCAGGGCCAGAGAAGATGAATGTCTGAGATGATACAAAGAGAGTGAATTCACCCTTCCTCCACCCTTTCATTCTATTGGAGACTTAAGTGAGTCAGGTGATGCCTGCCATGTTGGTGAGGAAATCTCTTCTTTACTCAGTGTTTAGATTCAAATGTTAACCTCTTCTGGAAACGTCCTTGCAGACCCATCCAGAAATAGTGATTTGCCAGTGATCTGGGCACCACCTAACCCAGTCAAGATGACACCTAAAATTGTCCATCACACGCCCCTCCTCGCAGTTCAAAACAACACGAGTGATGGCCCTCCCTGCCACCAACCTGGCTGCACAGCTCTGTGTCTTCTCTTCCGTATTAGTCTGTTCTTACACTGCTCATAAAGACATACCCAAGACTGGGTAATTGATAAAGGAAATAGGTTTAATTGACTCACAGTTCAGCATGGCTGGGGAGGCCTCAGGAAACTTACAATCATGGCGAAAGGGGAAGCAAACACCTCCTTCTTCACATGGCAGCAGCAAGGAGAAGTGCTGAACAAAAATGGGAAAAAGCCCCTCTTAAGACCATCAGAGCTTGTGAGAACTCACTCACTATCGGGAGAACAGCCTGAGGGTAACCAGCTCCATGACTCAATTACCTCCCACCAGGTCCCTCCTAGGACACATGGGGATTATGGGAACTACAATACCAGATGAGATTTGGGTGGAGACACAGCCAAACCCTATCACCTTCTCTTTAATTTCTCCTCCTGAATCTCAGCTACTTTGTATTTTTCCTTCAATTTTCCATTCTTTTTCTCTTGGAAACTCTTTGGTTCTCTTCCTCTTGCAGACAGGGAGGTGGGCACAGTGGGCCCCCAGGCATGGGGCACTCACTCCTACAAGCAAACTCCAGGTCTTCCTCAAGGTGATCTTTTCAAAGTGACGTCTTTATTGTAGTATTTATGGATTTCTTAATCAGTTGACATAACTATGTGTGCTACCATTTTTATTGGGTTACTCACCTTTTATTTTTTGATACTAATAAAGTTCTTGAATGTTGTGTCCCTAACCCCATTTTCCTATAGGCTCTACAGTTTTTAATGTAGAAATACATACATTACATTATAAGTTCTGCTATGATGTAGCAGAACTTATAATGTACTTATAATGAATTTATAATAAACTGCCCATGGTATGCTGGGGCCCACTCATGCTCACACACTCTTCCTTGAAAGAGCTGGTTGGATTCCCAGCTCTGTGTTTAGTGATGTCATACAAATACTGCAGTAAATATGTCACTTTGCAAAGAAGAATTTTGAAAAAAAAAAAACCTTCTATATTTAAAGAAGCTAAAGTCCATTAATGAAAAGTCTGAGTGAGGTGAAAATCTTCCAGTCTGTGCTCAGAAGACAGGGCTTCAGTTTCTTCTATTTTGCTAGTTGGTATAACCTTGAGTGTGACAATGACCTTGAATGTGGGAGCCAACTCATGTTGGTGCCTGACCCCCACCTCCTGGTGTTCACTCCTTCCACATTGCACAAGGGGTTTGGCCTGTGTGACCAACAGAAGGCAGCAGAAGTGAGAGGGTGTCACTTTGAGACCAGGTTCTAAATACACTGAAGCTTCTGACTTGGTTGCTTCTTTGCTCCTTGGGCCACCCGCTTTGGGGAGGGCCAGCATCCACATTAAGCAGGCCTCCTGACAATAGCCATGTGCCATGGGCCACCTTAGAAGCAGTTCCTCCAGTCCCAGTAAAACCTGAGGTGATGTAACTACAGCAAGCATCTGGATAGGAATCTCATAAGAGACCCTGAGACACGGCCACGCAGCTAAGCCACTCCTGACTTCCTAACCCTCAGAAACTGTGAGAAACAATATATGCTTGTTTTTTTAACTCAGTAAATTTAGGGGTGATTCCTTGCTGTGACCTACATCTTTGTGTCCCCCCCCACTCCAATTTGTATGCTGAAATCCTAAACTCCAAGGTGATAGTATTCAGAGGTGGGACCTTTTAGGGGGGTAATTAGATCATGAGAGTGTAGCCTTCATGAATGGGATTAGTGCCCTTATAAAATAAAATCCATTGAGTTTGTTTGCCCGTTCCACCACATGAAAACACAGTGGGGAGGTGCCATCTACAAACCAGGAAGAGGACCTGCCAGCACTTTGATCTTGGACTTCCCAGCCTCCAGGACTGTGAGAAATTAATTTTTGTTGTTTATGGTATTTGACTGTAGCAGGCTGACTAGACTAAGACATTTGCTATGGAGCAGTGGATAACTAATATAGTCACTAAGCCATCTAATTCTCTATATACATATGACAAGCAGGCTCAATAATGGTTGCTCTGTCTACTTCATAGAGAAACAATTAAACCAAGTGGGGAACTGTGTGTGATTCCATTCTAGCAACTGTGAAAATGCCCTGCCGCAGTAATGTGCTATTATTACATTCAAAGATATTGTTTAGTTGATTGTTTCCTTTGCTGTGCAGAAGCTTTTTAGTTTGATGTAATCCCATTTATTATTTTTGCTTTTGTTGCCTGTGCTTTTGGGGGTCATAACAACAAAAAATAATCATTGCCTACACCAATGTCACACAGCCTTTCCCCTACGTTGGTCATAGGTTAGGAAGATTCAGTTAGACAGGAAGAATAAGCTAAAGAGAGCTCTTGTAAAACATGGTGATTACAGTTAATAAGAATATATTGTCTTCTTTAAAAACGCTAAGAGAGTAGATTTTAAGTGTCCTCACCACAAAATGACAACTCTGTGAGGATATGCATATGTTAATTAGCTTGATTTAACCATTCCACAATGTATACATATTTCAACATATCACATTGCACATGATAAATGTATACAACTACCTGTTTTATTTAAAGGCTATTTAAAAACTAATAAATATATCCTTCAGGCCTTACTACATGATCCTCACATGAGCAGAAATTTAATAATTAAAATACCATATGTCTCTACCATCCAGAAATTAGCACAGTAAACACATTATTGACTATAACTCATACATTTTCTCTCTATACATACACACGCACACCTAAAATGAAATTATCTTTTGCACATAATTTTAATAACCACTTTTTTTTTCAGTTAATAAGCTCCAGGTTTCCATTTCAATGAATCTTCATCTTATCTAATACCTAGTCCATGTTCAAATTTGCTCAGTTGCTCCAAACAGTCTCTTTAGCTGGCTTAAGTATTCAGGATCCAGTCAAGGGCCATTCATTGTACCGTGTTGCCTTTTTTAGGTTGCTTCTAATCTGCCACATCGACATGCAGTTATTGATAAAGACTATACTTCATTGTCTGGGCGTGTCTGGATATTTTCTCGTGGAGTCATTTTGTTTTATCCTCTATCTCCCATATTTCCTGTAAGCTGAAAGTCAGATCTAAAGATTTGATAAATTCTAATTAGGCATATGGGGTTAGACTACATCTTAAGTGATGCTGTGTGCATAAAGCTGGGTTGATCCACCATTGCTGATGCTAACGTTGACAGTGGGTTAAGAGATTAAACATATGATCCTTCCATTGTACAGCTACTTTTCCTCCTTTACAACAATGTCCAGATCTGCATTAAACTATGCATCCAATGTTGATTTTCTAATTCTATCATTTATTCTGTATTATTGATGACCTTTTTTTTCTTTTAAAATACAGCTTCCTCTCATCAACTCCGCTACTGCATTATCCCAAATGCGTTCATATTGGAAAGAGAAGGTAACCATGATTGCCCTTCAGTGTCAAATTTTTAATGTAATGAGTTGATTTAGTAGCCGTCTCAAGTTGTGGTATAAAAGTATTTCCCTAGATTTTGCTTTGTGGATTTCATTATGGACTCATGTATTTTCATTCATTCAATGTGCATTAATATGCTATAATCACTGCTATTTTTGATGTTGAAATTGTCATACTTTTGGTCAATGGGAAGGGGCTTCTCTTTACATAATCATATTAGTTTTTGACAGCCTTCTTGCTTCCTGACACAGCAAGACATCACTTACCCCAGAATCATCCATCTCACCAATTAAGTATGGCCTTCTGAAAGCATAGCATTAGGTAATGTCCTATCAAACAGACTGGAAAGGCATGAGTTTCTACTTTATTTTCAGAATACTATATGTAAATTATAGAGAACAGGAGAAAACTTTGCCAAATCAAAACTAGACTGAATCTTGACAATTGACTTCTCTTATACAAAGAATTTTGTGTGTGTGTGTGTGTGTGTGTGTGTGTGTGTATAAAACTCAAAATAACTCATCTGAAGATGAATAAAGTGATCATCTTTAGTTATCTCTTGAGTTTCAACATATATATACGCACAACATATGTATGTGTGTATATACATATATACACAACATATATATATGTTGTGTGTATATATACACAATATATATATTGTTGTATATATACACAATATATATATACAACATATATATATATATATACACGCACACACACACATATATATAGTGTATGTGTGTGTTAATAGACAAGAGATATCTAAATTGCAAAAGCATCTTCTACTTAATAAAAACCAAAATAAGACCTTGAGACCTGAACCAAGAGTTTTATTATCAAGTGCGGGTGGAGAGACCTCAGGATAGGTAGCGAACGTTCCCAGCAACAGGAGAAGAAAGTAAGTATAAGTCTCTGTCAATGGAGAACTAGAGGAGTACCCCACCAGGAGAAGGGGTTTTGGTTCTCCCTTCCTGGGGAGGGGTTCTACCTGTCAGTGGGGGGTGTGGCTGGGATCGAGGCAGAATTGAGTCAGAGAGCAGAGGAGCTTCCACCTGCTTCCTAACGGGAAGGCTCTGGGAGGAGGCCTTCTGGAGTGCTCTGCACCAAGGTGATGTTCGACCTCCAAGGAGAAACGACAGTGTGGCTTCAGGCAGAATGCTTTCCCGTGTTTCAGGCAATGGAAGTTCCCGAGTGCATCTGCTGAAGAAGGTGGCTGAGAGCTGAGGCCACCAAGGGACCATCAAAGTGAGACACAAGGTGACCTCAGAGCCAAGATTGCTGGTGGTGGACAGTGTAAGCCAGGGGCCAGGTGGGGGACTTGCTTGAATCTTACATGAATGCAAGGGGGGACAAAGCCAGCTGCAGAGGGGACTTCTGCCTTGGCTATGCCCTGGAGTGTGACTAAGCTGGCCTCACGGCAGTGGGTGCAGGGAGGACTTAGGCCTTGGCCCAGAGTCCAGTGACAGCCTCGGTGATGTGTGGTCCCTGCCCCCGACTCCAGGAAGCCATCACATCTGTCTTGCCACCAGACACCTACTTTGGAAGAAGGAGCAAAGAGGAAACGGCCCTAGTAAATAATCTGAGTTTTGAATTGATGGATTCAGAAATTCAATTTTTCAAAAAGGGATAGTTTCAATCCAGAAAAGATTGTTGCCTTTACCTGAGAAAAATGTTATTTTTGCTGCCACCATCAATGGGAATATAGACTCCATGGCAAGATGAAATCAGTTAAACATCATAAATAGGGCATATGGGTCGCACTCACCCATTTGAGATGGTTATCTCTTAAACCCACCTAGCACACAGTACAATGCAATTCACGATACTTGTTATTACAACTATTCCCTGGTTCCTCAACTCTCTCGAGTCTTGGTACACCCGCTGGAGGAGGTGCCCGTGGCAGGTGCCCTGTAAGGGGTCGGCGGCACGGCTCAAACAGCAAAACACGCTGGTGCAACATGTCGGATGATGACCAGGGAGACCACCGCAGACCATATGAAGTGCGGCCTCCCACTGATCATCCCCCAGACGAAGAACAACTCGAAAATAAAAGCATAGGAGATCTCTTTAGAAGAGCTCTATTTGTATCACAAACATGCCATGCATTCATTATGAGCTGCAGGTGACATCATGAGGTGTCTCAAAAACATGCAGGAGACACAGTAAATAAAAGTATTTTTCCATGTTTTATCATCAGTGTCCAGAAATTCATCAGAAAGTGGAAAAATAACTCATCCGAAGATGAATAAAGTGATCATCTTTAGTTATCTCTTGAGTTTCAACATCATTCCAGCTACTTTTGTTGTTGACCGGAAGTAAAAATGAGAAAATCAGAAACTAAAATTTTATGTAATTATAGTAAGATCTAAAACATGAGGAGGAACAAAAATGTTGATGCAAGAGGCATCTTGAAAAAATAATTATGATTTTGCATGTGTTCAGTCCAGGCTCTTGCTTTTCCTTTGTCCTGATTAAGCTGGCTGCCTTATCATTGTTAGGTTTTCTTCCTTAGAAGATGAAGTCAGACTTTTTGAAAATATGGCCTATTTCTTTTATATATTTTAATGTCTATGATAAAATGGAATATATCCTGAGACCTGAATAGGAAAGCCCAAGAATACTACAATCTTAATCCTTCCAGCATACACAAAAGTACAGTCTTTGTTAAATGTTTTAACAGGCTTTTATGGCTTGACAGCTATAAGTTTTTTATCCAACACAATTCACTCACAGTAACATGGTCTAGAGCAGCATTTAGCATTTTCTATTTGCACACTGAGAGCTTCTGGAATTTTTGGCTTCTGATTCCTGTCAAAAGAATGATTGATGAGCTTGCTTCCGTGGAGCCCCACGTAAGGCATGAGAGTGATGCACCTGTTCCCTAGGAAGGACACCGGGCGAGAGCTCTCTCCTTAGAACCTTCTTCTCTTGCACACAGAGTGCTTTCTGCAGGTGGCCATTCATGGAAGGCTTCCAATATCTGTGCAGACCAGATCCACTCAGATGCAGGAGGCAGCCTTCCAGTCAGGAGGATAGCAGCCAGCCCAGGAGTGGGTACCCATGGATTACGAGGAGCAATTTAACTTACAGCAGCTTCAGCTGAGCCTTGGAAGTCTAAAGCACTAAAAAAGTGGAGACCTGCTTAGGGGATGGTATGTATCCTGAGCTGGCTGAATCCCCGGACATGAACCAGGGCTACACATAAACAAAAGTCATGTGAAAAGTTAATAAACTAATGCAAAACTGGGGTACAATTTGGGAGATCTGATCTCTCACCCTGATTTAGTAAAGAATACGTGTCCTCTTCAGAAACTTCCTGATTTCTTCGGACATTATTCTCTCTTACATGGTATGGAATGATAAAAATGTGGTTATCTTTGTTCTTATATATCATATCAATTTACGGCATCTTTAAGCTCTGGAAGTCAGTTTGTGGGATTGGCAAAGGCCGTGGAGGTCTTCCTCATGGTTGGAATAAGCCACAGTTTAGCTATGTCAGCTGGAGAGGATCTGCAAAACTACCTCTGAACTGATACAAAGTCACACTAGATTCGCCAGTTCTGTAAAGCGACAAGTTAGATGGCAGTCAGCACACATGCTTACACGTGAGTATATTAAACATCCCCAACACTGTTTCAGCCTTCTTCTTGAGGATTACCTGTGCATACTTTTGTTCATGTTGAGCCTCACAGAACTTCAATTCAGGTTGATCTGCTCTGTCAAGCTTTGTTTTGCCCAACCTGAGGTCCCATCCTGGGGTATTTTCTGGTCTCTTGGCTAAGGGCCGTCCTCTCCACGTCCAGCATCCTTCAGCTGAATTGCCACAGGTCCTGGGTTGATTTCCCTGCCAACAGTCAATCGCCCCTCCCACTGGTCCTGACGCGGAGCTACATCCAGCTTCTCTGCGCCACTCACTGTGCAGGGTCACCTTCCAACGGGACCCTCGTGTGCAAGGTCATCTTCCCTCATCCAACCTGCCCTTCTCGCTCGGTCTCCTAACACCGAGTCCCCCATTAGATGAGTCTCTCCCTGTTCTCCAGCGCTGTCCTCCGCCTGCCGTTCCTTCTGGTTTAATTTTCTAGTCGCGACTCCCACCGCCCAGGTGCAGCACATCCTCTCCATGCCAGTGGTGACCTGGCTCTTCCAGTACATGGTCCTTCCTCCATTTATTCATTCAACAAGCTTTTACGGGGGCCCCACAAAGGGCCCGGCACTGCTGTAGCTGAAAACCAGCCAAAACTCTTCAGCTGGCCTTTACCATACGCTTGTTCTAATCATGTGTAATGAATAGTTGACATTTATCACGAATTTACTATGCCAGGAGAGGTAAGTGCTTTCCAATACGTGCGTCTCATTCTCGCAATAGCCTGCTGAAATAGGTGCTGTTATTCTCCTCAAGTCCTCATGTGAAGTAACGAGGCACAGACAGTAAATGACTTTCCCAGACTGTGCATCTAATATGTGCCCAGCTGGGATTCAACCTTAGCATTCTGGCTCCAGAGCACTTCTCAGCTGGCAAGCTGACAGGCAGCCACCAACAGCCCCCATGGCCTCTGCCAGAAACCATGCCGGGGGTTCCATTCCTTCACCTGTGCCTACCCTCACTCCCCAACTTCAGTAGAGCCCGCATCTCTCACGGAGCATAATTCTAAGGAAAGCATGCTTACATTACATGTTGCCTTGGTTAGATTTTGCCAGAATCAGGTGTTTGAACCCTGGTAATGAGTGGAAACAGCAACAGGAATTTATGTTGTATTATGGTCCGTGGGAAAAACACTGGGGAATGACACCGTTCCTTAGTTTTACACACACACACACACACACACACACACACACACATACACTTGCAGCATCAGGTCTAAAGCGTGCAGACTCTATTAGGCTTGATTCTTCAATATGGCTCCTGAAATGCAAATTTCAACATTTACTTTCCTTCTTTTAAGAAATGGGAAAAGACTAAGAAATCTGGGAGAGGCAGGAAACCACACCCCTTCAACTCTCCGCCTGGGCAGAGAGGGCTCTGCCTGGGGATGGAAGGCGCAGCTGCCTGACCAGCCTGGCCTCACCGCCCAGAATGCGCCACAGCCTCCAGCCTCCAGCCTGCGGGGCTCATGTGAGCTTAATTGTCCTTCACACTGGGCTCCGTTACTTTGCTAACTCAATCTTTCACAGGTATTTCCTCAGCCACTTATTATTTTTATAAGAGAGAGGGAAAAAAAGGCCACACTGCATTCCTAACCAAAAGTAGCTGTGGATTTTCCATCCTCTCATGACTGTGAAACCGCCCAGCGGCCTCCCTCAGGTCCTCCCCAAAAATTATGTTTCAAGTCCAGCATTAGAGGAAATTCTGAAATGAAGCAAGGCGACTCGTGAAATGAAAATCCGTGTTGGAGCTTGCTGCCAAGCCCCCTTTCTGTGCCAACTGAAGCTTGCTAATAATCTTTTCCGCATCAGAGTTTGTGCTTAGGTCTTGCTCTGTGTTCGGGCCCTCACTGCCTCTGTTCTTAGAGGTACTTTCCAGCCATCTCGGAAATAGCACTCCCTTCCTGTCCCTTCCAATATTTGAGGGATGAAATATTGTCTTCTAAAATAATAATATTTATTACTGAAAGAAATAAAAGAAGAAGTATGGGGGCTGTTTAACAATTCTTTTAAAAATATAGCTGGGGATAGTGGCTCGCCC
>NW_016107704.1:1209888-1216815 GCF_001604975.1 Cebus imitator | reverse complement strand
AAAAAAAAAAAAAGAAAAGAATTAATAGATTTCTATTTTTTAGAGTAGCTTCATGTTTACAGAAAATTGAGCAGAGAATACAGAATCCTCCCATCCCTGGGGTCCTCTGCTGCCTGCGTCGTGCCCTGGCATGACACATCTGTGACAGGTGATGCGCCAATACTGACCGCTGTTGTTTACTAAAGTCCATAGTTTACATCAGGGTTGGTTCCTTGTGTCGTATAGTTCTGCAGGCTTTGCCCAGTCCATAGTGACATGTATCCACCATTTGGGTAACATACAAGATGGTTGCCTTGTCCTCAAATTCCCCCATGCTCCATCCATTCATCGCTCCATCCCCTGAGCCCCTGGCAACCGCTGATCTTTTTAATGTCTCCATAGTTTTATCTTTTGCAGAAACCCACATAGCTGTAATCATGGCCTTTTCAGACTGCTTCTTTCACTAAGTAATGTGTATTTGGGGTACTTTCCTGTCTTTTCCTGATGACAGCTCATTTCTTTGTAATGCTGGATAATATTCCACTGTGTGGAACCACCAAAGTTTGTTTATCCATTCACGTACCCAAGGTCATCTGGTTGCTTTCAGTTTGGAGTAATTATAAATAAAGCTGCTATAAACATTATTTTGCAAATTTTTATATGGAAAGAAATTTTTAACAATTTTTAAAACCAAAATATTATAGTAGATGGTGCTTCTGACATTACTACTCTTGTGATATATTGATATTGCTAAGATTAGGTTGTCAGACCTGAACATAAATGTGGTGGTCGCTAGTAACTGATGCATGTTTGAAAGATCACACACACTCACATGGGCACGTGGTTTGGTTCCAGACATAAAGAGTTTAAAATCTACCTACTGGTAGGCAGCCCTCAGCTTCCTAAAGTCCATCAGTTAGGAACGCTAAACCCAAGTGACAGAGCCGAAGACAGGGTTAGGGTTTCTTTTGCTAAGATTAACAAGACGGGACGGAGGCAGCTGCCCGCATTGCCATCCAAGGCACAGGGTCACCCCATCCTCCCTCTCCACCAACCATGCCGTCTCCAGCTTCATCCTGGCTGTGTCTCAGTTGCAAGGCGGGTACAGCAGCAGGCAGGCCAAGCAGCTTTCCGGAAACTTCCACGCAGCCTTGGCTTTCTAGTTCACTAGCTGGGCCCTGCCCCATGGCCTCTTCCCTGTGTAGGGGAGGCTGGAAAGGCCAGTATTTCTTTCTTCAAAGTTCATGAGCAGAGACAAGGAATGGGAGAAGGTCATGAAGAAGGGTTGATGGATAAGCTAAAGCAACAGGCTTTGTTATTGCAGATAATAAACATCAATAAGCAAAAAATTCAACAAACTCAACGTAGCTCCAGCCTGGCCCACCCCAACCTGCCTTACAACTCATAACGATCTCCTCACTGCCCAGGGTGGGACTCGGTCACTAAGGACTCTGAGACCGGTCGCCGTTTCTGTGACAGCTCCCTAGATGCCATCACGGCCTCCACACCGCCGCTGTGCCACATGCGCAGGAGAGAGCCCCAGAGGCCTTGCACTCATAAGGCTACAAGCCCCATGTTCGGCCAGTCGTCTGAGGGTCAAGGTCGGGCTCTGTGTGTAGGGTTGGAGGTACAGGGAGAGTACTAGAGGAGGTGAAGTTCATTTCAATGGCATCTCTCTTTTATTTTCCACTCCATTACTTCAATGTAACCCTCATTATCTCTCACTTGGATCTTTGCAATAACGTTCAAACTGTCTCCTCTGCAGTCTCCCCTTATTCCGTGTTTCTCCCACAATTTCCATATGAGCCTTCCTGAAATGTGAAAGTGACTGATCCCCTACTGCTCACAAACCTTTGTCCCCTCCCCTCGAGCCACCATGTAAAGCCCAACACGGGAGCTTAACATCTACCTCCACCATCCACCTGTTACCATTCCGCTGTCCCCACTACCTGTAATCTTCGTACAATACCCACCATTTCAATGAAGGAAACACACAAAGCCAGACACTAATCCACGTTAGAAAGTCTTCAGATGGGACACATGCTGAAGTCTTTTAAATGTAAGCACAAAAGTTATTTCTTTGTACTTTAGAAATTATCGACAAGAAAAAAACAGCTATGCAAGACCAGAGAATTTAAAGAACCTACCTTCTGGTAATGTGTTAACTGGTAGTGCAAACAGCTACCATGACAAAAGAAAAGTGAAAAGCTGCCAATACCTGCAGCTATGTTTTCGAAGTGTAACATAACTACCAAGGCAAAATAACATGAAACATAAAAATACACATTTGATTCCTATAAAAATTTCTAAAGCTATACAGGAGATGCATATTGTAGGTGACATTGATGCCTCTACTGTCACATCTGTAAAATGGACACATTTTGTAAACTGCCTGAACAGAAGTCTGGGAGATAGACGGAAAATTGTCAAGGGTCCTTTCAACTTTAAAATGTCTGATACTAGTAGATTTTTTAAAAATAAAACAGTGTTTTACATGAATTGGTAAAATTCATGTCATAATAGTAGTATCTTATTTTCAGCAATTTCGGCTTAACTCGTGACTAATCTACATTATGCAAACCTGGAGTCTGGAGGGCAGGGCACCCTATTAGCATGAGAAATAACCCAAATACTATGATTTATTTCTCCACTTTTTTGAAGAGTTCAACAGAAGGAATCATGCCTGTGGCAATTTCTCTCCATCCCATTGACTCTTTTCTAAAACCCTATTTAGGTGACTTGGTATTTTGTGGTTTCTTACAGCTTAATTCTTCCAAGTGGGTCTAACCATGTTTAATTTACTAGTATCTGTAAAAACTGAACAGGAATGATGAAAGGACATAAGAAAAGCAAGTGAATACAGAAATCCATCATGGTGGACTGGCAAACTATTCATGCGCAGTGTCTAGGTCTTCCTTTAATTTCTGTGAACAAGGAAAGTTATTCTTCAAGCAAATGTGAGAAATACTCAAGTCTTTTTAGTTAAACTTGTGACAAGATTTACCAGATCCTACCTTTTCCTATGGTTCTCAGTGTAAAAGTGTAACTGTTTACACAAGGAACCAGCACCCTGCGGATTTGTCTGACTCTCTGCGTCCACTGAGCACAGGAGCAGACATGTCTACCATGGTATGGAATCCTAATTGGGTCACAGAATCGGAGGGCAAGTGGGATCTTAAGACTTGGCTATAGGCAAATAAATAATGATGCATTTTCGAATAAAACCCTTCTTAAGGAGCCATTAACTGCATGGATCACAATTCCACTGCCACCGTTTCAGAGCATTTGAAGGAGGAGGTCACCTTAGGGGTTGATGGATAAGTCAAAATCAGCCCTGGAGGTGGGCCAGGAGCACACCCCACAGCTGCTGGCCCTGCCTCAGGGGAGGAGCATTTGCAAAGCCAGAAAAATGGCCTCCTGGCTGTTGGTGCAGGAGACCTGTGCTACTCAAACAGGGAACTCAGAGGGCTGCCAGGTGGGAGGGTGGGGTGAGATATTCTTCCTGACACCTTTACCTAAAAACCGCTTAACAGACTTATTCCAAGAGCTTAGGGCCCAGCCCAGTGGGCTCACACCTGTAACTTCAGCACTTTGGGAGGCCAAGGTGGAGCGAACACTTGAGACCAGAAGTTTGAGACCAGCCTAGGCAACATGTTGAGACTCCACCTCTACAAAAATTAAAACATTAGTCAGGCATGGTGGCACATATCTGTAGTCCCAGCTACTTGAGAGGCTGAGTTGATAGAGTTGCTTGACCCCAAGAGTTCGAGGTGACAGTAAGCTGTGATGGTGCAACTGCACTCCAGCCTGGGCCGCAGACAGACCCAACTCTTAAAAAATGCAGAAGAAAAATCCCAAAAGCAGAAGATATATATGATTAATAATAATTACAACTAACGTTTTCTGAACTCACCCTCTGTCAGACACTGCGCTAAGTTCTTCACAGGAATGACTTTATTTGTGCAATACCAAACACTTTGTTCTCTAATCTCCATATTAATTAAGGAAGACAAAATACATTCTATGCATAAGAAATAACCCCCAGCCTCTAAGAGCTTAGAAGATTTGGAAGGGGGCAGAAATGTTCAGACGCGAATAATAATACTAAACAGAACCACCTTTAAAACAGAGTTGTTCTATCTCAGATTGAAACCATTGTGCTTGGGGAAGTTCGAATTAGGTCCACGCCTCCCTGGAGACCCTGGTTGAAAATCCAGCTCCTTCTTTCAGTTCCGCATGGCTCAGGGCTGGAGGGCAAGCGCGCTGAGGGGAGATGGTTCCCCAACAGCCGGCAGTGGGTTTGATCTCAAGTCTCATCTTAAAGGTCTTTCTCAGCTTCTACTCCAAGAGAAAGCTACTGAGACATATATATCTGATCCTTCCCAGAATGAGAACTCATACAGATGGTCTCTTACTAAATAAGAAAGACAAAACACTGGATCTACTGGTTTAATGAGTAGAGACCCAGTGTCTCCGAGAACAATCTGCCACAGTGTGCAAGCAGATCCTTCCGAGCTTCAACGTCCTGAGCTCTTCCACCCACAAAGGACAGCAGAGCCTGCCAGGCAGGAGGGCTGGACATGCATGCGCCCAGGAGCAAAGTACAAAATGGCCCGAATGGAAAAGAAAAGCCAAAACCAGCAGTTACAAATAATTACCAGTTGGCCTGCAATTTCTAAAGAAAGTCAGAGAATTGCTTGAACCCGGGAGGCAGAGGTTGCAGTGAGCCGAGATCACGCCATTGCACTCCAGCCTGGGCAACAAAGAGCAAAAACTCCGAATCAAAAAAAAAAAAAAAAAAAGAAAAGAAAAGAAAGTCACGTCTCTCAACCCATGTCTGGAGAATTTTGTTTTCCTAATGCTTCTCTTATCACTTTCAATATTCCAGTGGCCCTGGGAAAACTGGAGGCCACAGTGCTGGAGGGCCAGCTAAAGGAACAGAAGAAAATGCACAGCTTCAGCATCAAGGGCCCTCTGACCAGGCTGAGAACTGGACCAGCAGTGAGACGGGGCGGTGGATGGGGTGGTAACGGGGCTCGCTCTCCTTCTGAACACAGCAGAGTCTGAAGCTCAATACTCTGCCCCAGGCTGTTCCTGGCACACACCGTACATCTGTATTAGAGTGAAAAGTCGACAATATGTCCTGTGGATGTGGAAGCCAAGGTGAGGCCATTCCTAAAAAATTCAGCACCTCATTTCCAAGCAATGGTTTCCACACTGGCAGCATGAGGCGATTTCCTCTTTGAGCTGGATGGGGTGGGGATGGGAGGAGACAAGCGGCAGGGGCGGATGGGGAGGAAAGGAGAGAGGTCACTGCAGCATCCTGGCTTTTCTTTCTTGCGCTGATGCTTTTGTGAATATGTAGGAAAAACCATGGTGCCTGGCCATAAAAAGCAGTGAGCCATTTATCCACTACCCTCCTTATGACAAATATTATGTACCAATTATATCTGCATTGAATCAGAGATACACGATCACCTAGCTTCTGCATTCATTTCAGGAGACTGGCTAACTTTGGAATATTTGTGGAAATCAGCTTAAAAATTACTTCCCTGGATAACGTTGCAAATACACCCTCTGTTTTTGGGGAAAATATCGGGAAGGGAGTAATGAAAGCTGCAGGGGAGGGAAGACTTGAGCCTGAACTCCAGGCTCTTCTGCTTGGTGGGGCCTCCCGTGGGGTCTGCAGGGGACCCTCTCTCCCACCCTCCTGGCAGAGAGACCTCACCTGGAGAGGGGCAGCCGAGGAGAGCCATCCTGGAGAGCTGCCAGCTTGAAAGCCCAGGTGCCAAACACCCTGATCTCTCCCAGTTCCACTGAAACCAATGAGGGGAAGACACCCAGAGGCCACTTCCTCCAGCCCCCCTGCCCCGCTTTATCTTCAGTTAGCTGCAGCAACCACAGCAAGGGCCAACCCAGCACAAAGTTTAGCCACTGGGATGAAGGAGAGACAACAAACCCAACACAGAGGACCAAGTTGCAGCCATCCAAAATTAAAACAGGGATTTGACACAATTATACATGGTCCACCTAGAAAGAAAATGAGCGGCTGTACCTCAAAAGCCAGTAGGGAGGTTATGGAGCAAGAGCAGGTGACATCAGTGAAAATCAAGACCATAGAAAAGAAAACTAGAATTATTCAAATAAAAAAGTATCGATCGATCCAAGATGGCCGTTTAGGAACAGTTCAGGATTGCAGCTCCCAGTGAAAGTGCAGAGGGTGAGTGGACACCGCATTTTTATTGCCCACAGACTAGGCAGTTCCCAGGCGGAGGAGCTCCACTGGTCGCCAGCGTGGCTGTTTCGGCCAGCGCGGCTGTGCCGGCGTCACCGCTGCTTTGCCCCTCGCAGCTGCTTTGTCAGCGCCCCGGAGCAGCGGTTCTCCATACAAAATACACTGGTCTGGGTGCCCTTTTGGCTGGCGATTGGAGCCACGGGAAGTCGCCCATTCGTCTGATTAAAAAGGGGACTGAGCAGGGAACCAGGACAGTAGATTCCAGGGCAAAAAAAAAAAGCCCCACGAATCTCAGTGCCACTGTTTAAGCCAGCACAGTGAATTGTTGCACGGGAAAAAACACACACCGGGTCAACTCTTCAACAGGAGACTGGAACACCAACTTAAAAAAAAAAAAAAGGCTCTGAGGAAGGGAGCCAGGCGATCAGGCTCGGCTGGTCCCACCCCTACAAAAGAACAGCAACCAGAAACTCTGGATTGAGAGTTTCACAGCAAGCGCAGCTGAACCCGGGACGGTCCAGCTCTGTGGGGGAGGGGTGTCTGCCATTACCAAGGCAGCCCGCCACTAGGGAGGTAGTCAGCCAATGCTGAGGCAGCCCACCGTTGCCAAGGCAACCCGCCACTGCAGAGAGGCTCTGCCTTAACAGAGGCGGGCCACCATTGATGAAGCAGTTCTAACTACACCCGTATAAACAGGACTGCAGGGAAGTTCA
>NW_016107704.1:1183068-1205150 GCF_001604975.1 Cebus imitator | reverse complement strand
ATTTCTAAAAGTAATTTATCTGCTGTGCTATTTATAAAATGCACTTAAAAAAAAAAAAAAAAAAAAAGTATCGAAGGCTGAGTAGCATACGAAGATCAGATTACGTAATGCGGTGATAGTTCTCACAAAGGAATTTCGCTAGAACACAACACGAAGTTGTCAAAGAACACCCCGTAAAGATGTGGAAAGCTTAAATACATGCAGAAGCACGTGGAGGCCGGATGAGACCCTCATCCACGGGATTCCAGGCAGAAGAAAGAGACAGGATGGAACATAGCACATTCACAGATGGCTCCAGGTCTTCCCAGAACCAAGGAAAGGTCCGCTGAATTCCAAATATGGTAAGATTTGAAGGCTACACTTAGACGTGTTGTCATTAAATTTCAGTACATCAAGGACAAAGACAAGCCCATTGTCTTGAAAGAAGGAGAGCAGGGGACAGCTAGAAAGGGTTGCAGAATCCGGAGATTTTGCGAGGAAATCAGCAGTCGGCGCAGATCTATACAGCAAGGGACGCAAGCCAGTAAATGGAAAGAAAATGCAGATGTGAGGACGCCAGAATTGCCACGGCCCAGAGGCATCAGAGGCATCGAGGAGATGGAGAAGCTGTGGGCAGGTCGCAGACCGACCCAGTCTTCACGCTGGGAACTGGGCGGGAAGACAGAGGAGCACAGTGACGATGTGAGCGAGTGTTCTGATGACTGAGAAGACGGATGGGCAGGGCATGAGGGAGGCAGCTGTACACCGGTCCCCAGAGCAGGGCCAGAGCTACCACTGCAGCCTCCACTGCTTTGGATGTGTCCTTTGGGCAGAGGGAAGAGGAAAAGCAGCATTGCCAGTGAGAGCGGCAGAAGGCGTCAGAAGACCTGGGCTGTGTCAGGCCATGTCCAGCTCTGGGCCAGGAGCATGGGGACACGGACCCCCTCCCAGCCTGTCCGTCTCCAGTCCAAGGCCAGGCTTCTGGAGGGAGGGTGGGGGCGAGGTGCTGGAGACCTTGCTGTGGATGGAGTTGCTGAGAGCCCTGAAGCTTAGTTCTCTCTTTAAAAGCTGTCGCTTAAAAGCTTTACACCCTCTGAATTTCAGTGCCCCAGAACGAATATGAAGTCACCACATAGCATGATGGCCCTGCTTCAAGTCCTCATGCTGAGATCATAAGCTGGACGACTTCAAGCAAGTGGTTAATCTTTCTTCTCTGTAGAATGGGATAATGCTTTCTACAGTCCTGTCCTACTTCAGAAGGGAGCCAGGATGAAACGCCATGACGTGGGAATGCTAAGCCCGCCTTAGAGCGTTTCATAACCACACGGTGGTGAATGGCATCATAGCCAGTGGATGGGGGGAGGTTGGGACACTGCTGGTTACCCACAAGATGAAAATGCTTTACCCATGATGTCAGCAAGGGCTCCACAACCAACGAGCTTCCACTTACCCCTCGTTTGGTTTGCAAGGCCCCTCCACAAGCTTGGAAAACTGTGCCATCACAGTGACAGGTCACCTGCAGAACTTCAAACTGCCCCTCCAAACTGCGGCCTCCGACTTGGTGGAAGTTTCTGAGTCTGTATGGTATGGTGTCGTCTCAGGCTTTCCAGAGCCCCAGAACCAAACCACGGTTGTTAGGGAAGACATGCACGCATCGGAGCAAAACCCAGAGACCCTCAGTGATTTCTCCTTTCCGGAAATCCACAATCTTCTTCTTAGCCAAGATTCAGTCCTCTATCTGGACACAACTTGCAATAAAAGGTGGTTTGTGGGCAATGAAGGGAGGACACCGACCCAAGACACCAGCTGGCATTCATACCAGGACACTCACAACTTATCGTGACTGCTGCTACTGGGTGTGATTTGCCAATCCCTACCTAGGCACTTGTCATGTGTAATTTCAAATCCTTACAACTCTAGGGTCCAGTAATATTCCCACAATAGTCCTGGGTAGATAGAAACACAAGGAAATTGAGGCTCAGAAGGCAAACTGCCCAGGGTTGCATGGCTCATACGATGCTGCTGAGGCTGGAACCCAGTTTATTTGCCCCCACAGGCAATACTGCCTCTGTACATGATGCACATCACAGAGAAAACTGACCAGATATCAGTGTCTTCCTTGGGATATGGCCTTTAATCCATCCCACAGGCCTCAAAGACTTCAGGGGCCACACTACAGAGGAGCTGGCCAATTGCTTGCTGTCAGACTTACTTGGTGACCAGAGCGGGTGGGAACGATGATGGACCCCAAAAGTGAGAGGCTCATGGGCAGGTCCAGCCTGGCTGCCTGATTGAGTCTTCAGGAACTTAGACATTCACCATGGAATCATTTTCACCATTTGGCTATTCATTCAGCTTTGCTTGGCTGCAGAATTCAGGTGGAAGTGCACATTCTGACAAAGTTATGGAGAAATATGTTTCCATGGGGCCCCGGGACAAGATGTGATAAGATCCAAGTTCCTGTTTTTCCCAGACTGTGACCACTTGCTATGGAATGTCAGCCATGCACATTTTGGTCCATTTTATCAAGTGCCTTGAGGACATCAGTCAGAATTTAAGCTCCCAAATGGGTTGTGGTGACATCATATCTAGTCCCAAACTAGCCAGTAAGGTCCAAAGACTAACTGCCCTCATTATTATCTTTATAAATCCTGGTTCATAAAACCAATAAGACACCCAGGCAGTGAATGGTAGGACCATTATCACTCTCCCTGGGTGAATAAAGTCCATCTGCTTCTGGCCAGACCTGTGTGCCCTCACCAGAGGCACAGTTTAATAATCAGCAGACTAGTCCATGGCTCGGGCTCTGTACATTGAATCTGATTATCTCATGAGTTAACATATTATCTTATGAGTTCACACACACACACACACACACACACACACACACACACAGTTGTAATTACTGTGATAACTAGCCAATCTTACAAAAACATTAACTTATTCAGGATGGAAATTTGTCGTATGTTAAGACAGAATAACATATGACTAATGTGTTGAATGAAGAATGCAAATGAAGAATGCAACCTTTTCCACCCTTTGAAATAAAAATTTTTCAAGACATTAATCAAGATTTGTGTTAGATCCCCCCACACCCTAAAACATATCACATACACACATGTACACTTCCACAAGAAAAGAGCAAATATGTTCTTAATCTCCCATCCAGGGAGGCTCAAAATCTGTCTGTGAAATAAATATCTCTTATCTACTAATGCCTTACATCTGAATAGTGCTTCACAGTTCTCAAAAACCTGTCCCCAGCACTCTCTATAGATACTGCTATCCTCATCTGTACAGGAGATGAGCTGATATTTTTAAAAGTAGCATGAGGCAGGTAGTCCCAGGTGGGAATGCCTGCTGTGCTTCCTACCAGCCATGTGGCCTCCTAGACTTGTTTAACATCTTTGGATCATAATTTCCTCATCTAAAATGGGAGGACAACATCTACCCCCAGCAGACTGCGGTGAGAGTTTTTCAGAAAGTACCCAGCATGTGTTCAAAAGTGGACAAGTTGTTTTACTAATAAAGAAAGGGGCCCAGAGAGGGCAGGTGACCAACAGAAGGCAGCAGCATGGGGGCGGACACACCTGTCCTGAGAAGAGCCCCATCTCCTTCCTCTCTTGTCTCGCAGCGTCAGTCCCCTCTTGCTGGAAGGCAGTACCCCTGCTGCCACACCCTCCTGGACCACTCTGGCTGTGCTCCATCTCCTCCTCTGAGCTGCAGCCATCCCTTATTGGGCCTCTGTCCCAGCTTGGGCCAGGCAGCCATCTCACCTGCTGAACTCTGACTCATAGTCCCTGGGCCACTGCTCCTTATCGAGGTTGGAAGGAAGGAAGGGCAAGAATCCATCAGTCAATATGTCAGCAGCAGTGTCGAAGCTCTTTGGTTTCTGGGCAGGTGATGCCCAGGCAATCAAAATCAGTGATTCTTTGTTTAAAACCTATAAACGCAAAGGCTTCTCTCAGCTATCTCATTATTTTCTCTCTTTTATTGAGAAGAAATTATTCATTTTAGCTATACAACCTCCCTATAAAATTTAAAGCACTTCATTATCAGCCTTAAGGCAACAAGGAGCAACTTGTGAAGCTTTACCCCAAATAACTCCTGCTCCCTTGTCCTCCCCAAGCCAACCAGCTGCAGCTTAGCATCGGGCTCCTTACAAACCAGAAGAGGACTTAGACTTGGTCCACTGCCAGCTCCTCACTTCACAGACACCAAAAGTGAGATGTGCAGAGCTAAGGAACACTCAACTACTCTTTTATTTTTTCATGGGACTTAATATTTTTATCACTGTCATTGTGTTTCTCCTATTCTCTTTTGTATCATTGCCAGCTTTACCACACTGTTTTTAAAATGTGGAGATGAAATCTGGGTGTAAAGGATCTGAAATTGTCATCAGTATTTAAAAAGTGCCCAGCCAATTCTACTTAAGGATGCTAGTGGAATTTACCATGAGATTAGTCGTGATCTCTCCCATCATCATCGTCGACGGCAGAACACTGGCTATGTGCCAGGATCGTGCTAGGCACACAGGAGTCAGACTTGGTAAGTCAGCATCCCTGTTATCCAGCACAGCCCAATTTAGAAGGGGACGATCATGTAAATACATAATTACTGGAGANTATGAAATAACAGCTAAAATGTTCCTTAAACATTGACTGTTTCCTGGGCACACAGATGGACCCACGTAATCATAATAAAGGTGTAAAAGGGGCATGAGAAAATCAGGAAGCATTTTGTAGAGAAGACACAACCATGCTTGTTAAAGGAGGGGAGAAGCTCAGCAGGCAGACAGGAGGAAGAAGGGCGCCAGGCGAGAGAGGCATCAACCCTGCAGCTGGGTTGGAGTGACAAATGGCCAGGTGATGGCGTGGGGACAAATAAAGGGACCTTTGGCCGAACTTAACCCTGATGGCCACCCAGGTGCCTTCCAAGGGCACAGTGTGGCTGTGGTGTATTTTAGAAGAAGCAATATAGAGATGGTATTTTAAACATGTGAATCCACAAGGGGAAACCAGAGTTATCCAAGTGAGAGACGATAAGGACTAGAATTAAGGCAACAACAGCAGGGAAGACGTAGAGGAGAGGGATGGCAGGGAGGCGGGGCTTATGCACCTGTCCAGAAAACGGATGGCCCCAAGTTTCCTGGTGGTGTAGCATTGTGAATCGTGCGGCCGTCTCCCGATACAGAGGAGATGCTGCTGGGGCAGACACAAGGCAAACTGTGCTCTTGGTGAGTCTGAGGTGTAAATTGGGGCCAGGGGCAGATGTACAACAGGGCCCTGAACCGGGAAATATGGAGCTGAGGGGAACGCAGGAGCGAAAAGCACAACAGCTCTATCAAAATGAGGGCAAGACTGCATTCCAATCTAGATCCTAACATTTACCTGGGATCTGATACCCTACAGCACCACACTCCTGTCCTGATACTGGAAGCCTTACCCTTGTATTTCTTTGTCATTCCACATACTTCTGGCCATTATGCTGCCCGGGAAATATAAAATCTAATAGTGGCTTTGGGTTTATGCTTGCAACTAAAAAACTGTGTCTACATTTAGAAGCATCTGGGCCCGCACAAGTCTGACTTTGGTCATAAATACTAATGCAGAGCCAACTCTCCAGTACTCTCCACAATGGGATCTGTCGCTGCGGCTGTGCCTGACTGCAGCACCAGCACTGAAGAGAGCCCAGGAGCCGCTGAGTAAACTGGACCCAGCTACGGCGGAGGCTTCTGATCCTTTTCTGGGTTTTGGTCATAGCTACATAAAACATTCAGTAAACTGTATTGCCTGGGGTGAATTGTGAATCCCGTTTCATTGTATTTAATACACAGGTTTACGGGGGGAATCACCGTCATCGGAAAACAGCACTAAATACCTCCACACACATCTTCCAGAGGATCAGAGAACTACCAACTTGGGACTTTACCTTCCAAGTGATTGTGATCTGACACAGTTGAACTTCAATAATGCCTCCTCCAAAGCCAAGTGGTCGAGGAAGCTGTGGGGGATGCACACATGCCATGCCTGCAGAAAGTGGAGAAGTGGCCTCTCCACAGGGCTCATAATGGAGCTTAGGGAAGTCAGGTCACTGCCAGTTACTTTTACAGCTGTAGCTCCCTTGTTTCCGATGCTCTTCACAGAGAGCGCATTCAGATACAGAGATGAGGCTTTTCCAGCCCAGTGTGAATTCACGTGACCCCCTGCTCATTTTCCCGCTGCATTTTGCATCCTGACCATGTTTCTTGCTGTAGCCTGCTGCATCATCTGTGTCTGTGATCATTACTCGACTGTGGGCCCTGGACATGAGGGATGGCACGCAGCATTCCAGACCTCACAGCCCAGCCCATGGAAGATGCTTAAAAAATAACGGGGTTGGAAGCGCACTTGCTTCTTCTGTCATCATGCAGTGAACATAGAGTCCACTGCTTTGCTGCATGGACTCAGAAACAACTCTTTATAATTTAACAATCATCCATGGAGTCCTTGGTACAATTTCTGCAAAGCCTTGTACTCATAGCAAGATGCAAAGAGAGTAAACAATCACTGTCCCTGGCCTCAAGGTGCATGAATTAAGTAAAGGAGGTGAACCATGTCCCCAAATAATAATGCATGTTTTTTGTTTCACTGTGGGTTATTCGTGTTTTTCTATGCTGATTTTATGCCAAAAGAGGTTTCAGGCAGCTTAGAAAAATGCACACAATGAACCAAGAGAAAATAAAATATAAAATGAATAGATGAAAAAAATCTACACAAAGGAGAAACAGGGAGGAAAGACAAGATAAAACCAGAAATGAGGGTAATACACTAAGTGGTTCCATAAAATCCTCTACAATTTTTTAAAGAAGAGACAGAAATTTGACTGCTAAGCTTCTAGAAAAGAGAAAGAAGAGGGAACTACAGTCATCTGAGGTACCAAGTGCACTGTGTGTGGAAGGGTCCAGCGGACGCCTAGACACGCCCTGGGCTTTCCTTCTCACCCCATGCTTGCGTCATGCCCTGCAATATTTGGGACAAAGAGAATCTTGACTCTAAACAAATAAAATTATTGGCCAGGCGCAGTGGCTCACACCTGTAATCCCAGCACTTTGGGATGCCGAGGCGGCTGGATCACCTGAGGTCAGGAGTTCGAGTTTAGCCTGACCATCATGGTGAAACCCTGTCTCTACCAAAAATACAAAAATTAGCCTGCTGTGGTGGCACACACCTGTAATTCCAGCTACTTGGGAGGCTGAGGCAGGAGAATCATTTGCAACTGGGAGGTAAACATTGCAGTGAGCCAAGACCATGCCACTGCACTCCAGCCTGGGCAACAAGAGCACGAAACTCTGCCTCAAAAAAAAAAAAAAAAAATATATATATATATAAAAAAAAAAAAAAAAATATATATATATATATAACTGCCAGAAAATGTGAATGGCACTGGTATCAATAGTTTTTTCCTAAATCATCGAAAAGCATTTTAAAAACAAATACTATATAAGTGAAAGATGATTTGAATAAAGAAATTGCATCCATATATGAGAGATGGAGGATGGAAAAAAAAAAGAGAAGTGTCTCGGGCATTTTCATTGGGTAATATGTGTCTATCTTTTAATTCTTAGACATGGGCTTCAGCTATGCTTTTGAGATAGCCCTATGATTGCTCTAAGACTACTTTCCCAGTCTATAATCAACTTTCATGAATTTATACACAGGAGAAGAGATTCCCATGTTTTATTTGATGTGCAAATAGATGGGTAGCTGTTTTCACCACAAACTCTGCCTCCTCTTGGGTTTCGCAATAGCAGTCTCCAAAATTGTACTTTGCTAACCTTCCTGTAAGACATCACACTTCTGTTAATATTAAGCACACATGGAGAAGTGCTGGTGTCAACGCTGAGCAGCGGAGCATTACATAGAAAGATGTCCAAGGTTAGGAGACAATGTGGGTGAAAGACACTGACTGTCATACAAAATATGTAGGGGAGTGGCATAGAAAGGTTGGCATTAGGTGAGGTGTTCGGTGGCAGCACTCCTCCTCCATCAGAGAATGATGGAGACACCTGCTCTTAGGGGAGTATCAGAGAAACAAGGAGAAGATGACTCATCAAGAGGCATGATATTAACGAGGAGTATTGTGCAGGATTCACCAGCGTGCCTACACAAAAATTAGGTTTACATGAAACAAACGCAGAGTCATTGTATTTTACACAGTATTGACATCCAAACCCATCCGGCTGTGGTGGATGGTGTCACTCACGTTTGCTGTAACACAGGCAGCTCGCCTTAGTGCCATTTTAAAACAATGCCACCGTGAAGCCACCACTACCACCCACTGTCACAATGGGTGTCTCTTCCCACATGGATTTCTAGAAAAAAGGCCAAACATTTTCAACACACTGATTTTCTTTTGGCTAAGAAGGAACAAAATCATTCATGCAGCTCTAAGATGTTCAGCAGGCGAGGCATCATGACTCAAAGAGAGCGAGAGATTCCATGTGAGTCTTTAGGTGACCTACTCTAACCAAGTGACATGCAAGACCTCAGTTGTGTCTAACGTGGGGCTTCCTTGTAAACAAGGAACTTTAAAATGTTTTGAAGATGATTAATGGATCAAAAAGGAAAACACATAAGGTTATATCTATGAGCTAAAAAGACATTTGATAAATTTCTGTCTCTAACATCCACTCTTGATTAAAAGGAAAATTATTAGTAAAGACCTGAGGCAAGGGCAGAGAAGGTAGAGCCTGCAGAGCCCCTCTGACCAAGCTGGCGACCTGAACACCCCGTGGTCAAAGGGAATCCAGCTTAAGGTTGAACGCGGGGCTTTGGTGACACCAGGTTTGCACTTCAAAATCATCACCCTGATGAAATCTCCCTTTATCTTCCCAAAGCCAGCGGTGTGATGAGTGAAAAACGAAAGCAGCATCCCCATAAAGTCTTCATCATTGTCTTCATTTGATGACATTCTGGAAGCATTTGGCAATGTCATGAGATGACAAAGATATGAGGTATAACATTTGAAAAAGGAAAGTAAAATTACCCTTCTGCAAATCATATTATGGACAACCACCTGAAGTACGTGAAAAAATAATATGAAGAACAGAGGTAAGTAACAGAAGTCAGTAAGGTGGAGGACTACGAATTAGCATCCAGACATGTTCGTCCTCTTCTTCCTCTTTCTCTTACTTCCTCTTCCTCCTCTTCCCCTGACAGGACAGAGGAGAGTGGTGGGTGGTAGCCCAGGTGTCACAGCCTGGATGGAGTGGGGACAGTGACCTCACTGAGGAGGGGGTAGCAGCAGTTATGGGAGATCAGCTACACCCAGACAGTTGTTCAAATTGTTGGGAACAATTTGAGCTTCAAAATAAACAAAATAAATAATGTGTTATAAACCACTGAATAAAATAGGAAACCATAAGTCCATACTCATGAAAATCAACAAGCTGAATAATTGAAAAAGTTTAGAGAAAAAGAAATATTTACATGATTTCAGAGTAGGTACTCCCAAATTCCTTAATAATCACAAAGGAAAAGAGTGAAATTTTACAGTGAGACAGTTGGAAGACGCTACCTTAGGCAAGTGACCAGGTGGTCAGAGTAAACACCTGGTCAGTGATCAGACAATTTGTCAGTAATAAGACAAATGTCAACCCCTGTGGAAGACAGTGTGGCAATAAAACCAACAATACCATTTGACCCAGCAATCCCATTACTGGGTATATACCCAAAGGATTATAAATCATTCTATTATAAAGGCACATGCACATGTATGTTTATTGCAACACTGTTCACAATAGTAAAAACTTGGAACCAACCCAAATGCCCATCAATGATAGACTGGATAAAGAAAATGTGGCACATATATACCATGGAATACTACGCAGCCATAAAAAAAGGATGAGTTCATGTCTTTTGCAGGAACATGGATTAAGCTGGAAACCATTATTCTCAACAAACTGACACAAGAACAGAAAACCAAACACTGCATGCTCTCACTCATAAGTGGGTGTTGAACAATGAGAACACATGGACACAGGGAGGGGAGCATCACACACTGGGGCCTGTCAGGGAGTGGGGGGCTAGGGGAGGGATAGCAGGGGATGGGGGATTGGGGAAGGCTAACAGGAGAAATACCTAATGTAGATGATGAGGTGATGGGTGCAGCAAACCACCATGGCACATGTGTACCTATGTAACAAACCTGCACGTTCAGCACATGTACCCCAGAACTTAAAGTATAATAAAAAAAAAATAGGACAAATGAACAGCAGCATTTTTATGATATTTTCCCCAACAGGGCATCACTTTGACCTCATCATGAGTATCTGCCAAAACAGACTCAAACTAAGAGACAAACATTAAAATAATTTGCTCAAAATCTTCAAAAATACAAGTCATGGAAGTACACGAAAGATGGAGAAGTTGCACCTGAATGAAGGAAGCACAAGAGGCAAGTGCCACGTGTGGTTCTGGAACAGATCTTTCTGCCGTCAGAGATGTTGTTACAACAGCGGACAAAGCCTGAGTGGGATTTGATGGTTAGATGGGAGAATGTATCACAGTTAATTTCCTGATTTGGGTAGCTGTAAAGTGGTCAATGTAAGAGGATGTCTTCGTTTGTAGAAAACGCATACTAAATTATTCGGGGTAATGGTTCAGAAAAAAAAAAATTTCTACTGTACTTGCAACTTTAAGTTTGATCGTTTTCTATAAGTTTCTATAAGTTTGACATCATTTCACAATTTAAACATCTGCTTTTTAAAAATCCATTAACAGTTATCATATAAAAAAAAAAAAAAAAACCCTACTGTTTAAAAGATTTAATAGAAGAAATGACTCCATTTATAAGGTCAATAAAAAGGCAAACATAGCTGAAAACAAATAGTGGAAATGAGTCATATCTATATGAAGACAACTTTGAAATACTACTGAATTATACAAAAGATTTATTTCTTATTATATATCTTTTGGTCTTTTGAATTTTTGCCGATTGTGTTTATCTTTTATTTAAGAATAAATGAATAGATGTACAACAACAAAAACAGTGCATTGGAGAAAGCGTTATCAGAATATGAATTGGACTCCATCATTTTGATAATGAAAAAAATTTTTCAGCCAGGTGCAGTGGCTCACGCCTGTAATCCCAGCACTTTGGGAAGCTGAGGCAGGCAGATCCCTGAGATCAGGAGATCGAGACCAGCCTGGCCAACATGGCAAAGCCCAGTCTCTACTAAAAATACAAAAATTAGCTGGGCGTAGTGGCGGGCACCTGTAATCCCAACTGCTCAGGAGGCTGAGGCTGGAGAATCGCTTGAACCCAGGAGGCAGAGGTTGCATATAACTGAGATAGCACCACTGCACTCCTGCCTGGGCAACAGAGACAAAAAAAGAAAGAAATTTTCAGTAGGCTTTTTTGAACCTAGTAGAAGTTGCTATAAAGAAGTCACTGCTATATTTTTTTAAATGGCACAGAAATGGATTAGGATTGCTAAATACGTACTTGAACATGATGGTGGCCCCTCGTTGACTCGTGAGCACCTCAAGCTGGAAGTTCAAGCCTATCCATTATTCAATTCAATCAAGCTTAGGAGAAATAATTCGCTCCCTTCCAGAAACCTCTGCAACACGCTAGATGACCTCCATGCAGCAGTTCCCTTACGGCTCATGCTGCACCTTCTTACCTTCCTATAAGACTGAAAATTTGTTCGGGGCTGGGAAAATAAACTCATACCCATTACCCATTGCCACTCTCTGGTTCTTTGCACACAGAAACATGTGACTGTGTGACTGAAGGTTTTCATTTTCATTTCTTTGTCTCTTGGTCCAAACTCAGGCCCAGACTGACAACAGCAAGAACCAAGTTCTACATATGTATTCCACTAAAGATGGGAGAAAAAGATGCAAAACAATAGTAATTTACTGCTTCTAATTTGCAGAAAGAGAACAGGAAAATATAAATCTTCAGGCCTGGGATTGGAAGCAGTGCTGAGAACCACAGCAATGCCAGCCATTTCCAAAGATAACTTGGCATTAATTTTGAAAATTGGCATTTTGGCAGCCACGGAGCTTGAATTTATTTATTTTCTTATTTTTAACTCTGTACCTATCAAATCTAGACCACTCAGATTTCAATCTTGACAATCTTGAAAGGGAAAATAAAGAACTGTATGTACCCATGGCGTTGACTTGGACTTAACTTTAAACCTGTTGAAGTATAGAATTAGGAGTGACACCTGACACAGTAGCAATCACAGCATAAATAATAGAGGCTGCAGTCCAGCCTCCTGGGGTGTGAGGGGGTGAAGGAAAAGGTACGCTCTGTAACAAAGGAAGCCTGAAAGAATCTCACTTAAAGAAAATACATAATTACTCCCCAAGCACATTGGAATAAGGATTGCGAATTAGGCATGAAAAGTTTTGGGTTCATAAAAATGATCTTAGAAAGGAGAGTGTGCCTTTCACTCCGTGGTAGAAGGTGGGGAACGTTCTGTTCTGCTGGCCAGGTTGGAGCTCCTGGGAAGGGAAATCTCCCGGTACCGGCGGGGTGGCCACCTGCACAGGTGAACCGGGATTCTCCCCCTGGATGCTCCACGCACTCTCTGCTGCCCAGGGGCACCCATATGGCTCTCCCTCACCCTGTTCCATCTTCCTCTGCTCTCACTCCACCCTGCCAGGTGGTATGACCTATGGCTGAGATGTGTCCCTGTCTCTGTCATGAAAAAAATTAAAATTTTTTAACACCTACTCTATTTGTTCCCAGAAGAATAACTGAGCCAAAGACTTGGTTGAGCCCTTAAAATGCATTCAAGCCAGCTGGGGTGCCAAGGAGCACACAATCAGCTTTAGACAATGTCAGTCAGCAGGGACAGTGATGCCAGGAGGCTGCAGTGGCACTGAGGTTCTGGGAGCTGGGACGGGGGTGCATGCCCCTTCAGTGAACAAAGGTGGCTGAGAGTCCTTTAAGGGGCAATCCTTCATCCAAGGCAATGCGCTTCAATTAGTTAAATAATTTATTATTTTTCGTCAAGAGGCTAGAACAATTCTGGCGTTGGTGCTCTATTTACTGTGACCGAGACACCTGTAAAATATGGTCTCAGCCAGGGATTTTATCACTGTTTCCACTCACAATAAAAAATGTATTTGACAAGAGGACCAAATACATATGCACACAAGCGTGTGCGTGCGCACACACACACATACATACACATGCACACATGCACATACACACATGCACGTGCACACATACACACATGCACGTGCGCACATACATGCACACGCACACATACACACATGCACATGCGCACATACACACATGCACACGCACACATACACACATGCACATGCGCACATACACACATGCACACGAACACATACACACATGCACATGCACACATACACACGCACACACAGGCACACATACACACACACACACGAGAACACGCGCACATGCAAACACACACACGTCCCTGCACAATACCAGCTAGTTCTCCTCTCCCCTCCATTCCTGCCCTCTCTCCTCCTCTCTTCTTCCCTTCCCCTCTCCCTTTCCCTTCCCTTCCCTTCCTTTCCATTCAGTTGCTTAAAAATATAGTTAGGACTCACTAAAAATAAATTGGTTTCATGGCTCACAAATAGGGTGCTATCCACAAAATTCAAAAAACACTGGTTGAGCCCATTCCAAAATGTGATGGAGGCTGGGCATGGTGGCTCATGCGTGTAATCCCAGTACTTTGGGAGGCCAAGGCAGGCAGATGACATGAGGTCAGGAGTTCGAGACCAGTCTGGCCAACATGGCAAAACCCCATCTCTACTAAAAATATAAAAACTAGCCAGGCATGGTGGCAGATGCCTGTAATCCCAGCTACTTGGGAGGCTGAGACAGAAGAATTGCTTGAACCCGGGAGGCGGAGGCTGCAGTGAGCCGAGAATGCACCATTGCACTCCAGCCTGTGTGACAAGAGCAAAACTCCATCTCAAAAAAAAAAAAAAAATGTGATGGAATTGTGGTCTCTTAGGATCCCTGCATATGTTTTGTGAGTGGAAAATAAAAGGAAGTTTTGTTGAAGTTAGTTGAAGTTGACTAAGGAATGTATTAAAATCTTTTTCATGAAAAAAAAAAAACATTCTGAAGAAAGACTCAGTTGTTCCTGGCAGTCTGAAGACGTCTGTGGTCCACTGAAGAGGCCCCAGGGAAGACAGAGACAGATGAGAAGCACCACAGCGTGAGCCCCGGACTGGCCCATCCAAACAAGGGGCAAGGTCAGGACTTCACAGGAATATCCAGACGTGTGAAGTAACTGCACGGCAGCAGCGTTCATTTACGAATATAGTAATGTGGCCTTGCATGTAAGGGTTTTTTTTAATCACAATTCATCTTCTTTGATACTTGGGCAATTTCTTTCTTCAATAACATGGCAGAATTTCTTAACAAAACTAAAGCATTTTGCCTTTTAATCCGCCTTGTACAACAGTCATTGTCTGAAGCAAGATAGTTTTATCCTTATATTTTCTATCATCTACAAAGTACCACTTGAATCAGTCCATTAAATTTTAAATACATCTTAAATAATGCTAAAAATATCAATTACAAGTTTGAAATTTCCTTCTCATACTGTATACTGATATTGCTATTAGTGGAGAGCTTCTTATCAATGCAGATATGTAGAGTTTTATTTCTTTACATCTTTCTCCCTCTTTCATCCATATATTTTTGACAAGTGGCAACTTTCACAGATGTGTGTCTCTATTCCGTCAGAAAATGGCCATGGGCTTTCTACACAAATAATGACTCCAATGGCTGCAGAATGTGCATGAAACAAATCTCTCTGAAATTCTTCAGGCTAATGGGAGAAAGAGGGATCTAAAAATTATTGGAACAGTCCTCACGCATAAGGGGGTGTAGTGAGTGCCTGGCACACTACCCAGAGCCCTGGAGTCCTGGAGGACAAGACCCGTCTACCCCTGGTGGAGATGGCCATGCTTCCTGGAGAAGGTAGAAATTCACAAGGGCCTCCAAGGATGCTTAAGGCCTGCACAAAGTGATACTGAGTGGAAAATGGGAGCTCTGGAAGAGGAGACGTCAAAAGCAATAATTAAAAGTATCAAGTTTGCTGAACGATAGAGTGCAGAACCAGACAGACATAAGATGTTAAGACCTTACCAGTTGATAGAGCATTGCACATCCATCTTACATCCATCGGTACCTTCTCTGAGACCAACGTATGCCAGATTCTATTGCTGAAGGAGAACATCATGTACTTAATTTTACTAGACATAAAGGAAACATCGGCAAGTTCCCAACAGCCAGAAAGGATAGCCATGGCGCCATCTTTACTCAGTGAGAGGGACCCCGGGGGAGGAACAGAGGGTGCCTGTCGTGCCTCTCTTATCTTGCCCTTTCTTCTAAGAATATACCTGCCCTATCTATAAAAATGGGAGGGTCTGCCTTTGGGATATTTTGGCTGGGTTAATCACGACAAGGTACTCTTTCCTGGATGTGCAGGGATTGTGAGGGTGGGCCCTTGGGCTACCCTTCATCTCATTATCTGGGGGAACAACCGAGGCAGCAGCAGGAGCCCAGGTCCAGACCCTCGAGATGGCTGCTTTCTGTTCACTCCTCTGCTGTTGCCTCTCCCCAGGACTTGCTGATAAACCCCCTTTCACTTAAGTTTATTCTCTTTGCCTGTTGCCACTTGCAGCTGAGACTGACTGAGAGCCAGGGGCATTCAGGGTATCTGGGGGCTCTTCTCAAAGTCCCCCTTAGCCATTTTCTGTAAAGCATTTGGTGCATCCTAGTCAAGGGAAAAGTTCCATTAAGAAGATAATTTATTCCAGGCGCAGTGGCTCATGCCTGTAATTCCAGCATTTTGGGAGACAGAAATAGGTGATTACTTCAGCTCAGGAGTTCAAGATCAGCCTGGGCAACAATAGTGAGACCTCATCTCTACTCAAGCATTGAGTCACACATTCATTTAATGAAAAGTTAAAGAGCACTTAATATTTGCCAGGCTTTAGTCCAACTGCTAGAGGTACACAAAGAAGTTTCTGTCTTTAATGAGAATATATTCTCGTGGGGAGAGGCAGACAATAAAAGTAAGCAAAATAAGAAATTATCAGATGGCACTTTGTTCTATGAGTTCAACAAAACGTCCTCACTATGACCAGCAAAGCTATGCCTGTTCTTGAGACACCGTGTACCCAGCACTTAGCTTAGTAGGTACTTGGCACATTTTTGAAGTCTAGAATAGAATGGAATAGAAATATTTGGTAGTAGAAACACAGGATAACCCTTATTGATATTCCTTTTTCAGCTCAAAGTCTAACTTGTTTTTTAACAACATTGTATGTGGGTAGAGTTGTTCCCAGCACTTCTCTTGGATTTAATGAAATCTTGTAATTGACAATGTTACACTTCCATGTTGTAATTCTTTTGCATTGTATTTTAGGCAATCAAATAATGATGATCTTAGAAATCTGAAAATCAAAGACTGAACAACAAAAATGGAAGTAGACAAATAGAGAACCTGGTATTAAGCATAGAGAGGTATGGATAAAATCAGCATGTCATCAGTTACAGATTTTTCTTGTATGCCATGACAAATCTGTCTTCTCCATATACATTTTGACATTCATAATGAAGCTAAAAAAGACTGCTTTTAAGTTACTGTTTGGATGCAGTGGCTCACACCTGTAATCCCAGCACTTTGAGAGGCTGAGGCAAGCAGATCATGATGTCAGGAGTTTGAGACCAGCCTGGCCAATATGGTGAAACCCCATCTCTACTAAAAATACAAAAATTAGCCAGGCGTGATGGCATGCACCTGTGATCCCAGCTACCAGGGAGGCCAAGGCAGGAGAATCGCTTGAACGCAGGAGGTGGAGGTTGCAGTGAGCCAAGACCGCACCATTGCACTCCAGCCTGGGTGACAGATCAAGACTCAGTCTCGAAAAAACCCAAAAAACAAAAAACAAACAAACAAATTTACTGTTATGTAGATACGTTAATTATTTTTATCATGTAAGATAACAGCTGATCTGGTGGGCCCTGAGTGAAACCAGGCCTCTAACCATCTTTGTAATCTTTACATAAATCTCAAGCCATAGGTCACACGACTTTGAAAACAGGAGACTAGGCTGTGACGACAATCAAAATGTTCCAATTCACTTCAAGTTAAGAAGAAACAGCTTCAGTATAGCTCAAAGCCAAGAGTTTGCTAACCCTTGGGGTAGGGAGATTTGCCTTGAAGCGCAACATATTCCTACCTGGAGACACCAGAGCCCTTGCCAATGTTTTAAAGAATATTCCAGAACCTGAGTCTTCCTGCACTCGCCCGACTCGGGCTACCAGTTCACACCGCTCACTCTGGTTTATGCCACCAAATCCCATACGTGAAACTCAGCCCCTTCATGGGTTTCATTTACAAAGTCCCTCTGAATCACTCAAGAATTTGGTAAACTTGACAGAGCACTAGACTCACACAGGGAGTCAAGTCTTCTGCCACACGCCACACGCCACACGCCACACGCCACACGCCACACAAGTGCACAGTAACTGACAGCTGTTCCTAGCCTCTGCAGTCCCCCCAACCACCCTGCAGCAGGGCCCTCCTCGTCCCCACCTTCCCCAAACGCTCTCCTGCAGCAACCAAACCCCAGGCATCTGGGAGCCTGGAAACTGCAGCCTCTGCTGTCAGCACACATAGGAGCATGGTCCCAAACAAAGATAGTTTCCTTGGTGAGAGATAGGCTGTGGCCAAATATGAAGCTAACTGAAGCTTCTCTATCTTGTTACAGAATCTGTTTCTTCAAATAAGATTTATTGGCTGGGCGCAGTGGCACACGCCTGTAATCCCAGTACTTTGGGAGGCCGAAGTGGGTGAATCACCCGAGGTCAGGAGTTCTACACCAGCCTGACCAACATGGAGAAACCCTGTCACTACTAAAAATACAAATTAGCTGGGCATGGTGGCGCCTGCCTGTAATCACAGCTACTCAGGAGGCTGAGGCAGGAGAATCTCTTGAACCCAGGAGGCGGAGGTTGCAGCGAGCCAAGATCGTGCCATTGCGTTCCAGCCTGGGCAACGAGAGTGAAACTCTGTCTCAAAAAAAAAAAAAAAAAGAAAGAAAGAAAGAGAGAGAGAGAGAGATTTATTATTCTGTGGCAAGAGGGTGACATAAAGTTGCATTTGTCCCTTTCTACTTCACAGCTAGTCCAGGCCAGCCCCAGATAAGACCAGCAAGTGGATGTCATTATGCCCACATCGATGCAGAAAAATAAAGAAGGTTGGAAATCAAATCACAACAGCATGAGAAAATAGTCTGGGACAGACAGCAGATTCCTTCTCTTCTTGAGCTGAACTTACAGATTTTCCTAGGCAGAGATTCCTCAAGCTGGTAAGCTTTTCTCAGAACTAAAGTAATCCACACTACCAGCGAACTGTACCTCAGGACGATATAATTTGGTGATGGTCCATCTTTCTTCTCATTCTGTCTCCTTCAGAGTCCGCAAAGCAAGCACAATGCACTATTAAATGAACAAGCACTAAATTCAACATACATAGTAGAGAGGGATAATATTTGTGAGTCAAAATTAAGTATAGACTTCTATTGTGGTTAAAATCTAATTCATTTATTAAGATTCTATATGTGGATTTTAAGAGTTTCCATGAAAGCATCTGAATTTTTTTTATTAATATAAGGTTTGTGATATTCAGATATATTTATAGAAAATCAAATACCTTCATTGATGAGCTCCAATGACTAATAAAGAACATTAAACAACTGATAAAAATAAACAGTGGTCTACAGTGTATGTGCTTCAAATAAATGAGGGTCTGTGTCCACTAAAGGCATGTACAAAAGGAACCTGAGGAGGCAAAGGGCGCAGGAAGCCTTCTGGAGTGCTGGAAGTGGCTTACTGCTTTATTTCGGTGTTTATTTATGTCAAAATCTATTGAGCTCTTCCCGTAAGATTCACCTAAGCTGTTTAGCTCAGAAAGGGCCCTTTCTAAAAACATTACAGCTCAATTTAAAAGAAAAATATTGACATGTAAACAAAATCCAAATTTATATATTTGACAATAAATTAAGAATTTTAGCTTCAACATTTTGCACCTTTAGGGAGACATTTTGCCATGGCATAAGGGAAGAATAATCAGAGTTTATTACTATTTCTCTTTTTACAGTGGAGAAGTCTGGCAGAAATATTCTTAACCATGTGATCAAACTTAATGTCACCAAGACAGGACCTGATGACATCAGGTGCCTTCTAATGGAATGCATCAAGAATGGCACAGTGCTACCTATGTGGTGTCTTTGTACAAAATAATTAACCTGAGTCTAATAACTACAAAGCATCATATGAATCCAAATTGGGGATTTCAGAAAGATAAGTGGCCTGGATGCTTCAAAAATGTCTGTGTCATGGAATTTTTCTTATATTAAAAAAAACAAAGACAACTCAACGTCATATGTGATTCCTGATTGGATCCTGGATTGAGTAACTGGCCAGGCTATTACTGGGGACATTTGAATATGTGCTCCCACTACATGATAACGTTGTATCAGTGTTAGGCATTCTCAGTATGGGTGTTGAATTGTGGTCATGTACAGGAATGTCTTGCCCTTAGAAAATAAATCTAAACTATTTAGATTATCAAAATGTTTATAAATAACTTGGAAGTGCTTTGGCCAGGAATAATAATAATTATGTGTGCCAGAGAAGAATAAGAAAAGAAGGAGGGGGTGGAGGGGAAAAAGAGAATGCAGCAAAATGTTTGTGATGGACATTCAACGAGAGTGAGATGGATCTCCCACTCAAAATGTCATCCAGATATCAACTCTGATGACACACGCACCAGGAGGACATGAAACGGTTTACGACTCACAGAGTGAGGCTTTCTGCGCAGAGCAGGGCTGGCTCCAAGGTGTGTCTGAAAATGGCTTGAGAGAAAGGATAAAGGCTTGGGGCTTGCTGTGATTCAGGGCAGAGCTAGGGTAAGGCTTCTTGTCCATTGGCCAAGACTTGTGTGGGCTGAACTCCCCATCAGCACCAAGGGAGGGAGCACATGGGCTTTCTCACCAGCTGATTCAGGTGTGGGGCAGAAGGGAAATATGTTTCTACTACTTCTTATTCACCCATTCATACCAGGCATTGGCACCTTAAAATTATGTCCTAAGGAAAACTACTGTTACAAATATGTGCTGCTGTGGCATGCTTAATCTCAGAGCAGATTTTCTTTCATGAATAAAAAGCTTTCACAGCTCAATATAAATATTTCTTCTTACCTATAGCCATTTACAAGTAGAAATATTATAGTTTATATTAAATAAGATACTCGATAATTCGAGTTGCCTCACTTATGAGACATTCATGATTTCACTCCACAAGAAATGCTGGAGTGCTCATTAGGTGCCAGGCACACTGTTAGGGGCAGGGACGAAACAGCAGACGAGGCAGCAGTCATCAGCTCCCACCCGGGGTAAATAGCAGAGTTAAGACCTCACCACCCTCACCCTTTGAGAGACACATTCTGACTGAGAAATTTAAGAATCTCTAAATACATAAAATGTGCAAAAGTCACAACACCCAGAGTTACCATTGTGGCTATATGAGAATTCAAGAGTAAGACTTCACCAATTTTCATAAGTCTCCTCAGAAAGAACATTAGTGTCCTATTTTAAAAATAATACACATTTTAAAATAACACAATTCATTCTCCATCATTGCCTAAATTTCCTCAATGTTTACTCCACACAAAATCACAAACCTGCACCTGTGTATCGTTGCTGAGACGGGCGGAATGCAGCACCACTCATCCTGACATCCACCTTAAGCAGAGAGCAGGGGAAGAAAAGGTGTCTCATAAATCCTAAAATTCATCACTGGTGTAAATCACCCTACAACTGGAACTTTCTACGTTTCAAATACTCTATCCCACTGTTTTGAGGAATCTGCTTATATTTACCAAATACCCCAATTTGGGATTTTCAAAATGTGGTGTCTGTACTGATCACAGCTCAAACTGCATAAGAAAATTACGGCAGATATGGGCAAATGACCTTTGATAGAGTTCAAATCGTCATCATCTCTTTGCCTCACCTGCCATAGCTAAGAGTTTACCAACATATAAATGTAGACATGTGCTCAAAAAGCACCGTGTTGTTGCTTGTTAAAACTTTATTTACTGTAGTCCCAGCTACTTGGGAGGCTGAGGCAGGAGAATTGCTTGAACCCAGGAGGCAGAGGTTGCAATGAGCCGAGATCCACCACTGCACTCCATCCTCGACGACAGAGTAAGATTCTGTCTCAGAAAACAACAACAAAAACCATTTTATTTGTAAAAGCAAGAGACTAGTATTTTGAATGTCATTCAGCAGAGTTTAATTAAATAAATTATGGCACATTGTACCACGGAATATTATACAGACAACAAAAGTAGTTTTATGTATGCTGAACAATTTCCAAGATACAGGTAATTGGATAAAGCAAAGTACAAGGAGAACAGTTTAACCTGATACTTGTCTCTGTAGATGAAAGGGATGTTACATATATCATCCTGTATGTGCACAGAAAGTTTCTGGTTGGCTACGTAAGAACCAGGCATGTAGGTGACATTTGGGGTTGGAGGAGAACTTACTATACATCTTTTCATGGACATTGACTATTGTTGCCATGTGTATAATATATATGCATGTGTCGATATGATATATGCAATTTATAATATTAAGATATTGGTCATTGTGATTGCCATCTTGTATTCATCAAGGAAAGAAAGGAAAAGTCTAAGAGCTTCTAACAGTTTGATGTCATGGTTGAGCAGTTCTTCTTATTAAAAGTTCTGGCCAGGCACGATGGCTCACTCCTGTAATCCCAGCACTTTGGGAGGCCGAGGTGGGTGAATCACGAGATCAGGAGATTGAGACCATCCTGGCCAACATAGCGAAATGCCATCTCTACTAAAATCCAAAAAGTAGCTGGGTGTGGTGGTGTGTGCCTGTGGTCCCAGCTACTTGGGAGGTTGAGGCAGGGAAATTGGTTGAACCTGGGAGGCAGAGATTGCAGTGAGCCAAGATTGTGCCACTGTACTCCAGCAGCCTGGCAACAGAGCAAGACTC
>NW_016107704.1:1177097-1183058 GCF_001604975.1 Cebus imitator | reverse complement strand
AAAAAAAAAAAAAAAAAAAAAAAATGCTCCTCTGCTAACAGATGAAGATAATTCCTGCTTACCTAAGAAATACATGTTGTATCTGTATGATTCAAACTAGCCACAAAAGTGACAGGAGGTGGCATTGTTGCATAACTTTCACCTCTGTTTATTTGCAATTCTGTTTTCCCCTGGAGGGGAAGGGCAGGTGCATGTTTGTTGGGGAGCAAGAATCGGCAAACAGCAATATAAATGTAGGTAAATATAGGCCATTTACAACATAAAGAAGAGTCCCCTGCTGCACTCGAGATCAAAAGGTGCTCCACAGTATTGTCCTGTGATGCTCAGAGTTTCTGTCAGTTCTAAAAAGAGAGTATCCTCCCAGTTACTGACCTCCCAAAAAATCCAGATTTTAGGTAACTTCTTCTCCCCACCCTTTCAGGTTAATAATTGCCTTTCATTTGGTTTCTTTGTGAGTTATCATTTATATTGGAGTCCAGTTATAGTTTGAGTCCATTTCTTCCCCAAATCATAATCAAAGTTACAGAAATCGGACCACCAAGGTCACCTAATTCAAGCAGAAGGGAAGAGACGGGTACACAGGGATGGCTTTGTTTTTCAGATGTTAGTCATTTTCCTTCCAGCTTGAATCAAAAAAGCAGGGGCAGGCCCAAAGATGAGGGAGGACTGAGGCCTCTATTCCATTTTGCAGCCTTCATTCTTGAACTTCTTTCCTTCCCTAAATCCCCTCTCTCCTCCACCTCCTTTGGCCCACTGGATGGTAATGGCCTTTCTGGTTTGGAGCCAAAGTAACTAACAGAAGAACTTTAAAAACTGTCTAAACGATAACCGCATTTGCCATGAAACATCTGTAAAAATGTGTGCTTGTGTGACCATCTGTTTGTCTTTAACATTGATTTCCCCTTCCGAGGGTCATGCCCATATTTTAATATCAGTGATATAAATCACCATTTAAGAGATATTTTGTGAGTTATTTTAGAAATTGGCAATCTGAACAATTCTATTAGAAAAATTAATCTACTGGAAAGATCAATCCAGCTGATTGTAGGGGGTTAAGTAGATGTAGGTCAGTTAACAACCTACACATTCATTTTTAACTAGTTTTAGAGGCATAAACTTGAGCTACTTTCCTTACCCAGTTTCAGGCTCTCCCAAAGCTAACTACCCACGAATAACACAGGAACACTGCAAAATCCTGGTATTACTGTAATATCAGAGAGGGAGAGGTATGCAGTTATTGAAAACCATATGTTCACTCAGTCATTGATTCATCTTACAACATAATAGCTACCCATATTTCACTATGGCTCAAGAAATTCAAGGAATGCATAAGTCGGTCATGCCCAAATATCCCCTAGATTCATTTGGTGCCAGATGCTCTCCTTTGGTTGGCTTTAAACACTTCCAAGGCAAGAACCCAGAAAACTCAGCTGGGGAGGATCCTAACTAATTTCATCAAAAACAGGAACTACTTACTTTTAAAACACTCATGAGATTAATTTGATGTAATAATATACCACTTACGTAATTTCCCAACCTAAAGCCATCTCAAAAGACGTGGAGGTTAAAACTGAAAGACAAAGCAAGATCATCCAGTTAGGGTGACAGTGGGGAGAGGGGGAGAGGGGAGAGCGGAGGTGGATTTCAGAGAACCTACAGGTACTAAGAGAACAGTACCTGTTCCACAGTGTAACTGTGGAAAAATAGAGTTAGTATTACTTCTTCGGTGTAGATAACTAATAAGGTATCTTGTGATTAACCCAAACTCTTTAAATAAATAATAATTCTTTGAAAAGAGACTGATATAAAAATAATGTGAAGAGAATTTAAAAAATTGAAGTGCTTTCTTATTAGTTATAAGATCAATAAACACAAGTATTCAGTGTGTTCATCAGACTCCTCCCATATAGCTTTCCACATGTCCATTCAGTTGTAGCTAACCAAACATTGTAACACATTCTTATGTCCAAGTTCAAAGCAATTAAGAAAAGCAGAAACAAAGTGAAACAAAATTGTCATTCGCATGGTCCATTTGCACACCAATTTTCTTTAAGTTATAAAGGAAAAATCTTATAAGTTTAGCATTTTATGCAAATATCTTCCATCAGTAAAGACTGCACACATATTGAACACAGAGCCAGCTGCTATCCACAAGAGGAACATATCCTAATCATGATTTTACAGACACATTCACACACACGTGTGTACATATGTCAAATAACTTCAACGGACATCCAAAGAAACATTCAGTCTAAGCTAGGATAATGTACTTCATCTTCCATTTACCCGGTTAAATTAAGCAGGCTGGATCTATCAAGGTCCGGGAGGAAACCAAAACCATCTGAGTGTGTACACAATGACCCACTTACTATCCTATGTTCATCAGTATAAGGAATCTTCTAAAGAGAAACTATTAAGAACACAGGGGCCATACAGCACAAAAGCCAGGAAATATCAGCACAGGACCTGAAATGAGCACTTCCCAGTCATGGCCAGAGACCACGTGCACCCTGGCATGGATGGTGGTAGGGAAGGACATGAACAGGACCGATGGGCTTTAGTTCTCGGGTTCAAAGTTCCCACCACATTCCTTTCTAGGCAGCCTGTATGCCTATTAGCTATTTAAAACTTCAGGTCAAACCAACCTGCCAACAGCCCATCGTAAAATCATTGACTACCACTGAAACTCAATTTCCAGTTGCCTTCATTTCATACATGCTGTAATAGACTCTCAATGGTTGAAATGAAGAAACATAAACCTTCTAAGTTGTTGGAATTTAAAAGATGACCCCTCTGATGTTCAAGGTCAGCAACACCAACGTATATACGTTTCTCTGTTTTGCAGTATCTATACGGTCAAATTTGGCCTAGAGACCCAAAGGGGTAAAAACCAACAGCACTGAGTTTGAGAGGCACAGAAAATGCAGTTTCTTAATCATGGGTGAGGGACTATGTGTCATGAACAGCTGTCACTCAAACGCTGTCATCCACTTGGCCCCCCAGGTTTCCCATTGTGAAAGCATGCACAGACGTGAATTCACACAGCCATATACCACAGACATTCACCGGAAAGGCACAGATGTGCTCCCGCCACTGCAGGCGTGGGCCATGGTTTCCACTTCCCGAAGAAACATATTCCCAGGCCAGGTGCGGTGGCTCACGCCTGTAATTCCAACACCTTGGGAGGCTGAGGCCGGTGGATCACAAAGTCACGAAATTGAGACCATCCTGGCCAACATAGTGAAACCCCATCTCTACTAAAATAGAAAAATTAGCTGGGCGTGGGGGCGCGTGTCTGTAGTCCCAGCTACTCCGGAGGCTGAGGCAGGAGAATTGCTTGAACCTGGGAGGCAGAGGTTGCATTGGGCTGAGACCGCACCACTGCACTCCAGCCTGGCACATGGCAACAGAGCGAGACTCTGTCTCAAAAACAAAAAACAAACAAAAGAAGAAATATATTCCCAACACCATGGTAGTAGAGTGTTAACCCCTTAATGGTTTCTGCAGTTACATATTCTCAGACAGTTACCAGGTAGCATTTTTAGTTGCCAAATACAAAGAATACAATAAAATCTTTAGACATTTTTATGCTAAAAAAACAATTGTACAATAAATCATTTTGAAATTATGATAGTCTTTGAGTACTATGGATATAGGTACTTACTGTTGACTATTCTGACTTGCAAAATATTCTCTGTAGGCTCATATTACCTGGGGAATGTGGGAATTACTTGGTGCTGGTAGTACAGACTTCCATAGCATAGATATTTTTAAATCCTAATACCAAATATTTCCACTGAAAAGATGAAACATGTTTGCTGAAATACAATTCTCATTTCTTTTTTATATCGGGCAGTCATGCATTTATTATTAAAATAACATTAAAAAATTAAGGTTGTTATTTACCATAAGAATGGTTTCAGTTCCCATAGACTTCATCTATTCTTAACCAAAAGAAAAGGCCATGTACCTCTACAAAGCAGCTCGAGGTCAAAACCAAATGCTGCGTATGGAGCTGATGAATTTGCCAGACCCTCATGGTGATACCGAATTATCCCCCCAAAGATGGAAAAATACCAACCATACAAATAAAGTCACCTGCATTACTTGAATTTCTTACCAAATGCCATTTTTTCAGTAAAAGTAACTTAAGAAATGCCCTACCTTTGCCCTGAAATCATAACTGAGCAAAGAGAGTCAAAGCCTGTAGTTGCTGAAATAACCACTTTTGAGGTAAGTGGTGGCTTCGTCTCACCTCCTTTCAGTGTAACAAAAAAGCACCTTCTGGGCACGGCAGTAGCAGGTCCTTTGTTTAGAAATGCATGCAAGCCATGCCGAAGGTTGCCAGTGTACACAGAGACTCATGTTTTCTGCGTGGAAGGACTTGTGTGACTTGGTGATTCTTGTGACGTCAAAAGAGAAGAGCCATCGCCTCCATTTTGGAGACAAGAGCCCAAGCCCATCTCTCCCGGCGCTCTGCCCAGCTCGGCCCCTACCACCACCCAGGCCACAGGACTGGGTTGCAGGAAGGAATCGGTCATGTAAACAACCCCTCTACCTAGCTGCCTACCTATCCAGAGTCAGATTCTCCTCCACATGCCTGCTCACCTAATTTTCCACAGCTTAGCCAACAACAAAACATCTCCATCTGGTTCATTTTTCCTTTGCATTTTAACCACAGCCCAGAAAAATCTTGACTAGTTCACTGGGGCCTACTTTTAACCAAATCCAGAAAGCTTTAAGTGAAATAAAAGGTGTCTGTCTGGGTTTCCTTTATGTGGAAATCAGATATCCAAATATCACTTGTGTTTCCATAGGAAATTTTCCATCTTCGGTTTTTCACCGGGATTATTCTAGGCAAAGAAGTACCCAAATGCTTTCACCACCACAACTCCCCTTGAAACCACAGCACATCACCCCATTTGCTTCAAAAACCTCACCTCCAACTTCAGGAGGAGGCACAGGGCCCTGGCCGTGCAGGGGATGAAGATTGCACATGACGCAGCCCTAAGCATCCCTGGACTGGAGAAGCATGGGAGAAGCAAATGTCCCTCCCTGCTGTCCCTCATCAGCAACAAACACGAGGGGGGTCTGGCCGGCACCCTTGCCCCCTGGACACAGGTGTCCTGCATGTAGACATTACTGCAGGCTCTACAACCACAGCACAGTGTGTCCACACCAATGCACATGACAGCTGGGCAGGCATGAGGGAAGAGTCAGCTGTCCCCAATCAATACCTCCTGGCCTCTTCCGTTCCTTCCCACCCCACCCTCCCTTCTTCCCCACGCAGCTTCAAGTCCACACAGATCTGGGTCTCCAGCATTATCTAATCGGCTCTCTCCCACCCCACTCCCATAGCCTGAAGAAACACGTAAAATCCCATCTGTAGGGGAAAAGTCTACTCAAGTTGTCTTGCTATGGGGAGCTCTGATGAAGCCTGGTGAGGGCATTCCTGCGGAGGGATCTCAACTCCCAAACGTCTTCCTGCATGTGCTCCTGTTCCTTTTTCTCCTCCCCCTCCCCGCCCCCTACCTTGCTCCTCGCTGCTGTCCCCAAACCAGGCAGTGGGTTCCTCCTCTGGGAGCTGGGGTTCTCCGCCACCTCCTCCACCCTCGAGGGCTTTGCGTTTCTTCGACATCTCTGCCCAGGGCTGGGGATTTGGGGGTTTTCTTTCCCCACCCCCTAGCCCTCCCCGCTCGGAGAAGAGAGTGAAGGTGGGGTTAGATGGAGGGGAGGAGGTTAGGTGCAGAGGAAAGGGGTGGGGAGAAAAGACCAGAGAGGGAGATGGAAGAGACTGCTGCTTCAGGAGGGGAAGGGACCTGGGATGGCAGGAAAGGCAGAGGGGCAGGACTCAGTGCAGAAGCCCTACAATTGGGTCCATCAGTGTAACCCTACGTCTAGGAGACTGTTTGCGGCTGTTGCGCCCCTCTCTCTCTCTCTCTCTCTCTCTCTCTCTCTCTC
>NW_016107704.1:1133937-1177087 GCF_001604975.1 Cebus imitator | reverse complement strand
CTCTCTCTCTCTCTCTCTCTCTCTCTCTCCCTCTCTCCCTCTCTCCCCCTCTCCCTCTCCGTGTCTCTCTCTCTCTCTTTCTCTCTCTCTCTCTCTCTCTCTGTCTCTCTCTCCTTCCTCCTTCCTCCTTTTTCTTCAATTAAAAGGGTGAGCCGAGAGGGGAGGAGAGATCAAAGCAGAGAGGAGAGCCTCCTTGGGTGCCTCAGCGGATTTCTTCCCCATTTGGGGTCCGATGGGGTGGGGTGCTGTGAGGACTCCTGGCCCTGTCTCGCTATGAGGAGTGGTGTCTTCTGCTGGGCTGTGGTTGGGGAGCGGGGGGCAGTGTTCGCAGTGTTTGGTGAGGATGCGTTTTCAATGGGTTGCAAGGAAAATTGGGTGGGATGAAGAAAAAATGCTGCAGAATGCAATCCAGTGACGCTTCCAGGTGCTGGGGACTCCGGACCCCCGCCTCCCCTATGACATCATAGGAGCTTTTGCAAAAGAGACTGGGGGGGTGGGGGAGAGAAGAGAGTGGCGGCAGAGGCAGGATCAAAAGACAAGGGGGTCCTCTCCCCATTGCGAACTGGAGAAGGGCGGCCGGCTCGGGAGGAAGGAAGTTGCGGAGCACACACCACCCTCTCCAGGCCGCTCGGGAGGCACCTGCGGGTCTGGCGCGGCAGCCGCTGCGGTTTGCAGCTGGCGCGCAGCCCTCGCCGGGAACTTGGAGCTCGCAAACTCCTCGGGCCAAACGTGAGCCCCGAGGCTGTGAGTCCGCGCTGGGGCGGGCTGCAGTCGCTCTGCCCTGCTCTGCAAACCCTTGAGTCTTCCGGCTTTATAAACTCCCGTTTCTTCTGATTCCACGCCTCACCCTTTCCCCCAAGCTGTACGTCCACAAACACACCACACCACACGCGCACACACGTTTTCTTATTGCCAAAAAGGGTGGAAGGAAAGGACGGGAAGTTCTTTCTAAGTACACACACACACACACACACACACACACACACACACAAAGAATGGAATTGTTTGTCTGGATTATCAAGAGTTAAATAATAGGTAAAAGGAACTGAACTTACCCGCCAAAGTATGCTGACGCGCAAATCTGCTTTCCGCTTCATTTCGGGTTCATAAATTTAAAGAGTGAGCGAAAGAAAACGGAAAAAAGAGCGGAAAAGGCGCTGGGAGCACAGCGGGTCCAGGGTTCCACGGAGAACTGCGCAAAGCAAGTTGCCAAGGGAGCCCGCTGGCCAAGTTCGGGACCTGTCCACCACGCTCGCGCGCTCCGCTCCGAAGGCAGGTTCCAAAGGCTTCGGGCACTTTGGGGTGCGCGCAGATCTTCTCGAAAAAGGCGAGTGTGTGGGGTTCCTCCTTTCCTCCTTTCCATCTGGGGGTCTCAGGGAAAGCTGCACCCGGCGCCCTGGACGCCCATGAAGACCGGTCCATCTCCGCTCAAGCTCCCAGCAGCAGCAGCAACTTCGGACTCAGACCTCTCTCTCCAGAACATGTGTGTCTTGTGTGTGCGTGTCTGTGTGTGTGTGTGTGCGCGCGAGTACGAGTGTATATGTGTGTCCGCGTGCACTTGACATTTGGGGGAGCATGTGCTCTCAGGAACGACTCTCCTGGCTGCCCAGAACTTAGAGAGTTTCCCTTTAAGCCTGAGATGCTGCTCGGACACCCCCCCGCGTCCAACAGGAGGCGATGACGTCTGTAGCCTCGTTGCCAGAACCATCCCCAGGCTGCCGCTGTCGTTCATTGACAGGAGCGGGCGCTCGGACGTCAGCAGCCGGACCTTTGGCACGGCTGCTCCCGCGGAGACGGCTCCCACCCCCGCACCTGCCAGCTGCCCCCCCCCCGGGTGGGGTGGTCACGAAATCAAAGCCACCGGGAGTAGGGGCAGGGGAGGGGCTGGGGCTGGGGGAGGGGGTGACTCAGATCTGCCCTCTTTGTCCTGGAGCACCAGAGTATATAAATAGTGCAGCCTCCAGCCACACTCGCGCCCCCTCTTGCACGCCCCCGCAGACCCCCCCGCCCGCCCGACTCCCGCCCCTTGTCACTAAGCGTCCGGCTCACTCTGCCTGGAGGGAGGCTGGGGTGCGGGGAAGCAGGGAGTGGAAACAGACATTGGTTCTCTTTCCTCCTCCCATTCATTGATTCGGTTGGAGACCTAGGGCCGCCGCACCGGGAGTCGCAATGAATGGATGGATGCCCGCGCGCGGGGACCACCGGGTCAGCAGATACGTCGCCGGCGCTAGGGGCGCTCCTTCCGCTTGGGGACAGGCGCCCTCGCCTTGGCGCGCTGGGGGGACCCCAAACTACCACCCTTAAGGGGCCAAAGGCCTGCTCTCCCCAACACACACCAGGGGTCTTTTCTGTCCCTGCGAAGCTGGGACGCAAAACGTAGGGAACTGCGCTCAGTCCCCACACCAAGAAGAGTACAGATGGAGACCGGCACCAGGGCCTCCAGCAGCAAGGACGGTAGCAACAGAGCAGGGAGCGCCCGCCCACGTGGCCCACAGCGGGGCCTGAAGCCAAGCCCGTCACCTCCTCTGCGCACCACTGGCAGCCCAGGACAGCGCGCCCTCCCTTCCCGAGCACCCAGGGGCGCACTGCGCCTGGAAGGAGGGTACAGCGGGAGGGTGCGTGCAGGGGACTGCTGAGCGAATTCCCACACGAAGCAGGTTGTCGGGGAATTCGTGGGCTTGCACTCTCCAGAAAGAGCTGCTGCAGGAGCGGCGGGATGGTGAGGCCAGTGCCAGACCCTGGGTGGGAGGAAATTAAAGGACTGAGTTCTGAGGCACACCAAGAACAGGGAGCAGCTTCATAAATGCACCCAAAAGCTTCCATGGGCAGACGGCACAGAGGTCGCTGAAGTGAATGTAAGGACCCGGGCTCTGGGCCAGGTGACAACAGACATGCCTGGGAGTGTGGTGACATCTGCGCAGAGCCCCTGGTGGTTCAGCCTGTCCTAGAAGGGCCGTAAGAAGATGCCAGTGTCTTGACTTTCTCCTCTGGTGCTCCTGGTGCTCATGCCCCAGAAAAGGCCACTGGGAGCTAGATCCCAAACCCTTGTGCCATGAGAGGGAAGCCCCACACAACTGCACTGGCACTCCCCCCAAATTGTCTCCTGGGTCCTTCCCATCACATACACGTAACGTCGTGTCTCCACGGAAAAAAATAACTTTCTAACTCCACCTTCTCCCTCCATCTCCACCCAGGTTCTCTGTGCCCTTCACAGCAAACTGCAGCTACCCTGACTCTGGCTCTGCCATTTCTCCTCTCTCTGGGTCTTGAATCATTCCACAACACTTTCTTAAGAGTTCTGCTTCTGCTGTCCTGCAATATCTCACTTTTACCAAGGTCACCATTCAACCCCAAACTCTCTCTCCAAGGGCCCATTCGTAGACGTCTTGTATGACTTACCCACTGTAGTGGACAGAATCCCTCATTCCTGCCTCCTTAAGGCATGACCTTCACTTGGCTTTCCAGATGCTCCTGACGCTCTGCTGATTTGTGTCCTGCCTCTCCGGACATTCCCTCTGTCCCGTTTGCCGAAGGCCAGTGTCCCACTGTCTTCATGTTGCAGCGTCCCAAGGCTCATCCGGGGACCTTTTATTTTCCATCACTCCCTGCTCCCTTGGTGATCTCGCTCAGCCTCATGGGTTTAAATCTGAATAGTAAGGACGCTTGCACTTATATATTTAGCCCAGACCCCTCCCCTTGGAGGGCACTCTGGATTTCTGTATCTGGTTACCAGCTCCACTGGGGTGTCTAGAAGGTGTCTGAAACCTAACATGGCGATCCATGGGCCCTTGGTTTTACCCCATCGCAAACCTGCTCTTCCCACAGTTTTTCCACCTTGGTGAATGGCGAGCCCACCCCCGTCCTGTCTGGATTATAGCTCTTGCCACCTCCCTCAGCTCTCACTCTGCCTACACCTCCTTCACTCTATTCTCAGCCACATGGGCCTTCCTAGAGCCCACCAGGCACCCTCCCCACTCAGAGCCTTTGCAGATGCTGATCCTCTCCAGAAACTCCTCTGCCCGATGTCCTGAATATCTGCAGGGCAGAGTCTCTTCTTCTTTCACATTCTTTCCTCGTGCACCTCAAGAAGCCTCCAGAGCCCGCCCCGCCACACACGGCTACACCGCCTCTCCCAGCACTGATTCCCACCCTTCTTCGCTTTACTTCTTCCACGCACTGCTGGTGGTTGACTTCTCTGCCTTGTTCAGTCTCCTTTCCCAGCACCCTGTCAGCTTCCTAATAGCAGGGAGCATTGCCTTTGCTTATAATTGCATAAAAACTATGTAACCTCATCAAACTTTCTTTACCTCTCACCACACATTCAGAAGTCACTAGATTCATCTCTTAGAACGTAGAGGAAAGTGAGCTTGGAGGCTGGCAAAGGCCATTTCTCTGCCATAGTGACCTCTCACATTAAATGTGTGTGTGTGTGTGTGTGTGTGTGTGTGTGTGTCTGCCCAAGACCACGGCCACATTTCTGGTGATTCCTGAGAAATGCAGTGACAATCTCTCTACCTTCCTCACTTTCTTCTTCTATCCCTTCTTTCCCTTCTACGTTTTTTTTCTCTCCTTCTCCATTAGTCTTCTTTTCTTTCCTGCCTCAAGCCTGCCACGGGCACTTATGGGCCCACCCACCTAGCCCTTGGCCACAGGAGAGGTAAGGGGATCTTCGGGCTTACCTGGGTTCTCAAACTGCTGCTCCTTCCCTCCTCTCCTGCTTCAGTGCGTTCGCATCCCTTCTCATCAGCAAGTAAACATCCTTGTTTCTGGAGCTTTGGAGAACCCAAATTCGGTGTCAAACATTTCAGTCATTTAATAACTGCTGAGTTCTAGGGCCCCAGAATGAAGTCCTGGGATTTCCCATTGAGGAGCAGAGGAGAGGGGCAGGCACACCATCAAGGTGTCGAGGTGCTGACGACGGCACTGATGAAGGCAGCCAGTGCAGGAGTCCCAGGAGCCCATGCCACCAGAGCGGTGGGAGAGAGGACCACAGGGGGAGCTGTGGGTTTGCCGGCCCTGAAGAAGCTCTACAGTGAAGGCAGGTGTACAAGGCCCAGAGGCAGGAGTGAGGGGCATGGTTGGAACACTGGGCATCAAGGTGGCTTGGCTGCCAGTGCCAGGCTGGAGGGAGGACAGACGATGAAGGGCCTTCAGTCCATGCTGAAGAGTTGAGCCTGTACCCTGAAGGGCCTCACAAAAGAGACAACATACTGTCCTACAGGTTTGAGTTAGAAAGTTGATGAGTGGATCAGAAGGAGGTGAAACCAGAGGCAGGAGGAACAGCTAGAAGAGGCTGTTCTGGGGTAAGGAGCTAAAGGAGGAGAGTTCAGCCACGTGGGGGGGAATGTGGAGGCCCACACTTCCGCAGTGCATGTGTAATTGCCCACCTTCTGCAGAAGAACCTGGAAATAAGTTAGACTTTGCTGAGGATTACAAGGTCATTGGTGTCAAGGAGGCAGACAGCTGCTTCATGCCAGCCCTCTTAGCTGGGCACCACTTCAGTGGCATGAGTGCAGTTTACAATCTGTCACCTGTACTGCACATCTGGAAACTCCATGCCATCAACTTAACCTGAGCAGATCAATGTCAAGGGAGCTTAGATGAAGACTCATGAGAGACTGATGTAGGAGCCAGAAGCCACCTTGTTACTTTACAGTGGGCAATTAGTCTTTGTGAACACTAGAATACTCTTTTCCTTTCCTCTGGTCACCTCTGCCCATATCAAAGATATAACTGATCAAATTACAGGGCAAATCTCATCTAAGCTATGGTAAGGGTGATAAATTTGTCACGTGAGCTAGGAAAGGCAATGCAGTTCTCTGAGATGCTTCCCCGATTTGCTCCATGCCAGGTGTCCACTTGGCCATCAGTGGCCTTGCTTCCTCACCCCTGTGTTACTGCTTCCACAGTGACCCCCTACAACTTAAGGCGTTCTTTAAGAACAAAAATGCCCTGAGTAAGGCTTCAGCACTTCCGACATGTGGATGGGCTTAGCTTTAGTGTGAGAGCTGCTTCACATAGTCAGACCTTTTCATTGTCCCTTCTCTTGGAAGGGTGTTTTTAGGTTCTTCTCATTCTGAGCCAAAGACAGACCTTCAGATAAATGGAGTGTTAATTCTGTCCACTTCCAAGGAATAGTGCAGAAAAAATGAGCAAAACCAAAGTAGCTTGCAGACTACTTTATAAGCACTCACCACTAGACAAACTGATATTTCCCTCATGCTGTGATCTGAATGTGCCATCCCAAACCCATGTGTTTGAAACTTAAACCCCAGCACCGCAGTGCTGGAAAGTGGGGCCTAGTGAGAAGTTTAGGTCCTGAGGCTCTGCCTTCATGAACAAATGAAGGGCACTATAAAAGGGCTTACAAAAGAGGGGTAATCCCTTCTGCCCCCTTCTGCCATGTGATGAGGAGCAAGAAAGCCCTCACCAGAGGCTGGCAACTTGATCTTGGACTTCCTAGCCTCCACAACCATGAGAAATACATTTCTGTGCTTTATAAATTACTCAGTCTGAGGTATTCTGTTATAACAGCACAAAACAGACCAAGACACCTCATTACACTGACCAGCTGAGCACAATAATTTCTATACATAAAAAAATGTCTAACTTATGGGAAACTACTTTAAAATAAGTACAGGAAACACAGAGAGTCTGGAAGAAGCTCGCTTAAAGCTCTGAATGGGCTACATCTGAAAGTATTCAGAATTTAATCATTGATTTTTAGAGGTAAAAGGAACATCAAATTATCTAAAAAGGCTAATTCTCCAGCTCCCAAATACTCTGTTAATAACCAAGGAAAAGGAGGTCAAATAATATAACCTAGAAAATTTGTAATAGGTCTCGAAGTAGCTTTTTTGAGAAGAAGGACATTACAGCTGTGCATTATGTTTGGATTTTTAAACTAATCATGTAATTGCAGAAATATTATGTCATATCTGTTCTTATTCTTCTTCCGTAAGTGGCATAGCTTAGTTATTCTATATATGTTCATCTATCTAAATTCCATCATCTACATTTTTGTGCTTTTATTTGGAAATAATTCCAAATTTACAGAAAATTGCAAGAATAAGAATAATACCAAAAACACCCATGACGCCTGTCACCCAGGTTCCCCTCTTGTCAACATCCTATCCCACTCAATGTATCAGGTGAACCCTCATCCTCTGCTTTTTAAAGCAGCTAAAGGTGAGTTACACCTCTCTAGGCCCTTGCCGCCCAAACGCTTCAATGCGTACTTTCTTAAAGAGAATGTCTTATATAGACACAGTACTGATATCAACAGTGCTACATCATTACTGCAGTCCTTTTATCTCACATACCGCCCATATCCCAGTTTTGTCAATGGATGCAATAATGTCTTTTATGATGTTCTCTCCATCTTCCTGTACTGCATAGAATAAGGTCTAGGACTCAAGGATGGCATTTATCTGCCATATTCCTTATAGTCCTTTATTCTGGCATTCTGGCAAATTTCTGGAATTTTTATCTTTCTTTTATGACAGACATTTTTTAAGACTACAGACCCTCCTCTTTTTTTTTTTTTTTTTTTTTTTTTTTTATAGGTTTTTTTTTTTTTTTTTTTTTTTTTTTTTTTTTTTTTTTTTTCTGTGTTAGAGCCTTGCTCAGATTTGTCCAGGCTGGAGTGTAGTGGTGTGATCACAGCTCACTGCATCTTCAACCTGCAGGGCTCAAGGGACCCTCCCACCTCAGCCTGCCAAGTAGCTGAGACTATAGACATGCAGCACCATGCCCAGCTAATATATTTTTTTAACTTTTTGGTAGATCTGGGGTTTTGCCATATTGCCCAGGCTGGTCTTGAACTCCTGAGCTCAAGCAATCCTCCCACCTCAGGCTCCCAAAGTGCTGGGGTTATACGCATGAGCCACCATGCCTATTTTTTATAAAACATTTCTCCTATTTTTAATAAAACATTTCTCAGCGTGTGTTATGGTTCTGCCATCTCAGCTGGACTGCTACGAAGGTGAGGTGGTGTCTGTTTCAGAATTTCATACCTGGAAGCACTTATGTCCTATGGGTGGAGTGAATTCTGATTGAGGCATGGTCTGACTTTCCCACTGTATAATTACTCTTTTTGTTTAGGTACAACCAATAAGCAGCCTTCAGGCAGCTGAGAAGACAAGAGGAGCATCCTGTTCCTCAACTCAGTTCCCTGACTCAGCACCCACTCTGATTCCTGCTCGGTCCACTCTTGCCTTGGTGATGTTTGAGCTCAGTACCTCCTCCACATTAGCTCTCATGCGGCAAAAACACTTCCTATGCCTCAATGACTAACGTATGTATCTATTTATTCATAGCACCAGTATCTTGAACTCATTAATTCCTATATTTAATGGCTCATAATTTATTCTTTTACATATCATTTTGATGCTCATGTTTGATCCATTAAAAGGGCCAATGAGAGTTCCCTCAAGCTGGCTCCTGTGTCCTCATGGCATGTCCCCATCACTTCTAAACACCTCCTTAATTGCTGGCATATTCAGATGCTTTGGGCTCATTGGTACCTACCTTGTTCCAGGCCCTGGCTTCAGCCATTGCTCAGAAGAATACTGGTTCTTTTAATGGAATTAGAAACCAAGATGCAGGTACTAAGTGTGCTCATTACTGCTGGGTGTCTTTTCTTCCTGACCCTTGCAGGAGACAGATCTAAGCAATAAGTGCATGCATGCACACACACACAAACACATACATGTGCACATATATATACATGTACTTATTTTAGAAATTAGGTCCCATTCATTTGTCTATGTCCCTTTCATCACAGTAAAATCCCTGGTTAACAAAAACATCAATGTATTTACTCACTTGCTCAATCCTATAGTGCATCTAAAATTGTTTCCTGATTGCTTGCCCATGCCACCACAACAAAACACACTGTTAAATAAAGGTCAGGATGTGTTCGTGACCCCTCCCCCTAATTTCTCTCACCACTCAGCACAGAATCTGGAGGATCTATAGTCAAATTCTGTGTTCATCATTATTTGTATTTGTGCTTTCTAGTTGATTTCCCTTTTATTGCCCTTCATTGGAAACATGGCTGAGTTCATTTGTTTTAATTTCCTTTCAGTTTTAGGGTTTGTCTCTCTTTCCATTCTTACTGATTTAATTGTATTGTATGAATATTTTTTGAATATGCCTTCAAAAGCCAAAACTACACTTTAAGAAATACAGGCAGAAGAGTCCTTCCCTCTGTATTCCTTCCACATCATCTCCCTTTCACCCCCAGACTCTGCAGAAAGCAAATTTCACTGTATTCAGGTTTATCTTAATTTTGTTTCCTGTTGTAAAGGTGAGCAGGTAAAAATTTATTTTCTTATTTTCTGTTTTTGCTTTATACAACTCAGTGTATCATATATGCTGTTTTGCAGTTTGCTGCTTTTCACCTAATAATATCTCATAGAAGTCACTCCATATTAGTTTATCAGTATCATCCTCATCCTTTTTCAACAATTGTGTAGAACTCCGTAGTGTGTATGTACCACAGTTCTTTCAGCCAGTATCCTGTGCATGAACATTTAGCTAATTTCCAATATTCTACAATTAAAAATAACACTCTGTCCAATATGGTAGCCACTAGCCACATGTGGCAAAAAAATAAAAATAAAAATAAAAAAATAACACTGCAGCTAGTTACTTTGCACATTTATATTTAGGTAATTTCTAATAGTTCACAACTGCAAATGATGCTGCAATGAGTTACCTTGCACATGTAGATATTTATTCTATGAGAGGTGTAACCTCACGGTATAGACCTAGAAGTGGGTTTGCTGGAGCACAGGTAACTGCAAACAGTTTTATTAGATATTGTGAAATTCTTCTTCAAAGGGTTTATACCAGTTTCCAATTTACCAATCATTTTTTTTTTTACAGAGCAATAAATACAACTTCCAAAGAGTGATAGATCTGTGTATTAATCCTTTCTGCTATTGCTGTATGAAACTACCCAAGACTAGATAAGAAAATAAGTTTAATTGACTCACAGTTCCAGGGGCCAAACAGGAAGCATGGCTGGGGAGGCCTCAAGAAACTTACAATCACAGCAGAAGATGAGGGGGAAGAAGCACCATCTTCATATGGTGGAGCAGGAGAGAGAGAGCAAAGGGGGAAGTGCTACATACTTTTACAAAGCCAGATCTTGTGAGAACTCAACTATCACCAGAACAGCAAGGGGGATGTCTCCCCTGTGAGCCAATCACCTCCCACCAGGCGCCTCCTCCAACACTGAAGATTACAGTTCAACATGAGACTTGGGTGGGACCACAGAGCCAGACCATATCAATGTGCATTAATTTAAAAATATTTAATGCATTTTAAGGAAGTAGTTTGGTTCTCCCGGCTGGAATAGTTAGGACCTAAGGCCTACTTTACTCTCAGACAACTTGGGCTCTGGTGAACTTGACAGTATAGAATACAAAAGCGTGTTTGTATAACACTGGTCCACTAAGCTAAACATATAAATTTTCCATCTAGTATCCACCATATTATGTAATAAAATATATAGAAATAGGCTGGATGCAGGGCTCATGCCTGTAATCCCAACACTTTGGGAGGCCGAGGCAGGCAGATCACCTGAGGTCAGGAGTTCCAGAACAGCCTGGCCAACATGGCGAGACCATGTCTGTACTAAAAATACAAAGATTAGCCAGGTGTGGTGGTGTGCTCCTGTGATCCCAGCTACTAGAGAGGCCAAGGCAGGAAAATCGCTTGAACCCAGGAGATGGAGATTGCAGTGAGTGGAGACTGCACCACTGTACTCCAGCCTGGGCAATAGAGCAAGACTTCATATCTGTATATCTGTATCTATATCTCTATACATGAAATAACTTTATTAGAACCAGATGTGGTTTCTGTTCTCAATTCTGACATGTTCTTGTTCTGTGAATCTGGGAAAGTCATTTAATGCTATTAAGACTCTGTTTCCTTGTCTGTAAAATGGGGAGAAAATAATAATTTTCATAATTACATAATGAGTTTGCTTTAGGAATCAAGTGTGTGTGTCATTTATAGGCATAATCACAAAGTTCTATTTATCTGTCTATCTCTCTGTCATCTGTCCTTATCTCTATATGGCTATAGTCCTTGAAACATCTCCCTTTTAAGATAGTGAGAAGACAAAAAAATTTAACTGAAATTTAGGAAGCCTGGATTTTTTTTGTTGTTGTTCATTTTTATTCTAACTACTGTTAACTCACTGTTTAATTCTAGAAACGTTATTTCACCTTTCTGTATCTTATCTTCTACATCTATAAAATGAAAGGGCTAAACTCATTGATCTGTAAGATTGTTTCTGCTTCTAAAACATTTTGATTCTTCATGTAACCTCTGTTAGGTTGGTGGTGAATGCACTAAGAGAGTGGAAAAGAATTTCACTCCCCCTCTTTGAAGATCCACAATAAGAAATAAATTATTTCAAAATGAAACTTTGAAAAAAGCTCCCTAAAGTCATTCTGAAGATCATGTTTTCCGCCTAGGAGGTGTGAGACCAGCCACCTTTGATTCAGTGGAAAGTATTTAGATTTTTTTTTCTTTTCTTTTCTTTTTTTTTTTTTTTTTTTTTTTTTTTTTTTTTTTTTTTTTTTTTTTTTTTTTTTTTTTGCCTTTCCAGAAGATCTCGAATTTTTGAGTGTAATTTTTGAGTTCAAAATCTCGAGATTTCAAACTTTGAGTGTAGTTGGCTAACAAACAAAGCCTGAAAAGGAAGAAAGGAAGGGAGTGAGGAAAGAAGGGAGGGAGGTGAGAAGGTAGAAAGGAAGAAGAAAGATAACAGAAAGAGAAACAAGGAAAGAAAAGAAAAGAGAGAGAAAGAAAGAGGGAGGGAAGGAGGGAGGGAGGGAGGAAGCAAGGAGGGGGAGGGAGGGAGGGAGAGAGGAGGAGGACAGAGGAGGGTAGAAAAGGATATTTTGTGCATCTACTCCCAACATATTCTGTGTCTAACTCAGTGACCAGGAAGTAAAAAGGAATCCTGCCCCTGGTAGGAGAAAAAAGAAGAACGCAGATGAAATGGGAGGGAATGTGTGAACATGGCTGGTGTGTACTTTATAAAATTTTCCTTCCTCGAGGACTTTGAAGCTGTGATTCTAAAAGGGCTTCCTCATCTGGAAGAGGATGGGCCTGGCCGTGCTGCCCAAGTCTGCTGAGCCCATCGTGCTGTTCCCTGGGTGAGTTAGTGCCCAGCGTCCTGCTTTAAGACCCCAGCTGTGTTTTACTCATAGCCCTGGGCTGCAGGACCCACACAATCTCCAACCCCAGCCAGGCCCTGAGTTTTTATTGTGCTTCCCCCTTTCCCCACCTGGAAGCCACCAAGGTGTAGTCCGCCTTTGTCTTCCCCCGTCTCCAGTCCTTGGCAGATGCTGCCTCACTGTCCTCAGCCAGCATCGCTGGATCCCTCCTTCTCTCCATTCCCAGTGGCTGGCATTAAGCCCTTATCATTTTCAACTGAGGCCCACAGAGGCCACCTGACACGTCCCCTTCCGCAGTTCTCCCTTTGTCCCAGCCTTCATTATAACTGCAGGAAATGGAAATACGATCAGCAACTCCTTCAAGACAGAGCTGTGGCCCAGGTGAACCCAGGGAGCCCATCAGGGCTGGCGCCTGCCCACTCCTCCAGCTCTGGCCAGGGGCTCCTATTTCTCTGGCCACACAAACATCTGGAGCTCCCAGCATGCCAGCTCCTCACGCTTCTCTCCTTTACGGATGCAGGGTCCTCTGCCCGTACATCCTGCCTGGGCTCCTTTCCCAGGCAAAGGTCCGCCGGGCCGGCTGTGCTCCCTCTGCAGTGCTCCCTCTGCAGTGCTCCCCTCCACCTCCTCCTGAAAACGCTCACCCTCTGTCCTCCACGTTGGGAGGAAGCTGGATAGCTCCTCAGAAATAATCAGAATAGCCTATGTCAGGGCACGATTTATCCCACTGTTTTATGGCAGTCAGGGTGTGTGTGTGTGCCTGTGTGTGGTAAGAGGTGTGATGTGGAAGAGAAACCCCAACTTCTTGTTCTCAAGGAACAATACGCTCTGAAAGGAGGTGGTTGCTGCCGCCAGTCAGAGCCCAGCAACGCCAGAGCCAGCCCTCTTCCTCCCACCGTCCCCTTCATAGGCAAGATTCCCTGTGGAGATCCAGGCGCCATTTTGTGTCCAAGGCATGAAGATGAGGGAGGAGAGGCCAACATTAACTGCCATGGGTTCCTTTCCTCAGGAGAAATCAAACCTTTTCCACAAACCTGCAGCACACGGCTCACATCTCATTGGCCCGGACTGTGTCATAGACAACCCTTGCCCAGAAGAGCAGAAGGCAGCATGACTGTCACCTGGGCCAAGCACACAGGAGAGCAGAAGGCAGCATGACTGTCACCTGGGCCAAGCACGCAGGAGAGCAGCAGGCAGCATGACTGTCACCTGGGCCAAGCACGCAGGAGAGCAGCAGGCAGCATGACTGCCACCTGGGCCAAGCACGCAGCTCCCCAGCAGAACCAGGGATCTGTAAGGAAGGACAAGGGAGAGCAGAACTTGGAAACGCGATCACTCATCTTTCTCTCTGAACCTGCAGCACGTCCACGTCCCTGCCTGTCCTCAGCCTCCAGCATTCCTCGGGCGCCCAGCTCACAACAGACATAGAATCAAAATCGGGCGGATTGAAGTCAACGCGGCTTCTGGTTTATCATTTAAGTTTTCATCTGTCTTAGCATGAAATGATTTTCTGACGGTTTCCAAGCAGGAGTTAAATACGTTGTGTTTGTCATGCTGAACATGTTTTGATTTGGTCTAACGTATTTTGTTCAACTACTTCCATTTTCTTGTGAGATTTCACTCTTGCTACCCATTAGTGACTACAGATTTGGGCCAATTTGTCAAAAAAAAAAAGAGCTATCATGTATCGAAACATCTTGACTTTAGAAGAGTAACTGATATGCAGTAACAGAGACAGCACTGATCAGTTAGAGAACAAACATCTTTGAGGAACAGACAAAAGAGTTGTCAAAAAAAAAAAAAGGTAAAAGAATTGCTAGACCCAGCTAAATGCCAACTTAAAAAAAGTCTCTTATAAATTACAAAATGCAGAATTTTGCTCAAAGTTACATCGGACAGCCTGTGTTCAACTACATACCCTTTGGGAATAAATTAGTTTTATACATGTAGGCAGCACACACTTGTAAGCTGTACTGAAAGTCGGAGCTGTTTGAGAACGTGCTTCGCCGCTGTTTCTCATTGAGTGTTCGTCTTCCAGCTCCTCCTGCCCCATGCTACCTGTGACAATGCAACACAAGGGTTTTCTTAAGTGAAAAATAAATAATGTGGCACTGAAAGTTGCAAAGCTGCTTCTCTCAGACTTGAGACATTTCTCAACACACTAAAGGCTTCATTTAAATATTAGGGATTTTCTTGCAAATCTGGAATTTTCCACAGGGAAATGCTAAGATTTTGACAATTGTACAAATAAAAGAACACACTGCCGCGGCATGTAACCCACTTATAATTTGATCTTTGATCCGAAAATTTTTTCAATGACTTCTTTTGGTAACCATGGCAATAGTAAAATAAAACATAAACGTATACAATGAGTGTTGTGAGAGATTTATGGTGGTGTACATGTGCATGTGTTCAGCTTGAACAAAGATCAAAGATGGAAAATCTTATATAACCATGTACCTGAGGAAATTCTACACAAATCGAGGAAGGATTGCAATAAACATCTTTAATTGATTTCAATGTCACTAAGTCTGTCATTTTTTTAAAAAAATTGCTTGCATCTAATAACTGTCTTTTATATCTTGAGATCCAATTATCTTAAATACATTCTGAAAATAGCTAATAAAATATATCAACAGCAAGTAATTGTAAAAGGAAAAGAAAAAATTAGCAGTGTTCTTAGATGACAGAAAATGGGAAACATGCTGTATATGGGTTAAAAAATAAAGAAGCAGAAAGAAACTCGGAGGTGTGACCAGCTACTGCAGCAGCTCCCAGGACCAGTCCTCAGCTTTGCAGTGGCCATCGCTGGAATAAAGAGCAGGAATCTGAATTCAGACCCACAAGTGTGTGCGCTCCTGTTGCCTGGTGCAGCACAGCCTAAGGGCCTAGGATCCCCTCCTCTCATTGTTGAGTTCTAGAAAGAGCATTTCCTGAGCATGGCCCATGTGCTGGGTATGGAGCACAGGCTGCAAGCAAGCAGCACAGCCAGTGTCCACCAGAGACCGTGGGGCTGGGGGCTGGGAAGACAGGGGCAGAGCGAGGGGAGTAATATGTAACTCAATACATAACTACAAGTTGTAATATGTGCTGGGAAGGAAAATTGCACCACGCAACCGTACATCACAGTAAAGCTATGTGTTTGGGGTTGAGATGGAAAATAGTAAGAGAAGATTTCTTAGAAGTGACATATCTGGTAGAGCCTCAAAACAGCATGAGCCGCAGCCAGAACAGAGGGGAGGGGAAGGAGAACGTAGGTGGAGGGAACAGCGTGTGAGGTTGCTCCGGACAGAAAGAGCCCTCTGGAGACTGAGGGAAAACAGTGAGGTGAACAAAGCGGGAAGGGAAGGAAAGAACCAGGTAACATGGGCCCTGGGATTGACACTCAGACTTGGATTTATCCTAAGGCAGTGGGTGGTCATCAAAGAGTTTTAAACAAGAAGGGGACGATTTTCTCTCTCTTCTGCAAAGGGACAGCAGTTTCCCTTCTCCCCAGCCATGCAATCCATCCCACATTACCTGTGCAGGTTTTTAGAAGGGTAGTAAGCTGAGAATGCATGGCCGTCTCCCGGCCCTGCACCTTTGGTGGGGAGACCCCATAAGTGCAGAGGCAGGAGTCAGAAGCCTCAGCCTATTTCCATAGAAATAATGAAGAAGAAAATAACTAGAGATATAACCATACTAGTTATTCATAGGTAATCTTAGTTATTCATAGGTGATCATAGTTCTTTCACTAATGCCTTTCAGGTCACGAAGCGTGAACCTGGGGTGACATTATGAATAGAATGACCATAAGGCAAGATGCTCTAAGCCCTCTGTCAGGCCAGTGTAAGGGCTGCTGGAGGGCATCTCGGCTGTGTGCCAGTGCCAGGGCTGGGGATGCGCCCGCTGTTTAGCCAGCTAGGGAAGGAGGCATCCAAGATGGCTGAGACATCTCCTTCCTCCGGGGAGTTAGGAGAAAACTTCACTCCTCCAAGCTCTTGCGATAGGCCTGATGCCTGTCAGGGAGGCCCGCAGACATCCGGGGGCTTAACTGTCTCTATGTGACGCTGTGCTTCAGTGGTCACGTCCCACGCCCCATGGCCACTCTAGTGTTCCACTTCTGCACCTGGTTCCTCTTTTTCTTAGAAGAGATCAGTAAGAGTAACTTAAATTTTCAGGTCTTTGTTCTTTCTTGACAAGTACGGAAAAGTGCTGACGCATTATGCTCCTTGCCTCATCTCAGCTGCTAGAAAGCCTTGGGCCCCTACCTATATGACACGTGATGTACTTGACCCTATCACTGACCACCAGTGCCATGCCCTGCCTACCCCGCCCGCAGCTTTGTACTCAATCAAAGTACAAAGGACACTGGGGACACTGGGGGCCACTGCCGGACTCTGCATTTTGGTCGGCAGTGAACCCCTGGGCCCAAACTTTCTTTTCTCTGTCTCTGGGTCTTGTGTCTTTTATTTCTACAGCTTCTCATCTCCACACCAGCAGAGAGGGGTTCACAGGACCCTGTAGGGCTGGACCCTGCATGCACCAAAATCTAGAAAATGAGAAAATACATTTTTAAAAACTGTTGAATTATGGCCGCACTCAAAGGAGGAGCCTGAGGACTCTAGAGAGGCAAAGCCAGTGGAAATGAGACGGGATCACTGGATGGGGGACGACAGGGGAGCAGGAGCGGGTGAAGGGAGGCCACTAGGGAAGCTGCTGGTGTGGTGGAGGTCGTTCACAAAGCCCACCCTCCCCTCTGCCCAATCAGAGCCCAAGACAGCCACGTACTTCCCAGGCTCCCCTGCAGTTAGATGTGGCCAGCACGGGTTACCTTTTCTTGAGCAATGGGAGTGGAGTCTCTGTGCCCCTGCCCAAGCCCAGTCTTCTGTGGTGCCCTCCTCCCTCTCCTTATAGCCTGGTAAGCCAGGACAATGCAGCTCCCAGGACCCAGGACTGTACAGGAAAAAAGTCCATGTCTTTGTCATTGAGCCACTGTATTGTGGGGTTGCTCGTTACAGCAGCAGAGCCTTTCTTACTGACTAATGAGAGGAGAGGAGCCACCAGGCCTCCATTCTCCTCACCCTCAGCGGTGTGTTCAAGGCGGGAATCTGGAACAACCACTGTGTCGAGGCTCAGGTGCACTCAGGGCAGTGCTCCTGGTACCGAGTGATGCTGGATGGAGAGCCCAGCTGCGGAGACCCCTGGCGGGGTAGGACATCTCATTCACCCGGAGCTGACTATGTAATCTGCAGGGCCCGGTGCAAAATGAAAATGCAGGACCCCTTTTTTAAAAGTTATTAAGAATTTCAAGAAGGTGACAGCCAAGTAATAAGCAAGCCCAAGGCCCGGCTGAGTAAAAAGTCCTAAGAGAGCACGGGCCAAGGCCCAGGAAGCCAGCCTGTCCCGCCCCCACTATCTGAAACAATGAGCTCCTGCCCCTGCAGCTGCTCTGCCCATCCCCCAGCAGGCTGCACCCAGGAGCCTGTGAATGTCCCTCAGGGCCTCAGCTGCAAAGAGGAGCCCTGCATCAAGGTTCCAGTTCATTGGAGGAGTATCGCCAGTGTGGCAGGAGGGACCAAAACCCAGCAAAACTCACTCAGGGGAAAAGGGAGATAGCACAGCAAACACCCCAGGATTCTAGGGTAGAATCAAAGCCACTGAAAACAAGAAGCAAAAGGCACTGCAAGAGAGCCTTAGTTAATTTCTACTCTGAATATTTGTGAGCAAGCTGGCTTAAATGACTCTGAGCTCCCGTAAGCAATATTCCTTAATATAAAATCATAAACTAGAACAGGTTCCTTAGTGTGGAGGGCAGAAAGATGGCCCAGGATGTCCATGTCCTAGCCCCCACAGCCTGTGACTATGTCATCTGACACAGCAAAGGAGATCTTGCAGATGTCAAGGGAATGGATGTTGAGATGGAGATGCCAACCTAAAGTATCCAGGCAAGCCTGCCCAATTTAAACACAGGACTCCTGAAAAGAGGCGTTCCTTCCTCAGCGGTTCAGACGGAGAGGGAACAAGATTGGCTCTGACGATGGAGGGAGGGACTCGGAGCGGGGACTGCAGGCAGGGGCCAGGCGAGGGATTCTCCAAGAGCCTCCAGGGTAACACAGCCCCAGCCAGTCCACACCCACATTTCTGTTTAGACTTCTGAGCTGCAGAACGTTAAGATCATTTGTAGTAATTTGTTACAGCAGCAATAGAAAACTAATATACTTAGGTTAGCAGTAACCAAAAACACTGAAATTACTTTTCTTCACAAAATCCATTCCATGTTCATGGGTGCACATGGTGAGGCACTATGAAGGGAAGAGCCAAATGATGTAAGAATGTAGTCTGCTCCCCCAAATCTCAAATAAACACAACGATCTTTTTAAAAGGCGTGAATGAGCAGGAGGGCCCCGGGCGGTTTTTGTATCTTATTTCACTTTATTTTTAAGGAGGCAGAGTCCATTTCAAGCTGGGGGTGCCTGAGGGTGCTAACACCATGCCTGGGGGTCCTGGTCTCAGAAGACAATTTGAAGAGGAAACCTGGGTGAAGTATCAGTGCTAGCAGACATTCGCGTTTGTTTGTCTTGTTGTGGTTGTATATACATGAGTGTATCTATGTGCATACATATACATGTATACATTTTCCGTTTTTGCCATCCTCAAGGATACAATTCCATGGCATTGATTACATTCGGGATGTTGTGACATCAGCATCGCGATCTAGTTCCAACATTTTTCATCATCCCCAACAGAACAGTATCATACCTATTGAGCACTAACCCCCGACACCCCTCCCCCAGCTCTGTGCAACCACCACTCCACTTCCTGTCCCTATGCATTTGTCCACTCCAGGGACATCGTCTAAGCGGAATCCTGCAGGGTTTGTCCTTCTGTGACTGGCTCATTTCATGGAGCACAATGTTCTTGTCCATGTGGCAGCACGGGTCAATGTTCCCCTTCCAATGGCTAATATTCCATTGCAGGGATGCACCACTTTTTGTGTATTCATTCATTGGTTGAGGGACAACCGGCCCGGCCCTCCTCTCGCTATGGTGAATACTGGCTGTGGCTGTTGTGAATCCTGGTGCACAAGCATCAGACATTCCTGCTTTTAGTTCCAGGGACTTGGGGTGCCTTCTGCTGGAGGGGGGTTGAAAAGTCCATGTCCCTCGGACATTATGAATGGCACATCCGCCTCCCCAAGTGAATGTAGGAGTAGACACGCAAAAATTTAAGGCTGGAGGGCTGAATCAGGCCTATCTACATAATTACTTTTCTAGCGTACTTCGAGTAAACCTGGCGGGTCATTCTGTTCTCAGAGCGTGAGAACACCACTGGTCCGGACCCCAGACATTCTGTGCAGTCCTTGGCTAGCTCTGCTTGGATACCAGAAGCAGCGTTTGTGCGTGGGTCCAGCAGTGGCATCTGTCCCCACACGGTCTTCGGGGCTGGGCCTGGGCCCACGTCCTCCACTGCCCGGGAGCAGTGGCCGCAGCTCCGGACTCAGGCCCGGCTCTGTCCACGGGGAAACACTCGTGGGAGCGGGCACGGGGCCCTGGATCACACGTGCACACTCCGAGCACAGCGCATTACTCTTTTTTCCTGTCCTGATGACTTTTTAAATAGAAAAATAACTCTGACTCCAGCGTCTTCTCAGTCCGTGAAGAATGGGTCCTAGCTGGACAGGGGGCTGCGGGCCGTGTCTGCCGGCAGCGTGTGACTGTCTGGAGGCTCCTGTGACCGCACCTCCCCGGGGTCTCTGCGTGGAGACAGGAACACAGGCCCCCAGGCTCCCAGCCCCACCCCCTTCCTCGGAGGGAGAGGAGGGAGGGGACGGAGGGAGGGGAGGGCTGTGACCCCCTCCCTGGGGGCCTGTGAACTGTCCCCCACCCCCGCCCTGGTCTCTCCCTCTTCCACTCTCCCCTCGGAGGACTAGTGGGCCTGCAGGGGCAGGGGGGTCGCAGGCACCCAGGCTGGCACCCGTCACTACAGAGGGGTGCAGGGTTGCAGTAGCCGGGGCTGGGGTGCCTGGGGGACTCGAGGAGGCCTGCGGGGGGCTGGGGCGCGGGGGCGACAGTGAGGACAGTGAGGGCGGTGGTGCGTGGGGGTTCGGGGATGGTGGCAGCGGGGACGGGAGCTGCAGAGGCGCGGTGGCGGCTAGGGGACCCTGTGCCCGAGCTGCCGGCCCTCGCGCGCCCCTCGCGGGCCCCCGGCCCCCCCGCCCGCGGCTGCTGCCGTCAGAGCCGCCTGCGTCAATGCTGCTCAGTGACACACACAGCTTTTTTTCTCCTGCTCCTTTTTCTCAATGAGAGGAGCCTAATGGGATTTTTATTATCAGACTCATAAATCAAACCGTGAGGCCGTCACGTCTGGCACGTGGACGACACCCCCACCCTCTGCTGTAAACGAAGAGGGCTAGAGCTTTTTCCCCTTTTCAAGAAAAACTTCAAGTACTTTATCTTCACATGTTGAAAACTGCAGTAATGCACAGAGCTCGGCTCGCTGTGGCTGGTGCAGTTCTGCACGCCTGTAGAGTCGGCCTCCCATTCCCTGGAAATGGTTTTGTAGGGTTGTTGGTTTTGCAAACAATAAAAGGTAAAAAATGGGGTTTGCAGGCAAATAGGCTGGTTAGAGGGACCGACAGATATTTCAAGCTGCTGCAGCACAAACTGATTAAGGATTCTATCAGTGGGGGTGATGGGCACAGACTTCTGAGCAGCCCTGCCCTGATGCTGTCACTGACACAAAACAAAACCCCAGCTATGAATGCAAATCAAGGAGCAAAGACGTCAGCAGCGAAGGCGATCTGGAGCCTAGAAATCCTGAAAGCTTCTGCATGCTAATGGCTACTTACCTGCAGAATTCTAATAAGATAAATCGGCACTGGTGTATTTAATTAATAGTTGTCCACAAACAAGCCACTGAATAGCCCTTATTAGCCATGGGAGGTGAAAAGCCAGCTTAACCCCCAAAAGAATCTCAGTATAGCCCCTTCCTCATTTTGTTCAGAGACTCAACCAGAGTGTGGAAGCAGAGGAAAATCAAAGGGGGTCCAGGGACTAAGCTGTTGGGGCAGGGATCCTTGGGGAGGGATGTCCAGCTCTGGAAGCTGGACACAGAAAAATATGTTCCACCTCTTGGGAACTGCCTCTTGTGAGCAGCCATATATATTCAAGGGGTCATCTATGGGAAACTTTGAAGAGTCTGCAAGCTGATTATCTGCTTACTCTGAAGCCAGGTCTCCAAAGCTGCCCTGCCTGTGACAGAGGAGTCTCCCTGAAACCTTTGGGACAGCCTCTGCCAGCTCAGATCAAAACTTCACAGATCTCAAGGCATGATCTTCAATTAAAAGCCTGGACCACATGTCAGGTGGGCCGAGCACTACCGCTTCAGAACAAAGTGGCTACAAAGAGGGTGGCCTGATAGTTTCCATCTATTCATGATCACGTTAATTTCCTCTTCCCAGCCTGTGTTCTGCATTTCCCCACATATCTTCAAAGGACTTATATGATGCCCAGAAGCAGAGTGGTTACGTGTGTTCTAATTCCAGACCCTTCTGCTCTGGAGTCATAGTTTTCTCAGGAGCCAGTGAAAACAGCAGTGCTCCGGAGCTGCAGACCCAAGCTGGGAGCTGCCACGGGGGCCCACCTGAATGCCTGTAGCCCCGGCCTAGGATTGCTACCCTGCACAGTGACAGCTTCCACACCTCGTCTAGTTCTCACTGCATTTCTATAGCAGGGCAAGCTCTCTGGATTTGTGTGAACCTTATTCATAAGAGTCAATAAGTCAATGATTGCCATTTGGGAGAGGCAGTTTATGTGTTTTTAAGAAGCATCAATCTGCGCCCCCCCCCAATATTCCTCCACCCCAGCAAAGAAGGAGCCAGGAAGGCACTGCGGGGAGGAGGGGGAGGGACAGGGAGGAGCCCTGAGGAAAAAAGTAAATATTTACATCTTCACTTGTGGGCATCATTGGGGTCACCCATGGGTGCCAAGATGATGTATTTTATACTGAACATGGTACTGGCAATTTAGGGGTGTGCAATAAAAAGAAATCGGCATGAGTATGTCTAGCCTTAAGACACGATTTCAAATATAACCTCCATCATTCACGTCTAGACCCATATTCTGATATAAGTAATAATAACGGTGCGAAGCAAAAGTAGATTAGGTGCAATAAATATAAGACATGTATTCCCATGTTGATTGATGGATTTCAGTGGAAGATTCCATTTTAGCAGTCGACACATTGCATAAATAAGTTAACAATGGTCCCACTGCAAAATGATTTTTTATACAAAATTAGAGGCTAACATAAGGAATGCTGCTAGAAAATTATTAGCTCACTTTTTGCATCCAAGGGGGTGAAATGATAACGCTTTGGAAATTTGTAGAAATAGAGATGCGGATGGATGTCGACGTCAGAGGGGAGGAACGCGGAGTGAGGGGGGCCAGGTCCCGTTTTGAGGGGAGGAGATGGGCCGGCGGGGGCGGAGGAGCGGGTCGCGCCTCTGACTTTCGCCAAGGACAGAATGGGGTGGGCGCCCGCCGGTGACCGACTCCGCCCGGGCCTCTCAGGGGTGCGCGTCAGCCACCGGCCCACCGTCGCGCCCAGGAGGCGGACTCGGAGACGTCCACCTGGGGAGAGACGCGAGGCAGCCGCAAAGAGGGGGTGCTCCAGCCGAGAGCCCGGGAAGTCGGCGGGGCGGGTCCCGGGGAAGAGCAGTGACCATCCGCGTCCAGCGCAGCGCTGCCCCCAGGAGAGGAAAACCCAGCGGAGGTTGTGCTGTGTGGGTTCTCCGAGAGAGAAGCTCAATATGCGCACTCCCTTCGTGCCCTTCCGGAGGATCGCAGTGTGCGAGTGTGTGCCTTTGTGTGCATGTGTGTACGTGCGTGTGTGTATGTGTGTGTGCGTATACGCGTGTGTGTGTGCGCGCGCGCTCATGTGTGTATGTGCCTGTGTTCATGCATGTGCATGTGTGTACGCGCGCGCGCCCGTGTGTGTGTGTGGCGCACGCACAAATGTAAGCACACCCCCGTGCATACAATATTCTGTATAAAGATTATGAGTCTAGAAAACGTGTACTGCCTGTCATTTTTCTCGACTGTATCTGTGCCTTCCGGTTACTTCGGCGTCCTCCGCGCGCTTGGTTTTGTCAGGCCCCTCGGTGTGTGCAGGGAGGGAACGCAGGCGCGGAAGATGTAATTTGTGCATTAGGAAGCCTCCGCGCCAGCTCCGCTGACGTCTGCACCTCCGCGCTCGGCTCCGCTGCAGTCACTCACACTGACTGCAAGATCACCGCCTCTGCTGTAATGTGTGTGCACTGCTGTTTAGGAAGATCCTCAGCCATACCGTGACTCCAGAGAGATAGTCCGTGTATTTTAATTTATTAATTGAAAGGTAGGACTAAGGAGGAAAAAGAATGCAAAGAAAACATGAAAAGATTTTCCAATTTTTTAAATGCTTGTTTTTCTGAGTGAAAGACTGAGACAGTAAGATTCCAGAGATTTCATGGCAGCAGATGTTGATGCTTTTGCTAAACGAGCAGTCAAATTCAGTTCTGTGAAATTGTGTCCTATTTCTTTTTCCAAAAGACATAAATCTTTTGATTGTTCTACTTCTCTTTGTATATATTATTGTTTAAAAATTTGAGGAAAAAACCTTTAATGTGATGTCAATTTTTAGATTTTTATCCCTGTCAATTATTTTTGCAGAAGGTCATCACTTCGCTTTCAGTGAGATTACATTTGCTTTTGAATGTGAGGTCGCAGGAGATATGAATGAGGCAGGAAGACCGCTACCAGTGACCCATAATTAACATTTACATAGTTCTAAGGGGTTGTCAGGGAGATCTCTGCAGTGCTGATTTGTCTGGAGTTGCTGGGGTCCCTCTGCAGGGGGGCCAGGCAGGCCTTCTAGAAGTAACTGTGGATTCCACTTTGAGAACTTGTCATTGGGCCTGGATATCCCAACATTAATGCTCTTGCCTAAGTAGAGGCAGCAGAATGTCCTGGTACCTCAAGGAGGGTTTGACGGTGGCATTGCCAAGGTGGGGAAGCCACTGTAGAAGGAGACTGGTGGGGTTCTAGCTTGAAACAGCGTTCACACATGGCAGAGAGTGGGCATTGTGCCAGGTTGCTAGGGTTGCCCTAACAAAGTCCTGCAAAACTGGAGGCTCAAAACAAAAGAAACAGCTTATCTGGCAGTCTGAAGGCTGGAAATCTGAAATTAAGGTGTCAGCAGGGCCAGGCTCTCTCTGTGGCCCTGGGTGGAGTCGCTCCTGCTTCTTCCAGTTCCAGGTCCTGGCCAGCAGTCCCCAGTCCCGGGTTCCCTGGCCTGCAGCTCATCACGAGTCCCTGCCTCTGCTGCAAGGCTGCCTTCTTCCCGGGCGTCTCCATCGCTGACGCTTGTCCTCTCCTTGTGAGGACATCAGTTGTATTGGATTGGGACATGCCCAAATGGCTTCATCTTGACTACATCTGCATGATCTTATCTTATAAATAAGGTCACGTTGACAGGTGCCCATCTTTTCAGAGGACACAATGGGACCCACAACAGATGCTTTGGGATTGTGCTTCTGCCTCAGCCAATGAGGAACTTGTCCTGAGTTTCTCAAAAGAGGTGATGAAGAGTAGCAGAGGGAATTGGGCCAGAGTTTCCACACCGTCTAGCATTACAGTGTTCCATGCCTGATGGCGTTAGCAGCTCAGCATTAGCAGCTGGAGGGAAACCGCTGACGGGAGCCGGGACTGGAAGGGCGTGGACAGGGCAGATCTGTGGTGGTGAGGTTGGCTGTCAGACTGCCAAGAAAAACACCAGGCGATGCAGGGCCCATGCCAGGGGAAGAAAGGGGTATTATGGGTCTTTAGGACCTAGTGTTCCCCCAGATGAGGACCCCGGCCCACTGCTTTCCTCACACCTGTTCCTCCTGTCTTTCTCCAGTGATGAGGTCTAGGGAAGCAAGAATGGATGTCCACATATGAAGCATCAAGTTAACAGAAGCGTTTGCAGATTTACCGAATCTTTCATTTCAGCCTGATACATGATGCATTGTGTCAAGACTTCACGGGCAGCTACAAGGAGTGTTAGCTTATAATAATAACACACAGTTAAAGTACAGCCAGGCCAGTGATTTCCAGCTGTATTCCACAGTATCCTAGTGCTCAGACCAAAATACTGAAAAACTGAGGGAACACAGTCAAAAATAGACACTTCATCTTCATCAGTTCTGTATATTTGTTGTGTGTGTGAATTTTGTAAGGAGTTTCATTTAGGGAAATGATTGAACAAATTAAATAACGCATTTATTCATTCAGCAAATATATAGGCCGGGCGCAGTGGCTCACCCCTATAATCTCAGCTCTTTGGGAGGCTTAGGTGGGTGGGTCACCTGAAGTCTGGAGTTCAAGACCAGCCTGGCAAACATGGTAAAACCCTGTCTCTACTAAAAATACAAAAAATTAGCCAGGTGTGGTGGTATACGCCTGTAATCCCAGCTACTTTGAGCAGCAGAATTGCTTGAACCTGAGAAGAAGAGGTTGCAGTGAGCTGAGATTGTGCCACTGCACTCCAGCCTGGGTGACAGAGCAACACCCTATGTCAAAAAAACAAAAACAAATACGTGGATTCCTGTGCTTCAGGTACTACTAGGAGATGCACCCACAAAAGAAATTAACAGTAATTCCTGCACATGTGGAGCTACCATTCTGTTGGGTGAGGAGCATATAATTAATGACAATAAATGAAAAAAATAGGTACTATAATTACAGAAGGACCTATGGCTTTGGGAAAAAGCAAACATAGCAGCATGATGGGAGACTAGGGCCATGAGGGTAGGTCATCAAGATGAGGCATTCAGCAGAGTTGGAACTGATGAAGGAGTTCAAAATGTGCTGTCTGTGCAAAGAATGTTCTGGGCAGAGGGATGAGCTGCTGTGATGGCCTGATGGTGAGGGTAGGCCCAGCATGCTGGAGAAATGGCAAGGAGGACAGAGCAGCCGAGGCCAAGGGGGCAAGGAGTAGAGGCCAGCACACTGGGCACATGCCTGCAAGAGCACACCCTGCAGATGCTTGCAAGGATTTTGGATTTTACTCTGGGTGAAACAGAAGGTCAGCCATTCCTTGGTGGCACAAAAGCATGACATGGTATGACCTACATTATAAAAGGATGTCTCTGTCCACAGGGAGGAAAATGGACTGGAGGGGCAGGTGGGAAGCAGGGAAACCCAGGGGGAGGCTACTGCAGGAATCCGAATGAGGCATGATGTTTGCTCAGAGCAAGGTGGTGGCAGTGAGAAGTGTAAGCTGATGTCATACTCTGAGTCTATTTTGAAGATGGAGCTAACAGGATGTCCTATGGAGCAGCATGAAATAGAGGAGTCAGGAATGACTTGAAGAAATGAAAGCTAAGCTTGAACATTGTCCAAGTTCATTTGGGTAGCTACAAAAAATACTTTAGACCAGGTAATTTATAAACAACAGATGCTGCTCACAGTTCTGGAGGCTGAGAAGTCTATGATCAAGGCACCAATAGGTTCAAGGTCTTGCTCCCTTGAACCTCTTTATAAGGGCACTAATGCCATTATAATCAGCTCACAAAGTCCCCTTCACTTAATATCATCACTTTGGGGGTTAGGATTTCAACATATAAATTTTAGAAGGGCATGTGCATTCAGACCACAGCAAACATTTTAGCAAGGAACGGAAGAGTATGAAAAGTGATACACTGCTGGGCACAGTGGCTGACGTCTGCAATCCCAGCACTTTGGGAGGCTGAAGGAGGAGGATCCCTTGAAGGCAGGAATTTGAGACTAGCCTAGGCAACATAACAGACCCTGTGCCTAAAAAAATTTTTCTTAAAAGTTAGCTGGGCATGGTGGTATGTCCGTGTAGTCCTAGCTACTCAGGAGGCTGAGGTGGGAGGATCTCTTGAGCCCAGGAGTTCAAGGTTGCAGTGAGCCATGATTGTGCCACTGCACTCCAGCCTGGGCGACAGAGCCAGACCCTGTCTCTAAAATAACAAATAAATAACGGGCGCAGTGGCTCAAGCCTGTAATCCCAGCACTTTGGGAGGCCGAGGCGGGTGGATCACAAGGTCAAGAGATCGAGACCATCCTGGTCAACATGGTGAAACCCTGTCTCTACTAAAACTACAAAAAATTAGCTGGGCATGGTGGCGCCTGCCTGTAGTCCCAGCTACTCAGGAGGCTGAGGCAGGAGAATTGCCTGAACCCAGGAGGCGGAGGTTGCGGTGAGCCGAGATCGGGCCATTGCACTCCAGCCTGGGTAACAAGAGCGAAACTCCGTCTCAAAAAAAAAATAATAATAATAATAATAATAATTTTAACAGTAATATGTTGATTTGAAAATGAACCAAAAATCAGTTCTAGATCTGAAAAATGCCATAATCAAAAGCAAGAAGCCAGTGGATGAGTCTGAAGTTTAAAACCAATGCACAGACACAGAAAAAGAGAAATTATTCAACAAGAAAGTACAGCAGGAGAAACTACCCAGAATAGAACACATAGTGACCAAATAAGGGAAACATCACAAAACGAAAGAGATATTCAAAATGTCTAAATTGGCTTACTAAAAATGCCAGAAAGACTAAAATTATCAAATGGGGCAGAGGCAACAATTGAAGACATAATAGCTAATAATTTCCCAGAACTGATGAAAAATCATCTCACAGATTCAGAAAGCTCACTGAATCTTTAGCAGGATAAATAAAAAGATATCCTGACCTAAACACATCATACGAAAAGAGAGTAGGCAGAGATTAAAAGATGGACTATCTTCAAAGAAGAAAAGACTGACACATGAATTCTCAAAAACTAAGACAGGAAGACAATGGATGGACATCGTCAAAGACTGCGCTGAAATAATGGCCGACAGTAATGAAGTGAAAGGAAGACACTGTCATTCAAACAGTGACTGATATGATTTGTCTCCACAGACTCACACCTTCTAAACAATGGGACTGTGTTCTCATCGGAACGTGGGGCATGAGCCACCTTGTTTGGTACAGATTTCCCCCCACATTTCCACCTTAGACGAGAGGCAAAGATGCTGGAGGGAAGGAAGAGCAAAGAAAGAAATATATGAGTAAGTCTAAGTTAACTTTCACATGATAGTACAAAAACAATAATGTCTTTTGAGTTTAAAATACAGCACTAAAACTCATCAAGATAATGCTATGTAAGTTGAGATCAGGGTAAATGAAATTAAAAGTATTCTGAGGTCCGTCTGAGTGTCTGGGCAAGGATAAAATTATTGATTAACATAAGGATGTGATTAGATATGGATGCATTCTGTCTTATCAGAAGGAACAGTTGAAGGTGGAAATCTTTAAGTGGGAAATATGGATAATTTCAATTTGTTTTAAAAGGTATCCACCCAGAAGTATTATTTAAATATTATCCCATGCATCTTTAACAACTTCCTTCTTCATCCACCCGGAAGTATTATTTAAATATTACCCCATGCGTCTTTAACAGGTTCCTTCTTTATCAGCCACTACATCTATACAAGTCCTTTTAGGTTTGGAACAGAAATATCAATCTCAAATAATAAATTATAAATTGGAGAGTCTTGGAGGGACATAAGTCAATTGAAACTCAGCTTTGTGCAATGGTCCAATGGAATGTTTGGCTTCGCTTTTAATATCTCTGAAGGGGTTAAGTTAACTCAGAGTAGACATCTAACTTAATGCCCAATACACCTCTTTAATTGGATGAAATGCTAAAGAGAAATGAGACGAAGAATCTGGCTTACGGCCAAGGTGTGATAGGCCCAAGCTGGCTATGAGTAGGTTAGAGAGAGAGACAATAGTCATGAGGGTAAGAAAGCCAAGAATTACAGCAAATAACAATCACATAGGGCCTGTCAGCCTTTATAAGTGTTTTTGATTATCCTTTAACTCTGAGGAAAATGCAGAATCTGATGGAGTATGTGGGTCAGAGGAATGATGTGATTTGATTCATACTTTTAAAGGGCGTCTCTGGCCACAGCGTTGAGAATAGACCATAAGGTGGCAAGCCCGCAGCAGTTGCCACCCATATAAGGCTGACTGGACCCATAGATAAGAAGCTGGCTAACCTGGAGAGGATGTACCCTTTGATCTCCTAACTATGCCAGCGTGGCGTCCTATCATGGCAGCTGTGCCATCCAGCACAAAATGTAGACTGCAAATCACATTGTTGTTGTACACTGTGAAGGACTGAATCCTTCAGTATGTTATATAGTTCAAAGCAGTTGTATTTGCTGGAAAGGAAGTAAGGGAATTCATCTTTCATGTCACGCTCACGTTAAATCACACATGCACCGAAGAGTTGCAATGTTGGCACTCCATGTACTGTTGTCAGGTTGCAATGCAAAATCTTGTTTAGAACGATTCTTTTCTGTTGCTGGATTTTTACAGCATCGGCCAGTTCCACAACACATGGGACGATGTTATCATTGGAAAGTGGGGCGTGAGCTGCCTTGTCTGGCTCAGACTCCCCCAACATTTCCAGCAATCATCCTTGATGCAGTCTTTCCCCAGCATCTCAGTAGGTGTATATGATGTTTTATTCTTATCTACATAAAGTGCTTCTTGATAAGAAGCTCCATAATGTGCCAATGTTTATTTGTAAAATATTCAGCATCTGCTTCTGTTGGGCTTGTACTTCAGTAACTCTTTCCTTCACAGAATGCTGTTTGGCCTTTTTATACTTAATTTTTTATGTTTTATACATAGATGCCACCAGAGTTTTGGTGATTTCATTGCTGTATTACCTAGCGCGTCTCTGCAAATAATATTCCCTGACTTTAGCACTTTACCACTGATTTGGCTACAAAGCTAATGACAGCATTGGAAAGATCATACTTCCAAATAAAACTGGTGAAAGGTTTGGCCTTAATTTCTTAGAACCACTTTCATCGTTACCGTTGCATTTACACTATACTACCACATTGAGGAAGATTCACTGGACCTGAAAACAAAAAAACAAAAAGGCTAGGAAAGCTTGTTCTACCACCAACAAATAGAAATTTTACTTCTCTAATCTAGATACTATTAGATGTTGAACAATGAGAACACATGGACACAGGGAGGGGAGCATCACACACTGAGGTCTGTGGGGGGGTCTAGGGGAGGGACGGGGGAATGGGGAGTTGGGGAGGGATAACATGGGGAGAAATGCCAGATATAGGTGATGGGGAGGAAGGCAGCAAACCACATTGCCATGTATGTACTTATGCAACAATCGTGCATGTTCTTCACATGTACCCCAGAACCTAAAACGCAATAAAATATATATTTTAAAAATTAGGCTTGATTAATGTGATGATTGAGTGTCAGCTTGATTGGATTGAAGGATGCAAACTGTTGTTCCTGAGTGTGTCTGCTGCAAGGGTGCTGCCAAAGAAGATTAACATTGTCATAAGTGGACTGGGAGAGGCCAGACCCACCTCAATCTATTCAAGACAGCATGGCTAGAATAAAGCAGACTGGCTGAGTCTCCCCGCCTTCATCTTTCTCCCACGCTGGATGCTTCCTGCCCTCGAACATCAGACTCCAGGTTCTTCACCTTTGGACTCTTGGACTGACACCAGTGGTTTGCCAGGGGCTCTCGGGCCTTTGGCCATAGACTGAAGGCTGCACTGTCGCTTCCCTACTTTTGAGGTTTGGAACTTGGACTGGTCCACCACTGGCTTCCTTGCTCCTCAACTTGCAGACGGCCTGTAGTGGGACTTTACCCTGCGATCATGTGAGTCAATTCTTCTTAATAAGTTCCCTCTTACATATACATATATCCTATTAGTTCTGCCCCTCTAGAGAGCCTTGAATAATACAATTAAGATTAAAGGGATTATAAAAATAAAAGTTATAAAAGAAAATAAATGCTCACATATTCTTAAGTTTTTATATACTATTTAGTTACTGTTGACTGTTTAACCTTAAAATACCGTACACAGTATGTGTTTCTGTTGCACATGACTAGTTCACAACTAGGAAGCTAGGCTAAAAAATAACTTAACAGAGATATCAGGGGCTGCACAATGTGCAGGGGACATATTTCACAGTTCAATTCCAGGTAAGTTAATTGCCTACTTAAAAAACCCGACAACCTTCAGAAAAGCAAAACAGAATCCAGAGTTGATGGAACATATTATCTATATCTGGCTTTGATGATGTGTTGAACAGAGCAGAGAAAAACTTCAGTGCAAACATTATAAACATATTCACAGGATTAAAATGTAAAATCAGTGAAGTAACAATCTCAGCATAGACATGGAAACTATTAACAATAGAAATCCTGGGACTGACAGGAGTAATAACTGAAATAAAACTAAAACAGCACATTAGGAATGACAGAAAAAAGTCAATGCATTTAAAGAAAAATCATTAGAAATTATCCAACCTGAAGACCAGTCATAAAAGACTGAAGATAAATGGATAAAGTCCCAGGGATTTGTGGGACAAAATTAAACATACATAGGTGTGATTGTGTTCCCAGAAAAATCAGACAAATACAAAAGGGTCAAAAGAAAAAAAAATACTAGAAAATATAGTAGCCAAAAATATCCTAGATTTGAAAAAAAAAAAAAAATTAAATCATATATCCAAGAAGCACGCCAAATCCAAAGTAGGACAAACACAAGCTCAGAAAGACATGTCATAGTCAAACTGCTGAAAGAAAAAGTCAAAGAGAAAATACTAAATTAGCAAGGAAAAGTAACCTATCATGTACAGTGGGAAAATAATATAGTCAATGACTAACTTCTCATCAGAAAAAAGGGAGGCCAGAAGACATTGAGATAACGCACTCTAAGAGTTGAAACGAAATACAGACTGCTAGGAACTGCATATAATGAAACCCACCAGCAAACACGACGGCGAAAGAAGACATTGCTAAATGAATAAAAACTGAGAGAATTTGCTAATAGAATACCAGTGGTATAACAAATTCTAGAATAAATTATTCAGGCTAAAAAGAAATAACACCAGATGATAATTTTTAGTAAATATAAAAGATAAGAACTGTGTGTGTGTTTACGGGCGTGTGTTTCTCTTCGTTTCTTTAATATATATATATTTAAAAAGCAGATAATCACTGTATTGTTAAGGTTATAAAGCAGATAGAGGCTTTATATATGATAATGTTAGCACAAAAAGGAGGTAGTAGGGATTCTGGTATATTGGCACAAAATTTCTATATTTTACTAGGAAAGGTCAATGTTAAATCAGAGGCTATTTGATTTATGCAAATTGCATATTTTTAAACCCTAGAAAAAGTACTAAAATAATAACACAAAAATATAGAAAAATTTCAATGAATGTATTGATTATATATTACAAATTATGTTTAACACACAAACAAGAAAAACAAATCTAAATGAGACAGATCAAAAACAAACAGCAAAATGGCAGATTAAATCCAACCCTATTACTTCTTGCATTAAATGTAAATGAATTAAATAGTCAAATGGCAGAGATTATCAGACTGGATACAACAGTAAGATCTAATTGTATGTGTTCTACAAGAGATGCACTTCAAATTTAAATACACACACACACACTGAGATTAGGAAAAGATACACTATGTAAATAGTAGGCATAAGAAAGCTGGAATGACAATATTAAAGCCAGACAATACAAAATATAAATCCAGGACTATTATTAGAGATTATAAAATGTACAAACAGGAGTGGAAGACAATTTAGCCAAACTAGCTCTTTGAAACAAAATCATGTGAAATTGATAAACATTTTCCTAAACTGATGAAAGAAAAGGAAAATAAGATATTATCAATGTCAGAAATGAAAAGGAGTACCACCACAGATTCTACAGACATTACAAGGATAACAAAGTCATACTATAAACAACATATGCCCACCGATTTGACAATTTTTATAAAATAGAGAAATTCTTTGAACACAAACAATCAAAGTTTACACTAATAGATTTATTCTGTGACATTTTAGGAATGATTTCCAGATACAAATAACAAAATGGACAAACGACTTGTAAGAATTTCAATTTCTCAAATAAGTAAACTAAAAATTGAGCAAAAAAAAAAATTTGACTCTAGATGAGGTAAAATATTTGAATAGATCTGTATCATGTAAGTCGAATTAATTATTTAAAATCTTCCCACAAAGAAAAATCTGATTCTGAATGGCTTTAACATTGATTCTATCAAACATTTGAGAAAGAAATAATACCACTCTTTAATAGCTCTTGCATAAAACTGAAAAGAAAGGAGCACTTCTAATACCAGTAGTGTGCGCACTCACTCACTTTGATACACACTCTCATATACTAAATATTAGTATACTTCTTGACTATAGATGCAAAATCCTTTAAAAATAATAAACATTTCCAGTTTCCAGTCTGATGTGTAAGTAGCTTAGAAATCCTAACAACAATAAAGAACTGAACAAACTGAAAAATCAACAATTCTTCTTAGGCGCATCAGAGAAGTTACGTGAAGCTGCAGGGCAATTTGTCTCCCTAGTTTGGAGAGATAGACAAGCTCATACAGAAATCACAGCTTACTGGAGCAGAAACTTCATGGGAACTAATGCTGTTAAGAAAAACTGTATTGTTAATGAGATGCTGGAGGCTCATTGTGGACAAGTTTGAGAGTTCAGAACACCAGGGGAGCCAGTCATAGGAAGCCTTCACACTTTTGTGAGTTTTATCTTCAGGAATCCCACCAGATTATCACAGTGAATACTGGAGAAAAGTCCCCCCATGCAGCTGGAGGGAAAATGTAATCCTTTTGTTATATAACAGAGCCTTCTGTTTTTCTCAAAAAGGCCTGCCCTCAGGAGAAACTATTTAATCAGAGCATAGCCTTCTGGCATTTTATCAGAGCCAGCCCGACCACGGGAAAGACACATACACAACTTCAGCCCCCACCAATACCCTGTCCCACATAAGGGGGGTTACTAAGGAGCACTGGTGAACCTTACTGTCCATGGCACAGGCTCACTAAAAATCAGATCTAATCATAGGACTATAGAATACTTCCCCTGGCCCCATACCTTACCACCTCATCACCAAAGGCCTATTGACTATTGTTCCTTTTACCTAGCACATCGTATTCACCTTTCAATAAAAAAACTAGAAAACATACTAAAAAGAAAAAAAAAAAAAAAAAAAAACCCACACACAATTTGAAGAAATTGGACAACTACTGAACTAGAGTCTTATGTGGCAGATGTGTTGGGATTACCAGATAATAGATCTGCCTTGGAAGAAATGTTTTTTAAAACAAGTTCTGCAGAAAGAAGGAAAATAATATCGCCCAGAAATTTGTGTCCACATAAAGAAAGGAAAAGAATCAAAGAAAAAAAAAATAAAAGTATGATTAAAAAACTGATTTTTTAAAATACTTAATTCATCAAAAGTTTGTTCAAAATGATAATAGCAATAATGAATTGGGACATATATATACATATACACTCATGTATAATGTATCTTTTAAAAATACTAAGTATTTCATTTATACATAAGCAGTATACAACAATGATTTGGGATATACATATATATACACACATTACACACTTTATACTTTATGTATACTTTATGTATAAAGTGTGTATATGTGTATGTATATATATCCCAATTCATTGTTACATACTGCTTAGGTATAAATGAAATAAATGACAGCAATGATACAAAAAATGGGAGGAAGGAATTGAGAATATCTTATTATTATAATTAAAGAATGTTTGCACTGCTTTTGAAGTGGTATAGTGTTATTTGAAAGTGGACATGGATTAGTTGTAAACGTAAATTCAAGTGCTGGGGCAACAAATAAAAGTTGAAAAAGAAATATAACTGATATGCTAAGAAAAAGAGAAAATAGAATTATATAAAATGATCAGTTAAAGCCACAAAAGGCAGAAAAAGTGTGGAAGACAAAAACAATAATAAAGAATAAGGTCAACAAATTAAAAACAGTGACAAATTATAGATAATAATCCAATTACATTAATAATCACTTGTCAAAGTGAATCAAAAAATAATTCCCACTCTGCTGCAGTGACAGCCAACAAAAAAAAATGAACAAGAACCATTTATACATTGTTTACAGGAAACCCACTTTAAATATAGACGAACATATAAGTCAAAAGTAAAGGGATGAAGGAAGATATACCATGCTAACATTAATCAAAAGAAAGCAAGAGCAGCTGTATTAAGACAGGGCAGACTTCTAAGAAAGGAGAGATATCAGGGTCAAAGAGGAGCATTAAATTGTAACAAAAAGGTCAATACTTTAAGAAGACGTAATGGTTCTTAATGTGTATGCACCTAGCAACGTAGTGTCAAATATGAGATAAAGCTGATAGAACTATGAGAAGAAATAGATGAATCCTCTCCAACATGCTTTTATCAGAATTGGACAGATCAAGCAGGTAGAAAATTAGCAAGAACATATTTGAATTCAATAGCACCATTAATCAAATGGACATAATTGACATCTATAAGACTACTTTATCCAATAACAGTAGATCACACATTCTTCTCAAGCTCACATGGAACATTCTCCAAGATAGACCATATTCTGGGGCATAAAACACACCTTAACAAATTTTTAAAAATAGAAATACAATGTTTGCTGTCTCAGGCCGTATTATGATCTGCTTGTGCAGCTATAACAAAATACCTGAGACTGGGTAATTTGCAAAAAAAAAAAAAAAAATCAGAAATTTTTTTCTCACAGTTTTAGAGGCTGTAAATTTCAAGATGAAGGCATCAGCAGATTTGGTATCTTGGTATCTGGTTAGAGCTGCTCTCTGCTTCCAAGATGGCACTTTGTTGTTGTGTCCTCCAGAGGGGATAAACTCTGTGTCCTCTCATGGCAAAAGGGTGAAAGTCAAAAGGGGTAAGCTCATCCCTTTAAGCCTTTTTATAAGAGCACTAATCTATCCATGAGGGCAGAGCCTTCGTGGTCTGATCACCTCCTAAAGGCCCTACATCTCAATACTACCACATTGGGTATTAGGTTCCAACCTGAATTTCAGAGAGGTACATTAACAGCAGACCACAGTGAAATTAAACCAGAATTGATAACAGAAAAATGCTGAAAAAGTCCCAAATACTCGGAGATTAAACAACACATGTCTTAAATTGGTTAAAGATGAAAACTTAAGAGAAGTTTTAAAATATTTTAACTGAATGAAAATGAAAATACAACTTATCTTGGATGTAGCAAAAGCTTACTGGGAAATTTTATTTACATTGAAGGCATATACTAGAAAAAAATCTAAAGTCAATAATCTAAATTTCCCCCTTAGGAAACTAGTAAGAAAAAAAAAGAGCAAATTATCTCCAAAGTAAGCATAAGAAAATAAATAATAAAAATTAGGACAGAAACCAATGAAATTTAAAATAAGAAATCAATAGGGAAAATCAAAACCAAAACCGGTTCTTTGAAAAGATTAATAAAATTGATAAGACTCTAGTCAGATTAACTAATAAAAAGAAAGGAAAGACACAAATTACTAAAATCAGAAAGTAAGAGAAATGCTGGTCACAGTGACTCATGCCGTAATCCCAGCACTTTGGGAGGCTAAGTCAGGTGGATCACTTGAGGTCAGGAGTTTGAGACCAGACTTGCCAACATGGTGAAACTCTGTCTGTACTAAAAACACAAAAATTAGCTAGGCATGGTGGCAAGCACCTGTAATCCCAGCTACTCTGGAGGCTGAGGCAGGAGGATTGCTTGAACCAGGGAGACAAGAGATTAATATGAGTCTCTATTGTGCCATTGTGCTCCAGCCTGGGGAACAGAGTGGGACTCCATCTTGAAAGAAGAGAGGAAGGGAAGGTAAAGGAAGGGAAAGGAAGGGAAAGGGAGGGAAGGGGAGGGGAGGGGAGGGGAGGAGAGGGAAGAGGAGGGGAGGGGAGGAAGGCAGAAAACCACATTGCCATGTATTTACCTATGCAACAATCTTGCATGTTCTTCACATGCACCCCCAAACCCAAATGCAATAAAATATTAAAAAATAAAAAATTGTACCTCAAAAAAATAAAAATAAATACAAGTAAATAAAATTGTAAAAAAAAAAAAAAAAAGATCATAACTCCAGGTGTGGTGGCTCACACCTGTAATCCCAGCATTTTGGGAGGCCAAGAAGGGCAGATCACTTGAGGTCTGGAGTTCAAGGTCAGCCTGGCCAACATGGTGAAACCCCGTCTCTACTAAAAATAAAAAAATAGCCAGGCATAGTGGTACATGCCTGTAATCCCAGCTACTCAGGAGGCTGAGACAGGAGAATTGTTGAATTCGGGAGATGGAGGTTGTGGTGAGTCAAGATTGAGCCCCTGTACTTCGGCTTGGTGACAGAGAGAGACTCTGCCTCAAAAAAAAAAGTATAATAAAGAAATATTATCAAACAATAATATGCCCACAAATTTGATAACCTAGATGAAATGAATCAATTCCTTAAAAGGCACAATCTGCCAAAACTCACACAAGAAGAAATAGACAATCTTAATAGGCCTATATCTATCAAGGAAATTGAATTGATAATTAATAACCTTCCAAAATAGAAAGCACCAGGTCCAGATGGGTTCACTAGTGAACGCTACTAAACGTTTAGGAGAGAAATTATATTAACTATCTATGATCTCTTCTAGAATATTGAAACAGAGGGAATACTTCTTAACTTACTCCATGAAGCCAGCAATATCCTAATACCAAAACCAGATAGCCACATTACAAGAAAAGTGAGGGTCAATAACTCTGATAAACATAGATGAAAACATTCTCAATAAAGTTTAACAAATTAGATCCATGATACACACACACACACACACACACACACACACACACTCAGAAAACTAGGACTAGAGGATAATTTTGTCAAGTTGTAAAGACCATGAAAAACCTACAGCTAATATCATATTTAATAGTGAGGAACTAGAAGCTTAGCTATTCCACTAAGATCAGAAGTGAGGCAAACATTCACCTCTCACCACTGCTTTTCAACATTGTACTGGAACTCCTAGCTAATATAGTAAGACAAGAAAATAAAACCCATGCAGATTGAATAGAAAGAAATAAAACTCTAATAAACTATATAAAAGAATAACTAAACAAATTAAGAGATAATCCATGTTCATGAATAGAAAAACTCAATGTTGTTAAGATATCACTTCTTTCCAACTTGACCCATAGATGTAATTCAATCACAATCAAAATCTCAGCACCTTATTTTGTGGATATTGACAAACTGATACTAAATTTTATACGGAGGGACAAAAGACCCAAAATGGCCAATTCAGTATTGAAGGAGAAAAACAAAGTCATAGGATTGAAACAATATGACTGCAAGACTTGCTATGAAATTATAGTAATCAAGACTGTGTAATACTGGTGAAAGAATAGACAAATAGATCAACAGAATAAAATAGCATCCAGAAGTTGACTCACATCAACACAGTCAGCTAATTTTTGGCAGAGGAATAAAGGCAATGCCACAGAGAAAAGATAATTCATTCGACAAAGAGTTTTGAAGCAATTGGATATTCACATGCAAAACAAAAAAAGATTCAAGACACAGATCTTACAACCTTCACAAAAATTAACTCAAAACGGATTAAGAACCTAAAAAGCATAAAATATAAAACTCCCAGAAGACAACATAGGAGAAAACCTAGATGACCTTGAATATGGTATGACTTTTTAGATACAATACCAAAGGCACAAACCATGAAAAAAAAATTGATAAACTTTATTTCAGTAAAACTAAAAACTTCTTCTCTGCCAAAGACAATGCCAAGAAAATGAGAAGACAGGTCAAGGACTAAGAGAAAATATTTGCAAAAGACACATATGATAAAAGACTTATCAAGAACTCTTAAAACTCAACAATAAGAAAACTAACACCTTGGTTAAAAATGGACAAAAGACCTGAACAAACACCTCACCAAAGAAGATAAACAGATGGCAAATAAGCATATGCAAAGATGTTCAACATCATATGTCATTAAGAAATTGCAAATGAAAACAACAGAGATGTCACTACATACCTGTCAGATAGCCAAACTCCAAAACCAAATACTGTCAAGAATGTGAAACAACAGGTACTCTCATTCATCGCTGGTGGAAATACAAAATTTGGAAGACAATCTGGCAGCTTCATACAAAACTGATCACACTCTTACCATACTATACAGCATTTTTACTCTTTGGTATTTACCCAAGTGGATTGAAAACTTATGTCCACACAAAAACCTGCTCAGGGATGTTTATAGCAGCTTATTTATAATGCCAACACATGGAAGCAATCAAGATGTGCTTCAGTGGGGGAATAGATGAATAAACTAGAGTAAATCCATACAATAGAAGACTATGTATATAAAGAAGTGAACTATCAAGCCATGACGACACATGGAGGAAACTTAAATGCCTACTACTAAATGAAAGAAGCCAATCTAAAAAGTTTACATACCATATGGCTCCAACTATACGACATTCCAGGAAAAGCCTAAGTATGGAAACAGTAAGAGATGAGTGGTTAGCAGTGGTTGGGGGAAGGGAGGGATGAATAGGCAGAACACAGGGGATTTTTAGGGATGTGAAACAATTCTGTGTGATGCTACAATAATGGATACACGACATTATACATTATACATGTCCAATAGAATCTAGAATACCATGAGCTACTCTAATGGTGATGTGGACTTTGGGTGATAAAAACATCAGTGTCAGTGTAGGCTCATAGATTGTAACAAATGTACAGCATTTGCTAGTGAGGAAGGCTGGGCATGTGTGGGGAAAGACGGTATGTGGGAATTCTGTACTTTCCACTCAATTTTTCTGTGAATGTAAAACTGCTCTAAAGTTTATTGATTTAAAAAAATTTGCAAGTTAAAGCATCCAAAATCTAATACCTCATGACTACACAGGGTTTATAACAGAAATGCAAGTTTGATTTAAATTGCATTAATAAAATAAAACAGAAAAACCATGTGATTATCTCAATAGATACAGAGAAATCATTGGATAAATCCAATATCCAATTATAATTAAACTAGTAATAAAGGGAAACTTTGTCAACTTGATAAAAGATATCTATTTTTTTAAAGACAAGCATTAAACTGAAACTACCAGAACACTTAATGGTGAAAGACCTGAATGCTTTCTACCTAGGGCCAGGGTAAAGCAAGAATGCTCTTTCCAACCATTTCTACTTAACATTGTACGAGAGGTCCAAGCCAATGCACTCAGGCAAGTAAAAGAAATGAAAGTCATATAGATATTTAAGGAGAACCCTTTATTCTCAGAAAACGTGATTGTATACTTAAATTCTACAATGTTGACAAAAAAATCTTCTAGACCTAATAAGTAACAATATTAAAGCTGTAGGTTACTTATATTTTGAGAGCCTCCAGCTAAATTGGGGTTCCAGAGTATCTGGAAACCGTGCCCTGCTGGGAAATGAAGGGGAACTGGATATAGTGTTTTCAGGGTGCCTTTCACATGGCACTGTTACCTGGTGGAGATCCTAATGCCCACCTGTTCTGCCCTTGACTAACGGGGATCCCTCCCATGGGAAGCTTCTTTATACTGGCAAATGCTCCGTGGCTCTTGTCTGACTAGGGTCCAGTTTATGCCTCCCCTGGGCTCCTGTCTGATTCGTGTCTAGTTGTTCTGGTGCTGGAAACCTAACCTGTTCTTCCTGGTGTCCAGGGAAAACCCCCACCTGGATTCTTTCTTCAGATGGAAGGTGCAAACTCAATCCACCGCCACAGTAAGAAACAAGTTCAAAGACTTTTACCTACAGATCCTGGGCAGGGAGGATGTAATGAGTCAACAGGGCAGTTCTCCATCTCCAGGTCATCCCGGGAAGGAATGGAGGGCCAGGCAGAGATAGAAGGAAGTCTGTGGTAACCAGCAGTGTGTACAAGGAAATAGAGTGTGTATCACTTTAAGATTATAGCAAATGCCTGATTAGTTTGTTTAAAGGAAGCAGCCAGAAAGTGGGAACCCAGTCTACTGGGCAGGAGGGATGCCTTTATGTTCTCATCTCTGGCCACTGGCTCAAGCCATTTGGGTGTGACGTAGACTGAAAATTGTGCCAGGGTTAGCCAAGTCCTTCCTCTGGATGAGAAAGTTAAACTTGCATTCAAAATGGATGCCAAGGAAACATAAAACTTGCAAGAATTTATTGCGATCCGATTAATATAAGAAATCAAATGCATTTTTATATACTAACAATGAACATTTGGAAAATAAAATTTTTTTAAATTCATGATTACAATAGCAATAGGAAGCATGCAAAAATGTGCAAGACTTGAACACTGAAAATTACAGACTCTTTCTGAAGGGACTCGAAGAATACCTCCATCTATATGTATGTTCTTGGACTGGTAAATTCAATATTGAGATGTTAATTCTCCTATACCGTTCAAAACAATTCCAATCCAACTCCCTGTATACCTTTTTGTAAACTGACAAACCAATTCTAAAGTGTATGTGAATAAGGAAGGGACCTGGAGAAAGAAAGCAGTTTTCAAAAAAAAGAACAAAGTTGAAAAAATTGTAATACCTGATTTTAAGACACGTGATAAAGTGACAATAAACAAGATAATGTGGTACAGGAATAAGGATAGACACATAGACCAATGGAACAGAATTAATGATTTATAAATTGCAAGGGTTAATATTAGGTGTCAACTTGACTGGATCGAGGGTGACTAGATGGCTGGTAATGTGTTGTTTCTGGGTGTATCTGTGAGGGTGTTGCCAGAAGAGACTGACATTTGAGTCAGTGGACTGGTAAAAGAAGACCCACCCTCAGTGTGGGTGGGCACCATCCAATCAGCTGCCAGTGCAGCTAGAAGAACGCGGCAGAAGCAGGCGGGATACGCCGGCTTGCTGAGTCTTCTGGCCTTCGTCTTTCTACCGGGCTGGCGGCTTCCTTCCGTTCCTCCTGCCCTTGAACAGCAGGCTGCAGGGTCTTCAGCCTTTGGACTCAGACTTACACCAAATCATAGAAACAAAAATGGAAAATTAAACTTTATCAAAATTTTAAGCATTTGCTTATCATATAACACTGTTAAGAAAGTAAAATGCAAGCCAAATATTGAAAAAAAATGCTTGCAAAACACAAATCTGACAAAGTAGAAAAGTACTCAACAAATTACATCTTAGGTAATTGCAGTTTCACCATTACTTTCAATAGCAAAAACCGCAATGACTTTTACACTAACATATATCCAGATTGTAGAACGAACTCTTACAATTCAATAATAATAAGACAAACAACTCTGCTTAACAATGGGCAAAGGATTTCAATTGAATCCATAAAAAATGATATTTGAATGATTAACATGCACATCAAAAGATGCTCAACATGATGATCAGAACAGTGCAAAGGAAACATACCATGAAATAACACTACATACTCACTGGAACAGTTAAAGTCAAAAACGCTGACAATACCAAACACAGATGAGGATATTGAGCAACTGGAACTTGATGCAAAACCATACAGACACTTCAGAAAACAGTTTACCAATTTCTTTAAAAGTTAAACATACACTATTTTACATAGCTCAGCAGTTCCACTTCTAGAGAAATTAAAACATATCTCTGCACATAGACTTGTATGTGTGTGTTAATAACAGCATTACTCATAAAAGCCAAAAAAATATGATTCAAACGTGCATCAGCTATTAAATACATAAACAGACTGTGGTAAATCCATTCAATGGATTCAACTTGGTATATATATAAAACAGTTTTATATATACGTATGTTTGTATTTATGTAATTTATATTTTTATTATATTTATATATTTTATTTATTTCTAAATTTATATGTTTATAAATTTATATATTTATCTAAATACATATTATATATAAATTATATATAAATATATAAATTATATATAATTAATTATATATAATTTATATATAATAAATATAATTATATATATAAAACAGTGATAACTGCAACAGTATGAA
>NW_016107704.1:1110983-1127287 GCF_001604975.1 Cebus imitator | reverse complement strand
AAAAAAAAAAAAAAAAAAAAAAAAAAAACTTCAGGCCTAAAGGTTTTAATGAAGTCTATCAAATATTTAGGGGAAGTAATAACACCAACTTATCATAAACTTTTTCAGGGAATAGGAGATTAGCATATGCTCCTACGACCCAGCAATTCCACTCCTTGGTATTTCCCCAGGAGAAATAAAAGCACATGACAGTTACATGTTCACTGCAGCTTCCTTCATAATCAGTGCCAAACCAGAATCAACCCAAGTATCCACTAAGGGGTGTGGTCCCTGCATACAGCAGAACACTAGTCAGCTTCCACCACAATCAGGAGCAAATTGCTTATAAACATGACATTATGGACATCTTATTTTAGGCTGCTGTAATAGAAATACTGTAGACCAGGGGCCTTAAGCAACACGAGTTTATTTGTCACAGTTCTGGAACTGGAAGTCCAAGATCAAGGTGCTTGCAGATTCAATGTCTGATAAGAGCTGTTTCCTGGATTTCTGACAGCCACCTTCTTATTTTCTTGCAGAATGGAGAGCAGAGGGAAAAAGAAAGAGAGGGAAAGAGGGGGAGAGGGAGGGGGATGGGGAAGGAGTGGGGTGGGGACAGGGAGAGGAGGAGGAGACCTTGTGACTCCTCCCCTTTGACATTCCACCCCTAACACCTAGTTACCTCCGAAAGGCTCCACCTCCTAATACTGATGCAGGATTTTTCTCTAACTCTTCATTGGGCTCATGTTGGGACTCAATATTTACTCAGCCCACTGTACTCAGTCCCTTGCAGGAAGGAGCATGTGAGCAAGTGAGTGCAGGACCTAGCCAGCTGCTCTGGGCACCAGCAGGAGCAAGCTCCATGCAGTGGCACCCAGGTTGGGGGGAGCAGTTGCCTGTGACCCCATAGCCCCTGAGGGCATGTTACAGTGCTCTCTTAACTCTGCTGTCCATGGATGGTACTGTATTATCAGCTCAGCTGGCCCTTTGCGTCATCCTCTGGGGCACATGCCCTCCGCCAGCAAAGGCAAAGGGCCAGTGTGACAGCCTTTTATGCGTATTTGTACTTGGTGAGTCCTGAGCTCTTGTCCAGCATCCAAGAAGAATGAGGTCATGTGGACACTTGAAGGATGGTGAAGGTGGAGCATTTTATTTAGCAATGGAAATGGCCCTCAGCAGAGAGGGGAGCTGGAGAGGGGATGGGACAGGAGGGTAATCTTCCCTTGAAGTCAGGCTAGTTCTTCCCTGAAGTCAAGCCATCTCTACTGTGAAGTCAAGTTGCAGCTCTTTGAAGTCACGTTTCCTCTCTCCAGTCAAGCTGCTTCTCCCCTACCAACTGAGTCTGGGGTCTTTATAGGCACAGGATGGGGAGTGGGGCTGGTCATAGGTCATTTTGGGAAAGGCAACATTCGATTGGCAAAACACATTATCCCAAAAGAATCAATTGGAAGAGAGTGGGCAAACAGGAATAGAAGTTCCCGCTTTGGGCTGCGGGTGTCAAGCTTTTTGGCTTAAAGATGGGGTTTCACTGAAGACCCACCCCTGTCTGCCTAGAATTTCTCTGCCTCCTGCCTTTATCAATTCCATCGCCTTGGGGGCTGGGCTTCAAGCTATGAATTTGGGGGATACACAAACATTCAGTCCATAGCAATGGATGAATCTCAAAAACATTCTGTGTTGCCACAGAAGCCTGACCCAAAGAAGTCCAAAGTGTACGTTTCCAGGATCAAAAATGCTAGAGAAGAGCATTCCAACCACCGAAAGCACACCCGTCGCTGCCTGAACTGGAGAGATGATTGCAATGGAGCTTTCTGGGACCAGGGAAATATTCTGTAACTGGATTATGGTGTGGTTACGCTGATGTAGACTTTTGTCAAAACTAATTCAAATGTACACTTCAGTGGGGCATGTTTCCGTGTGTGCAAATTATATATTCCCAAAGTTAACCTCAAGCTGATGGACTGATTTTGAAAGAACGTAAGTGACGTTAAACAGCCTGAGTCAATAAGCCAGGCTCTAAGTTATGTGTCAGGTGACACGCCTTCAGGCCGTCAGGGCATGCTCCTGGGAGGCCTGGCCTAAGGCCAGGCAGCCTGGTACTGGGCACTTCAACTGGAAGTGCTCGGAAGAAACCATTGCAGGCTCTTCCAAGTCACATTGAAACGGATCTTGATAAAAGAGAAGGGAGCCACCAGTCAGCTAGCAGCCAGAGGAACCCATCCTCATCCCATTTCCCTGTCCTGTGCCTTCTACTTGGCACTATGCGGATTTTAGGAGAAATGAAATAGCAAGGCCGTGGAGAGCAAAGCATTGATGTGGGGCCTGTTTCTGCCCCTCCCTCAGCCATGCACCTGAGTCTGCCCCTTGCTTGGGGCCCCTCCCAGCTGTGAGCCCCAGAGGCCGGTGAGGGGGCATCTACCCATTCCGTGCTCTGCCAGCCCAGTGTCCCCTCTGAGGCTAAGCTGGCCTGGCCGCCCCTGCTTCCATAGCTTTGGGTAGAGGCCTCAAGCCAATAAAGAGCACACATATTCAAACTCTGCCACAGCCCACATTAAATACAATTAAAAATATATGGGCTGAGTTAAATTGCCATGTTATATTTTGTGAGTATTTAGTTAAACATTTATTTATTTCAAGTTTTCCCACCCCCAAATTAGAACTAACTTTTTTTTGTTCCTTTTAGGTTCCTAAAAACTTCAAAAGCTCTGGGACTGCAGGCTTTCTCTACTGACCATGCCTCATCTATAAAACGCTCTTTGCCACACACAAGTCTCTGGCTGCCTGCTTAACTTTTTTTTTTTTTTTTTTTTTGAAAGCTTGTGCTTCCACTTCATTGAACGGGAGCTCCCGTGTAGGGAGCCAGTGGGACACGGCGGAGGTCTGGGAGCGGACGTGTTCTCCAGCCCTGGCTGACACACCTGTGCTGATGAGCCGCCTCTCAGCCCGGCTCCCAGCACAGACAGACGGCGGGGGATCCGCTGTGCAGAGTCCAAGGCTCTGCTTTGTAACCAGCGCCGCAGTGATGCTGTGGTCCTAGGCTGGGCTCCTTCCAGGCAGAGCCTGCCTCCCCCAGGCTTCTCACTTACCTAACTGAGGAAGGGCTCCCACGGGAAGCTGCCAGGGAGTGGGGCGCAGGAGAGGCCAGGTGGGAGTGAAGTCAAGATGTGAGAGCAGCTGGAGACTCGGTGGGGCCTGGCTCCAGGGGAGGCGTGGAACCAGCATCCCGCCTCAGGGCTGGCCCTGCCTGGAGGCAGTCTGAGAGCTCCCGGAACCCCCGGAGCAATTGTCCCCTAAGTGCAGCTGCGAGCCTTTCCCGTGGTCACTCACAGGTGCCCTGGCCTGTAGAGGGACGCGGGCCCCACAGCGCCTACTCCCCAGAGCTGCAGGTGTAAAGACCACACTGTGAGTAGGGCTCTGGTTCCTAAAGCCGGTTCTTAGATGGCTGCCACACCGAGTGTGGACTTTCTACCTGCAGATTTCCAGGAATCGCCCCAAAGGCATCTCCAGGAGCGTCCTGAGGGTTCCAGCTGCAGTGAAATTTGAGATCCGCTAAATTTAAGCTAGTGTTTCCCTGGCCCTGACTCCTGCGCAGGGGTGAGTGTCTGCACGGTGTTTCTCACCCTCCCCGATCTGCCGCTCAGCTTGGCTACCACGTGGAGCACGCAGGCTCCACTCCACCCCACCTGTTGCCCTCAGCGGGGTGCTGCCCACACCACACGTCCCTGTCTTGGCTGGGTGCTGGAGCTACATCACCAATGCCCCGAAGAGCCCAAGAGCCGGAGTTTTTGGTTGCGGGGAGACCGTCTCTTCCCTTTGTAATACACTTTGTAAAGCAAAAGTTTTGTGAGCCTAAATGGGACAGTTTTAGTGAAGCATCTTTTTGGGTCTTTATATCAGACCAAGACGTGCTCCTGGAGAGGTAAGGGGTGCATTTATCCAAGTGACAGTGTCCTCAGCATTTCCCACACCTCCTGCCATGTAAGTTCTGAGCACCAGAGCAGTCTCTTTGGGAGGCCCCTCATGCACAAAAGGTCCTGGTAGCCTCCAGGCTGGGTCCCCAGACATCCCCAGACAGATGCGGATACTCAAGCTTCAGTGAGAAAGTCAAAGAACCTGATTCTGTTCCTTTCCCAGGATCAGGAGGTGACCATGAGTAAATCCCTCCTCTTCCTCCCTCTCATACTTTTCACCAGAAAGAACAACTTCCTGCAACACAACTAGTATTAGTTGTGATTGCTTTAGGACAGGAAGATTGCGTGTGTGTGCGTGTGTGTGTGTGCATGTGCTTTTTACTTTATACATCTTTATACGCTCCAAATTGTCTACCATAAAAGAAAGAGAGCTTGTATCTCAGTAGACAGTGGGCACACAGTAGAGATGGTTTCTAATCACAAGGGCTAGGTGAGAAAAGGTAGAAGGCAGGCATATTATTGGCATCCATGCTGAGGGCATGGGAGTTAAGTCTCATGAACACTTCTTTTTGAAATTTTTCCATGTGTGAATGGAAAATTAAGAGCTTGGACACTAAGAGGTCTTTAAAAATGTTTTCCTATATTCAGCCCACTACATTTGCTATAGAAAACAAATATAATGAAAACCTCCGGGCTTTGTGTGAGCTGTTAAGACATTTAGATTGATAATTATCCCCCTAAAATGAAATGTCTTGTCTGCTAGGAATTATTTATGTATTACACTGTTGAATATTCCACAAGCTCCATGTGATTTCTCCTGACAGTCTCAGGTGAACCAGAAAGGCAGAGCAAAAGTTGTTTAATGCATTTTCCAAATTACTATAAAATGCTTGGGCTGTGTTTGATGCTGGTTACTTCATCTGTAGTAACTCAGGGTGCAGGTTGGTTTTTCACAGGTGGAAAATTTAAGCACGCCTGAGTAACAAGATGAGAAGTGCGGATTCAACTCTTATCCTGTTAATCTTGTCAATGTAGACACCAAGTTGGTTGTGTAAGATTTTAAGAAATTGAGAATTTGTAGTTTAGCTGTCTTCTCGGATCCAATATCTGATGGCTAAGAATGCTCTTCTGCCACTCCTTGGTGGAGATAAAAAGCCCAGAGAGCGTTGCTCTCAGATTGCAACAAATTGTCTCCCACAGACACACAGAAAAGAGGCAGAAGAGTATCAGGGAAACAGGACGTGGCTAAGTGGGGTGACCGGGGATGGCATCTTCCCTCTGTCACTCACAAGCGGGGTGCTCCTGTGTGTCACATCACAGTTGAAGGTGTGGATTATAGCAAACCGAGTCCCCTTTCCACTTCTAAAATCCCACCTTTCTCTTGAGAATGTCATTTCTTTATTAAAGGAAAATACAAAATAAATTTCAACTAAAAAGGACAGAGTTTTATTTAAAAAAAAAACCAGGCAACTGTAACAAATGTGGAAATAAAATACAATATCTGACTCATCGAGATCTAGATCTTTTCCTTAAATCCTAAAACAGATGCCTGCAATAAGTAAACAATCCAGCATTTACATATAGAAATGAATCCTAAAGTTAGAATAATGAAAAAAATGTAATCTCTACAGACCTATGTTATGTCCTTCCCTGGTTTTGGTATTAGGGTGATACTGACTTCATAGAACAATTTAGGAAGGAATCCCTCTTTCTGTATCTTTTGGTATAATGTCAGTCGGATTGGTACCAATTCTTCTTTGAATGATAGAATTCAGCTGGGAATCCATCTGGTTCTGGACTTTTCTTTTTTTTGTTGACAATTTTTAAAATTACCTTTTCCATCTTGCTGCTTGTTATTGAGTTTCTAATGTTCCTGGCTTAATCTAGGAGGGTTGTATATTTCGAGGAATTTATCCATCTACTCTAGGTTTCCTAGTTTATGTGCATAAAGGTGTTCATAGTAGCCATGAATAATCTTTTGTATTTCTGTTATCAGTTGTAATATCTCTCGTTTCATTTCTAATTGAGCTTATTTGGATCTCTATCTTCCTGGTTAATCTTGCAAATAGTCTATCAATTTTATTTGTCTTGTTAAAGAATCAGCTTTTTGTTGCATTTATCTTTTGTATTGTTTTTTCTTGTTTTAATTTAATTTAGTTCTGTTATGATCTTTGTTATGTCTTTTCTTCTGCTAGGTTTGGGTTTGGATTTATTTTGTTTCTCTAATTTTATGAGGTGTGACCTTAGACTGTCTATTTGTGCTGTTTTAGACTTTTGGATGTAGGCGTTTAATGCTGTGAGCTTTCCTCTTAGCACCTCATTTGCTGTATTCCAGAGATTTTGATAGGTTATGTCACATTTATCATTTAGTTCAAATAATTTTTTAATTTCTATTTTGATTTCATTGTTAACCCAATAATCATCAGGAGCACGTTATTTAATTTCCATGTATTTTGCATGGTTTCGAGGGATATTTTGGAGTTGATTTCCAATTTTATTACACTGTGGCCTGACAGAGTACTTGATATAATTTTGACTTTCTTAAATTTACTGAGACTTGTTTTGCAGCCCATCATACAGTCTATCTTGGAGAGGATTCCATGCGTTGATGATTAGAATGTATATATTGCAGTTTTTGGGTAGAATATTCTGTAAATATGTTGTCCTTTTATTTGCAGGGTATAGTTTAAGTCTGTTGTTTCTTTGTTGACTTTATGTCTTGATGAGCTACCTAGTGCTGTTATTGTCTTGCTGTCTATCTCATTTCTTAGGTCTAGGAGTAATTGTTTTATAAATTCGGGAGTTCCGTTATTAGGTGCATATGTATTTAAAACTGTGATATTTTCCTATTGGAGTAGTCCTTTTATCATTATATGATGTCGCTCTTTGTCTTTTTTAACTGCTGTTGCTTTAAAGTTTGTTTCGTCTGTCTGATATAAGAATAGCTACTTCTGCTCACTTGTGGTGTCCATTTACATGAAATATCTTTCTCACCCCTTTACTTTAAGTACGCGAGGCCTTATGTGCTGAGTCTCCTGAAGACACCAGACTGCATCACATTGCAGCAGATTTTCTCAAGTTACTTGTTTATCGTATTACTTATGATGTTGTTTGAAGAATAAAAGTTGTACGCTTTATGTTGTTACATCAAAAGTACTTTGTTTTGTTATTTCCTTCATTGTTTTCTGTTTAAAATCTCCTTCTTTATCCAATAGTTTAAAATATGCCATTATTTTCCTAGTTTACATCGATAATTTTTATACTTAATTTCTTTAATCCAGATTATATTAATTTTGATACACTTAGTGAGATAGACCTCTGAAAGTTTTTTGAATAAAGATTTTTTCCAGCAATATATGCTGAATAATCAACCCTTACCCATAATTTGGTATAAACTTCATATATGCCATCCATCTGTTCCAACATGGCATTTAACAGATTAACAAATATTTATCTTAAAGTCCTCCAGCGGGCCCCCAGGCATGAAAATAAAGGAGAACCCTGAGTTCCTTCGTGTGAAATTCCAGGTAACTAGCCCTGAGAAGTAAGGAAGCAACTTGATAGGCAAGGTAGCCTTAAACAATAGTCAAGGAACTTAGAGTCCAGAGATGTTTGCTTTCCTGAAGAAACTGAAGGTAACATCTTAATATATGTCTCTGAGTTGTCTTTCACAAACCCGGATCCCACCAAGGACCCCCACCAAAGGGATCCACTGGCACATAGACCTCAGATAAGAAGGAACTGAAGACTGAACTCTGACCACTGCTCTTTGTTCTAAATTTTGTCCTGAGGGACCTGGAAAAAGTTGCACCCATAGCCAAAGCTGAGATTCTTTTCTGAGTGACCCCAAATTTTTAAACAAAGCTTCTTTTTCTTAACTAATTGCAAATCAGAAAACATTTGAATCTACCCATGGCCTATAAGCCCCTACTTCAAGACATCTTGACCTTTCAGGCCAAAACCCCTGTGTACCCTCCATGTATCAATTTACAATTTTGCCTGTAGCTTCTGCCTTCCTGAAATTTACCCGTGCCTTTAAAAGCCCTAACGTGCAAGCCACTGGGGAAGGTGGAGTTTGAGCATTAGCCACCTTGTCCTCCCTGTCTGATGCCTTGCAGATAAAGGCTTTCCCTTCGGCCTCTGCAAAGCCTCAGTGTGGATATCTGGTTTTACTGCAGCAGGTGGGGAGACCCCAGTTTGGTTGTATAACAGTTTCATCTTCTGGGTTATCCATGAGTCCAGTTTTGTTGATTGCTTTTTTAAATCTCTTGAAAAATAGCTACAGGGTTTTCTTTCTAGCTTGCTCTATTTTGTATTTCATAATCTTCTTGCTGAAAATTTTCTTATGTCAAAATACTGGACAGTGTGTGAATGAGTAGAGCCGGAGATCATTATTTAAACCTGCAAATGGGGAATACATTAGTGTAGGGGTGAGTCAATCAAGTCAGTTTGGGTTTTGTTGTTTGTCGCCAAGCCAGACAGTCTCTCCCTCTCTAGAGGAATCCCCTCTACACCTCATAGCCCAGGCCGCGGAATCAAGGTCCTCTTCTACCCCTAATCCCCACAGGTCAGTGGTGAAGCCCAGCAAGTGGCAGCCAGGACTCAGGTTGAGGGGCAGAAATTGACGTGTATCTGTACCACCAGTGGGGGCTCTTACTCGCCTCCTACTCCAGCTTGTCTTGTGAGCACCCAATAGGATTCATGCAAAGGAGCTTGCAAGGGAGTGCAAACTCCTTTTGTGCTAGGGACCCCCCAGCCATTCCAAATGGACCCACTAGCCCATGCTTTAACAATTTGATGAAATTTTGGTGATTTCTCCTTACACTTTTTATACAACGACTCTTTCTCCTATGCTTTGCTGAAGGGAAACACTCCACCTATCCTGGGAGCACTTTGTCAGTCTTTGGAATCCGGATTACTAGGAAACCTTGCAAACGTAACTCTCAGCTTGATGATCAGCTCAAGAGAAGTTATAATTCTGTAGATTATCCAGGTTCTTCTTATTGTTAAGGTGAGAATGGCAATCTTTATAACTTTCTACCTCCTGCGTGGAAGTGTATTTCTAGGACAGATATCTAAAAGTGGAAAAACTTGGTCACATGACATGCATTGTTTTCATAGGCAGAGAAAACCTCATAAAATAAATGTCTGTCTGTATTCTTTCCCCAATAATGACACCTTTAACTGAAAACTTAGCAAAGTTATTTTTCTTGCTTCCTCAATCACATGTTAAGGGACCCTTGTTTTCTGGTATAGACAGAGGATACTGTCCTGGGTAAGCCTGGAAAACTGACTGTTCAGTCTGGAAACAAGCTTAGTATCTAAGGAAAAAGACTCAAGAGAGACTGAAAAAAGTGCTGACAATAAAGGGTTTAGCAGAGAAATTCTTTTTTTTTCTGGTGAACTGCATAGAGAGCTTCCTTTACCTAGGTCCCCGATAAGGGCTTGTCTTCCGTCTCCTGTATACCAGCCATGTTTGAGGCAGTCCTTTTCAAATTCTTTTTGATTAAATTACTTTAAGAAGATTGATGACTGTAGAAGCTGTTTTTCTAACACAACTACAGGCATGAGAGTCCTCACAGTGTTTTAGAAGTAAGGGTCAATTAAGCAATGGGTCTAATAGGTCGTTTTCCATCTCTAATGCTAGAGGTGTTCTGCCCTCGTAGGCCAGCAGCAGAACTCAGAACTCAGGGTACAACAGGGACAGCCGGAGAGTCTCAGACCCATCACATGTCCTGGTGCATGCATTTCCCACCAGCTGCCCACAAAAAAGACCAGGGAGGTGGATTTAATGTTTTAAAATGAGAAGGACTTAGGGCACTGTGGTAGCAATAGAAAGACTAATGCTCACCTATTATAAAAGGAATGGTGAGGGCTAGGCGTGGGGGCTTATGCCTTTGATCCCAGCACTTTGGGATCACCAAAAGTCAGAAGTTCGAGGCCAGCCTCGCCAATACGGTGAAACCCTATCTCTACTAAAAATACAAAAATTAGCCAGGCGTGGTGGCATGTGCCTGTAGTCCTAGCTACTCAGGAGGCAAACACAGGAGAATCACTTAAACCTGGGAGGCAGAGGTTGCCGTGAGCTGGTATCACACCACTGCACGCCAGCCTGAGCAACAGAGCGAGACACCTTCTCAAAAATAAAATTAAATTAAAAAACAAAAGATAAAAGGAACAGGGAAGAAAGGAATGAATTGAACCAAACTCACGCGTGATAAACCCTAAAATCCTATGTGTTTTCCACAGGGCATTTTCTGTGGTGCAACTTGGTTCCACTGAGAGAAAAAGAAACCTAAGTAACAGGAGTAGAAGTCAGGGAGATGAGGAGTGGCGGAGAGGCGGGGGAAGGAGGGGGCGAAGAGAAGATGGGAGAGGAGGGGGCTGCTGTGACTGGTACTTGGAGGAGCTGCTTGCTTTCTTTGGACTTTGGTTTCCTGATCCATAAAGTGAAGCAGCTGGACCCCATTATGTTTAAGGTTCTTTCCTCCTTTAAGATTGCATTTTCTGTTTGTTTTAGACGAAGCTAAAGTAAGCGCATCCTGTTATGCCACAGCGAACTATCGTTTTGGTAACCAGGTCTAAGGCACGGGGCATCGTCTAGTGCACCAAGAATCTGAGGTCCTGGGCAGTGACACTTGGAGATATTGGGGGCCTTTTCATGGGGATTCAATAAAATGCTAAAATTTGAACTGGAGTCTATCTGTAAGGATCTTACTTTTCTTAGGACAGAAAACAACTTAATTTTAAGAAAACAACACATTCTCCTTCATCCTTGATTTTCCAAAAAGAAAAAAGCTTTTAATAGAAATTCTTAAAACCCACCCTAAAATGGTAAGGTATCATTTGTGTCCACTAAATTTTGTTCAGAAAGGAAAGAAACTTTTTCTTCAGAAAGTTCTTGTCAGAACGTTAGAACTATGCAATTTGAGGCTAAAACAAAACCATCAAATTTTTAAACATCTGAAGTATAAATCACTGGTTATGAAATTAGTAACAATGATAATCATGGCTGACTTAACAGAACTCTCAATAACTTGAGCATTTTCAAGTAATTATCTATTATCTTAATTTTATCTCATCAAATCCCTGTGGGGAAATGGGTTAGGTGGTTACATTCTGCAGATGTAAAGGAAGGAAGTGGGACCCAAGTTGGTGGTGATGTAGGACCAGACTCCAGGCACTCTTCCCAGCCCCGAGCTTTGTTCCCCAGCCCGAATGTCATACAGCCACGAGGTAGTTGCCACTGGGTGGGTGTGGGTAGAACCCACTGTGGTAATACAGGGCCCTCCCAAGACAGGTAGTTTGTTTCCTCAATCGTCCCTGAAAGTTTTTGTCTTACTTTTCTTCTTTGTATCCTTTTTTCTGGTCCTGATTTTCTATTTACTTCATAGGATGCTCAGTGCTGAGTATTTCTAGTGTCTAGCACAGGGTGCCATACATAGAAGGTGTCCTGTAAATACTTGTTGAATGACAGGTTAACTAAATGAACACACAGATAATTGAACGTTCATCACGGCTCTGAAGCTATACAGAGAATCTGTTGTGTCTCAGTCATATTATTTTATTTATTTGTATAACTCAGCATTAGACAGTATGTACAATATTGTCCTCTTTGTTTATTTATGTCCAGAAAGGGTAAATAGGCAGAAGCACATGAGCACAGCACAAAAGTGAACACTCATTGAGCATTTATCAAGCACCAAGTTCTAGTGCTCTTGAAATGCATTATTCCATTTAATCTTCATAAACATTTTATATAGTCAGGGATCCTAGTGGCTACTCACAGAAGCCGAGGGCTAATGCATAGAAATGGAATGTTTTGGCCGCCTCTCATGTGTGCTATGAAACTGATGTTAGAGGACAAGCCTCAGGCAATGGGGAGATGGAGGTTAGGTAATAGGGCACAGCTCACAGTCATCTCCAAGAGCCGTCCGATTAGGACGCCCTGCTGCCGACCCTATGCAAGCTGAGCTGCCCCAGCCATGACCAACAACCTCCCAACTCTCCTCTCTTCTTTGTAACATTCCCTTGGGATCCATGTCCCGGGAAGGGCATCTGATTAGTTGAACTTCAGTCACACTCTCATGTCTTAGCTGCTGGGGCTGCAGGGAGAAGGTTGATTTGTCACGTTGAGCTTCCTTCCAGTGGGAGATGGGTCACCTTCTGCCAAGCCTCCCAATAGGAGACATTACTCTCCAACAGGATTCATATTCTGGGCAGCGGGAAGAAAAGACTAAGCTGATTACATGTAGGTACTATTTTTTGTTCGCATCTTAGAGATGAGGACACCTAGCTCAGAGAGGTTCTGTAATGTATCCAAGGCCACACAGCTGTTAAGTTGGTACTGCAAGGCTAAGTGATGAGAAAAGGCACAGGACAAGTATGTTCTGCCTTTTTATTAACCAGTTATCTCATTCAACAAAATATAGGTTGAGCCATTATTTTGTGCCAAGAAGTGTTCTAGATGATGCCATACAGTGGTGAGCTGTCTTCTTCTAGAGTGGTCCTTATCCTCTTGGTGCCTGTGCTCTAGCAGAGATGCAGACATCAGCAGAGAACCATGAAATGAAGCATACGATTACCAATTTGTTAAGCAAGATTAAGAAGAAAAATAGAGACTACAATAAGATGACATAAATTGGATGTGGGGTAGTTATGTTCTCTGAGAAAGGAGATTTTATCTGTATAGGAGTTAGCCAGATGAAAAAGAGGAGAAATCATGTCCCAGATAATTCACTGTACTCAGAAACCTGGGGGAGGAAGGAGCTTGACGTGTTAAACATGATTGCTTGCTCTTCTGTGTGTTTTATAAATGATTTTAACTAGAGCCGATTTGCTGACTTGACAAGTTAAACTTGTCATTTGTACAAAGCCAGAGTAAACGTGTAATTAAATGAAGACTGGGATTATAGATCATTGATTATTTCATGGCATGATGCATTCCTAAATTCTGAATTTAAAAAAACTTAATAATTAAAAATCCCCTGAAATAAGTAACAAAATCTCTCTGAATGATGAGAAAAGTTGTGTCTGCAATGTCCCATGAAAGGCCTCTAACCTCCAGCTTCAGTGAAATCAATCACTCTCCTGAAGTTGTCCTCAAATGTTCAGGTTTTTTGATGCCAGTGTGCAGACCAGGAATGCAAAGACAAAAGAGGCAGACCTCTGAGAGTTTCCAATTTCATCTTATAAATCATAAGATTCTCTCACACAACCCTCTGATGTGATGACACAGGGAGAAGCAGCAGCCTTGGAGCTGGTCACTTGCTGTTCCCAGTGTCGACAGCTTGAATTTCTTTATGTCTTCAAGAAATGCAAACACTATGCATATTACAGGTCCAAAAAAAATCCACCTCCAGTGAGCCAAGTTGGAAGGGCAGGAAGCAAGTATATGTCAACCTTACAGAAATAACATGTTTATATAAGTAAGTGATTTCTGCAGCCTAGTCCAAACACACTGCTGCTCTGGAGATGAGCAATCCTTAGGAAATTTCAAGTCCATTGTTAGTGTATGAGTCAGGTTAGCCTTGTTTATGCTAATGTGACAAAGAGCTCCCATAGCTAAGTGGCTGGAAACGACAGTATTAATTTCCTGCTCATGCTTCATGTTCATTGTGGGTAGAAAGTCTTTATTCACTGTGATCTTTTAAGAACCAAACTGAGGGCTCCCCTGAACATGTGCTTCCACCATAGCCAAGGGGGGAATTTCGCCCTGGTTTTTAAGACTTCCTCCTTAAGGTATCTCTTAGCCAAGCAAGCCACATTGTTATTCTTAACTTCAAAGTGGGTGGAAAGTACAGCTCCACCTAATGTACCTGGCAAGAGATGAGAACTGGAATATTCATGAATCGACCTGATGAGAACCCCAGAGCAAATGAAGATATTCGTCTAGGTCCAGATGGACATTATAGGACCTCAAGAGTATCACAACAGTCATAGTGAAGCCTTTGCTCTGTCCTCCACTGTGGTCTATGTATCAGCCAGAATCCAGTCCAGAAAACAGAAACTAAGTATTTCAGCCCTGGAGGAAACTGATTAGTGACACAGTGTTGGAAGAGCTGGAAGAGGAAAAGGGAGGAGAAGGTTGGAAGGTATAAATGAACAAGTGATTCACAGAGGCCAGAGAGCTAATGCCCCTGGGCTAGAGTCCTTCAGCCCATGCCTGTCCTGCATGCTGGAGATGCTGTCACAGTTGGTTCTGGATGTGCCCCTGAGATGCCACCGCACCAAAGGCTGGAACGGTCATCAGCAATGTTGACACAGCTGCACAGCTTCCATTGGCTGAGTTGAATGGGGTCTGCATTTTAGATAGCAGTGTCATTTCATTTCTTAGTGTTAATGGCTGCTTTGTGGTTATGCAGGAAAATTTCCTCATATTTAGCAAATACACACTGAAGTGTTAGTGGGCAATAGAACATCATTTTGGCAAATTACTCTCAAAAGAGTCAACTGAAAAAACAAATCCTTTGTATTTTCTTAGTTGCAACTTTTCTGTAAGTTTGAGATTCTTTTCTTTTTTTTTTTTTCAATTTAAAAATTGAGCATAGGACCACTAGTGGGTCACCTGAACAACAAACATATTCTTTCTTCCCCTATGTGAAGCGATGGACCCAGCTCTTCTGAAAGTCAGTCCATTGCCCAAGCCAACACGAGTCCTTTTTCCTTGCCTGCCGGTCTCTCGACCCAAGGATCCTGAGCTGCCTGGGCAACAGCCATAGATTGAAATCTAATGGGATTCTTATTGTGTCTCCAGATGGAAATATGGAAACATTTGCCCTCTGAGAACCAGGACCTCTAGAATTGCAGAACCTAAAGTCGAAAGCACACATCCTCCTTGGGTGATTGATTGGGACATTCATTGGGTTCCCTGTGGTGATGTGAGGCAAGACCTTGGTTTCTCCCATCCCCTTGTTTCCTAGACCCATATATCACACTTGGAAACACAGCACCACATCATAGTCATTGATTAAGGAAGAGACTCTCAATAATAACGGTGCTTTTCTTACTATTGCATTTTTTATTTTTTAAAATAAAAAAATTGTGTTTATATGCTATAAAATTCAACAGTTTAAGTGTAGAATTGAGTATTATCATGATGTAGAATTGTATTACCTCGAAAGTTTCCCTCATATCACTTTTCATTCTGTGCACTCCCACAAACCTGGGCCATGGCAACCCGTACTCTGATCTCTGTCTCTGCAGTTTAGCTTCTCCTAGAATTTCACAAAAACAGAATCACACAGTATGCCATCTTTCATATTTGGCTTATTTGACTTATATCACACAATAATATGTGATATGTTCCTTCTTAATCCCTGATAGTATTCTATGACATGCATTTGCCATAATTTATTCATAATAAACCTGAAATTAGGTAGCATAATTCCTTCAGCTTTGTCATAAGTTTTCAAAACTGTCTTGGATGTTCTAGGTCCTTAGCATTTGCAAGTACAGTTTAAAATCATCTCGTCAATTTCTATAAAAATGCCCACTGGGATTTTGATTGGGATTGCATTGAAGATACAGGTCAACTTGGAGCAAGGAAATATCATGATAGTATCGATTTCTCTATTCCGTGAGCATGGTATCTCTCTACATTCATTTGGTCTTCAATCATTTTCAATAATGTTGGTTTGGTTTTTTTTTTTTTTTTTTTTTTTTTTTTTTTTTTTTTTTTTTTTTTTTTTTTTTTTTTTTGTATAGACTTCTTCAATATATTTTGTTAAATTTGTCCCTAATATGTCATGTTTTTGATGATCTTGTAAATGATATTATTTAAATTTTAATTTTCAATCAGACGTTGCTAGTACACAAACATATGTGATTTCCGTGTATTGATTATGGACCCGGCAGCTTGCTAAAATCATTTAACAGTTCTGGTAGCTGTTATATAAATTCTTAGGAATTTTTCTATGTAGACAGCATATAGTATGTGGATAAAGTCAAGTTTAATTTTGACTTTTCGATCTATATGCTTCTTATTTCTTTACCTTGCCTCGTGGCATTGTGTAGGATCTCCAATATGGCCTTGAATACAACTGGCAAAAGTGGATATTCTTGCCTTGTTTCAGATCTTAGGGGGAAGCATCCAGTCTTTTGACACTACATACAATGTTGGCTGTAGGCTTTTAATGGTTTACTTTACCCTCTTGATAACATTTATTTATATGCCTTGTTTTCCAAGAGCTTATCAAAAATAAATGCTGAATTTTGTCAAATGTCTTTTCTGTACCTATTGAGATGATCTTACAGTGATTCCCTTTCAGTCTGTTGATAGGGTAAATTACATTGGTTGGTTTTCAAATGTTAAATCAACCCTTATTATCATTAAATTATACACATATTTTTTGATGTATTACTTTTTATATTAGGCAGGATTTATTCTTTTTTTTTTTTTTTTTTTTTTTTTTT
>NW_016107704.1:1100980-1110878 GCF_001604975.1 Cebus imitator | reverse complement strand
GTAGAGACGGGGTTTCACCATGTTGACCAGGATGGTCTCGATCTCTTGACCTCATGATCCACCCGCCTCGGCCTCCCAAAGTGCTGGGATTACAGGCGTGAGCCACCGAGGATTTATTCTTTAAATATTTTGTTATAGATACTTGCATCTCCAGTCATGAGATATATTGATCTACTTCTGATATTATGGTCATAGGACCTCATAAGTTGAGCTGGGAAGTATTCCATCTTTTTTTCATGAAAGGGTGTGTGTTCAGTCAGCACTATTTCTTCCCTAAGTGTGTGATAGACTTCACCAGTGAAGTCTTCTCAGCCTGGAGGGTTTTATTTGTTTGTTTGTTTGTTAGAACATTTTTAATTAGAATTCAAATCCTTTATGGAAATAGTGCTATTCGGGTTATTCATTTCTTCTTAAGTTTGCTAATTCATGTATTTAGTAAATACGTCTATTTCATCTACACTAAAATGTACATTTCTGTGAAATAAAGCGGTCCATAATATTCACTTATTATCCTCTCAGTGTTAACAGAATCTGTAGTGATGGCCCTCTCTCATAAATTTTGTGTTCCCAATTTTACTCTGATCAATCTAATTAGAGTTTGTTGATTTTATTGACTTTTTCAAATAACACAGTTCTGATTTTATCAATATGTCTTTACTGGGTTTCTGTTATCTATTTCATTTATTTACTACTTTATTCTTAATATTTTTTCCTTCATCTTGAAGAGGTTTAATTTATTCTTTCTTAGTTTCCTAGAATAAAGGCTTAGATTATTGATTTGAGACATTTTTATAAGCATTTGTTGATAAAAGCTACTCCCTAAACACTGTTCATCTATATGCCACAAATGATGGCATGTTGCACTTTTGTTTTTATAGCGGTAATATTTTCCAATTTTCTTTATGATATCTTTTTTTACTCACAGTTCTTTAAAATATATTGGTCTATATCCAAATATTTGAAGATTTTCTCTATATATTTCTGTAATGGATTTTTAGTTTTTTTTACTCTGTCACCCAGGCTGGAATACAGGTGGTGTGAACTCCACTCACTGCAACCTCTGCCACTCGGGTTCAAGAGATTCTCCTGTCTTAGCCTCCCAAGTAACTGACATCACAGGCACAGTCCACCACACCTGGCTAATTTGTGTATTTTTAGTAGAGATGGGGCTTCACCATGTTGGCCAGCCTGGTCTCGAACTCTTGACCTCAGGTGATCCACCTGCCTCAGCCTCCCAAAATGCCGGGATTATAGGCATGGGCCACCACAGCTGGCCTATTTCTAGTATATTTTATTACATAATATGGAAGATATCAGAGGGAAAAATTTTTTTCTTTTATACACAAACATTTTCCCATTAATTTTCATTTTCTTTTTTTTTTTTTTTTTTTTTTTATTTATTTATTTATTTATTTTTTTTTTTTTTGAGATGGAGTCACTCTGTTGCCCACGTTGGAATGCAGTGGTGTGATCTCACCTCACTGCAGCCTCCACCTCCTGGGCTCAAATGATTCTCGTCTCAGCCTCCCAAGTAACTGGAATTACAAGCATGCGCCACCACACCCTGTGAATTTTTGTATTTTTAGGACAGACAGGGTTTCACCATGTTGGTCAGGCTAGTTTCAAACTCTTGACCTCAGTTAATTTACCCGCCTTAGTCTCCCAAAGTTCTGGGATCACAGGCATGGGCACCTGGCCTGATTTCTAGTTGTGAAAGAAGAATATATGTTTATGCTTTCAACCCTCTTAAGTTTATTTAGAGGACTTTCTTTACAGCCCAGAATATAATCTAACTTGATAAATATTTGTATTTGAAAACAATGTGTTGTCTGATGTATTGGATGAGTGTGTTATAAATGTCAATTGCAGCAAGTTGTATGATACTCGTAGCAGGCTGAATAACAGCCCATAACCATATCCAGGTCCTAATCCCTGGAACGTCTGAATGTTGCCTTATATAGTAATAGGAACTTTGAAGACTTGATTAAAGATTTTGAGATAAGGAGATTATCCTGGATTATCTGGCCCTAAATATAATCATAGAAATCCTTGTAAGAGGCATCCAGAGAGAGATTTGCCAAGAGAAGTTAAAGGGTACATGAAGACAGCAGAGAGAGACGTGAAGATGATAGCCTGCCAGTCTTGAAGATGGAGAAAGGGCTCCTGAGCCAAGAAATGCAAAGAATGCAGCTTTAGAAAGTGGGAAAGGCAGGAAATGTATGTTCCCTAGCGCCTCCGAAGGAGGTGGTCCTGCTGACACTTGGTCTCAGCCTAGTGAAACTCATTTCAGAATTCTGACCTCCAGAAATCCAAGAGAATAATTTTTAAAAACTATTTATTTGGAAATTATTATAGATTCAAAGGAAATTGGAAAGAGAGTACAGAGAGATCCCTTGTACACTTCACCAGCTTCCCCCAGGGGTTATGTCTTGTAAAACACCGTACAATAGCGATTGTATAATATAATACAATATACAATATGTCATATAATACCGTACAACAGCAAAACCGGGAAATTGGCATTGTTTCAATATGTGTTCAATGTGTGCATATAGTTTTATTTCTGTGTCACTTAGCCACATGTGTAGATTCACATAATCACCACCACCACAACCAAGATACAGAAATATGAGACCAGTCTAGGCAACGTAGCGAGACCCTTATCTCTACAAAAATAAGTAAAAATTTAAAAGTAGCTGAGCATGATGGCATGTGCCTGTGGAAGTCCCAGCTACCCTGGAGACTGAAGCAGAAGGATGGCTTGAATCCAGGAGTTTGAGGGTGCAGTGAGCTATGTTTCTACCACTGTACTCTAGCCTGGATGAAACAGCAAAACCCTGTCTCAAAAAAAAAAAAAAAAAGATACGCAATTATTCCACGAATCACCACAAAGATCTTTCTTATGCTGCCCCTTATGGTCACATCCATCCCCTTCTTCCTACCCTCTCACATCCACCACCATCCTTAACACCCAGAAGTTACCAACCTGTTGATCAACTCTTAGCCAATTGATTTTTTTAATACTTCATTTTCAAGGGTGATTTTAATTTCACAGAAAAATTGAAATGAAAGTACAGAGAGTTCCCATATATTCCTTGCCCCACACATGTATAGCCTCCTTCACTACCTACATCCCCCGCCAGAATGACAAGCTTGTGACAGCTGATGAAGCTAATGTGCTTTGTTTCAAATGGCCAAGAATTTAGTTACAGCAGCCATGGGAAACTAGCACAATAATGTTCAAATCTTCCACATCCTGACTCATATTTATTTCATTACTGAGGGAGAAAGGTAGACCTTTCCATCTATAGATAAGGATTCTTTTTTCACTTCCAGTTCCGTCTGTTCTTGCTTTATATATTTTGTACCTTTGTTATTTGTACCCGTTTACACATTTCAGATTACCGTGTTCTCTTGATTAATTTCTCATTTCCTTATTGTAAAATGTTGCTTTTGTCTCTGGTAATATGATTTATCCTGATATTTACTTTGTCATTAAGATGGCCATTCCAACTTTCTTTTGACAGCCTTTAAGTTGTATCTTGCTTTTGTATCTGGTCTGACAGTCTCTGACATTTAAATATAGCGTTTAGACCATTTTTACTTCACGTAATTATCAATGTGGATAGATTGAAAATGACCACTTAACAAAGTGCTATTTTCTATTTGTCCTGTCTCCTCTCAGTACCTTTCAGATTAAATGAATTTTGTTAATAATTTCATTTTAATTTCCCTATTGGCTTGTTAGCTATACTTTTCCGTGTGTGTGTGTGTGTGTGTGTGTGTGTGTGTGTGTGTGTGTGTTTATGGTTGCTCTAGGATTTACAACATATCCATTGAACTTCTCACAATCTACATTCAAATAACATTTTCTTACCTTATGTATTATGTTAGAACCCAACAACAATCTACTTACATTACATCCCTCTGTTCTTTGGGCCATTCTTTTCATACATTTTATTACTACATATATATTAGACATTCTTCAATGTATTATTGTTAGTTTTGCTTTAAGTCATCAATTGTATTTTAAAGAAGTAAAAATAAGAAAAACGTTTACCTATGTTTACCTATTTACCATTTGGGTTACTCTTTATTTCTTTGTTTAGATCAACTATCTAGAAATATTTTCCTTTTGCTTGAAAAACTTCTCTTAAGATTTCTTGAATTCCTGCTCTGCTGATTTTAAATTCTATCAAGTCTTGTTTCTCTGAAAAAGTAACTTTAATTTTTGAAAAATTACTTTTATTCTTATTTTTTTTCTAATTATTTTAACTTTATTTTAATGGTTTTAAATTATTTTAGAATTCCATTGTTTTCTGGTTTGCATAGTTTCTGATAAGAAGTCTGATGTCATCCTTAACATAATTCTCCTCCAAGCAATGTTTTCTTTTTCTGGCTACTGGTAAGATTTTCTTCTTTATTGCTGGCTTTTAACAATTTAATAATAATATATCTTGACATAGCTTTGTTTGGTTTTCTTTTCTTTTTACTTTTTGTTTTCTTTCTTGGTTACTTAGAGTTCACTGGGTTTCTGGAATTTGTAGGTTTAAAGTTTTCCTTAAATTTGTAAATTGTTTTGCTGTTCTTTTTTCAAATACTTTTTATTCTCCCTCCCACCATCATCTGGTAGTCCAATATTAAACTGCTTGATATGTTCATTGGCCGACAATACTCTGCTCATCATTTTTCAGCTTTTTAATTCTCTGTGCGTTTCAGTTTAGATAGTTTCTATTGCTGTGTTCTCAAGTTTACTATGTTTTTAATACCAGCAAGATGTAGCATTTATCCCATCCAATAAATAATTAATTTCATATATTGAATTTTTTATCTCTAGAAGTTCAGTTTTGATTTTTAAATATCTTCTATTTCTACATCATGTTCATATTTACCTCTACCTTCATGGATATATGCAGTATATTTGTAATATCTTTTAAGTCTCCTTTTCTGTTAGTGCCATTTCTTTTTACTTCTAGTTCTGTATATATTGATTGATTGTTTTCCTGATTATGATTCATATTTTCCTGGTTTTTGCCTGCCAGTTAGCTTTATATTATATCCTGGATATCATACATTTAAATTGTTGCTTTCTGGATTTTGCTGTATTCTTCTAAAACTTGTTGAATTTTTTTCATTTATAAAATTACAATTAGTTGTATCCTTTTGAGGCTCTCTTTAAAGCTATATTAGAGTAAGTTCAGAACAGTCTTTAATCTAGGGCTGATATATAGCCCTGGCATTAAAGTGGGACCCTTATGAAGATCTGTCTGATGCCTCATATATTAAGAGGTCTTTCAGTCTCATAAGTGGGTACATGAACTAGTCCAAGTCCTGTGTGAACTATAAAAATTGTAATATATACTCTTTTTATTGGCCTTTGTTCTGACTTTGGCCATAGGTAGTTGCCTTTCCTATACGTACCGATCAGTATTCACTAAATGACTCAGGGGAACCCCTCTGCAAATCTTTGATACTCTTACTTTTTCTCTGTAATTCCATCATTTCTGATATTTTGCACAGGCACATTCTAGCCTCCTTCACCTTCATAAAGTTCAATATATGTCACATAAACTTGGTAGGACTGCCAGGATTTGACTGGTTTTTCCTCCCTGCCCCGCAGTCTGGGAACTGCCTCCAGGCAATGTGCTGAGGCAATCATATGGCTCGCCCACTTGTTTCCCTTCTTTCTGGGATCTCAGTTTTACCCTGCCTGTGGTCCAATGTCTGTAAACCATGGTTTTATGTATTTTTTCTGTTCTTATAGTTATTAAAGTGGAAGGGTAAATGCAGTCCCTGTTACTTTATCTGGGCTGGAAGTGGAAGTTCCTTGCATATCATATATTAATAGAGTAAGCAGGGTGTCCTATGGGCATTCCACAAAAGATAGTCAATTTGTGGGTTTTCTGGATTTAGATTGTATATTCACTTGTGACCACTTTTCTAAGATCTCTCCCTTCACCATTTATCATGGAAGTTCTGGCATTCCTATTTCACGTATTAGAGAAACAACCATTTCCAAAGTCCCAAGTCAGCTTGGCTTTATGCTTACATTATCTTCCAGGGTTCTTGTCAGGGCATTAACTTTTGCACAGGGGGAAAGAGCTCCTGGGAAAGTACAAGATCAGCAGGGAGACACTCCCAGGAAAGAAAATAGGTAGGTGACTGTGTCTGATCTCATTTGGAACATATTTATAGCTGGACCTCCTGATAAATTACATTTTCCACAAGAGTCCTCATCTACTGAAGGTTTTTAGCTTAACGCAAACAAACCTAGAATTTATGGATTTATGGTGCATCGTCCCCTGAAAAAATGTAAGCCATGTGACTATCTATCTGGTTATGAAAGATATTTCATAACCTCTGGTGCCCCTTGTTGTGTGAGATAACCCTCACCTCACTCAAAGACCTCACCTGCTACTCTGCACAGCATCATATGGCAATGTGACCTGGGGAGACACGTTTGACCTAGCAGACCCTTCCCTGGTTTTCACAGGCCACAGGCCACACCAGAAGAGATTTTCTAGATCCTGTTGCTCCTCTTCATCAACACATTGCCTCTATTGTCTTGGCAAGCTCGGCATGTCATCATGATTTCACTAGGATTTGGCCCTTGATATTTGCCTCGTTTCTAGAAGAAGATGAAGCTTTTCATTGCTGAGGCCTCAGCCCATCGTCTGGGGAACCTGGGAACTGGGTTAATTCTGCTGATAATTACCAAGCTGAACTCAAGAGGTTAGACCCCGTACCCACATCAGCCAGGCACTGGCTGTGCTCCTCCTTCTCCAGACAGCGGGTTCACTGTGGCCACAGACGGTACCCAGTGAAATGCGCAGCCCTGAGCCAGCAGCATTTCAGGTGTCTTGGTGCAGAACCAAAGTGTCCATAACATTATTCCATTTGATTTTTTAAAATTCTAGTCAAGAATCCCTAACTTGTAAAAATTAAATTGGTCATGACCTAGAGATGAAAAAATACTGACCTGGCTCATGCTTAGGGAGTTAGCCCCTGGCCCAGGGCTTAGCACACAATAAGTGACAGAATAATCCTTTAATCCCCATCTCTGCTGAAGGAAACATCTCTCTAGTGGCTTTGGCCAAAAACATCAGGTTATGTTTACCTCATCTTTTTCTCTCACATTTCACATTCCTTCTTTGTCCGGCTGCCACCTTCGAGATGCAATTTATTCAGAGTCTGGATCTTCTTCCTCTTCTCTGCTGCTGTCTGCCAGTCTCCAGATCCTTCAAAACGTAAATCGGATCACCTCACTTTGGCTCCTCTGCTTAAAACTCTCTAGTTGTTCTCCATTTTATTCTGAGTAAAGGCTAAGGCTTTACAATGGCCTTAGGTCCTGATGGGTTTCCTCCCTCATCCTGTCTCCAGCTTTTCTGCCCTGGTTCCCTGCTACAGCAACACCGAGCTTCACTGTTGAACCCGCTGAGTGTGGTTCAGCCCGGGGGCATTTGCAGCAGCTGCTCCCCTGCTGGAGAGCTCTTCCTTCAAATGTCTGCTCATCTCAGTCCTTCACCTTCTTCAAGTCGTTGCCCAAATAGCAATCTCCCAAAAAGACCGATATTCTGTATCATTCTGTTCAAATTGCCACCTGTGTCCCAGCCCCCAACATCTCTTTCAAATACTCTTACTCTGCTCTTTAAAAACACTGCTCCCATCTTAGACTAAATAATTTACTTATTTATGCCTATTTTCTTATTTTCTGTCTCCTCTACTAGGCTGTCAGTTGCATGAGTGCAAAGAGTTCTACTTGTTTACTTTTGTGACACTGAGTTTGTTCCAGTGCATAAGACATGGCGCGGCCCACAGAAAGTGCCCAATAACTACTGGCCAGATCCATCAATAACTGACTTGGAGTCTAGGTGGCCACGCTTCGAGCTCCCCTTTCTCCAAATGTTATTCCCAATTTTAAAACTCTCCTGATTCTCCTTTATGTACTGTCATATTCTTGAGCCCTAAAATATGAACTTACAAAATAATTTATTTTCAAAAGTGGTTAACTCATTTATCTGATTACTAAATTCAAATCTGATTTAAAATTATAAACTCTTCTGGCTTATATAAATGAGAAAAATTAATTCAGGAGACTATCCTTTCTCATAGGAGTTTAATCTCCAAGGCTTCTGCTAGCACAGAAAACAGTCTGTGATTCTAAGAGTCTATTCACTTCTCATGGCCATATCCAAATATTTTAACACCAATTCCACAGCCTGCACAGTTGGCCGGCCCAGCTGGTCTGCAGAATCTGGGGGAGGCTCGTGGCAGGCTGACGTCAATTGGCAGAGCCCAGTCTGGAAGGAGCTCACAGTCAGCCTACTCCCACACACTCCTCTCTCTTCCATCCAATGTTATCAGCTAACTTTGCTTCTTCTTATTCAAATTCATCTCCTACAATTTTTTCAACAAGGAAATCTGTGGCCTTTACAGAGTCTTTGGTCATGTTGTTCTCAACCTATAACCATGCCAACAGAAAATATAGGAATTAAGTGTGAATTGTTCTAATTGATGATACTTTTAGTTATATTTTTATTTTTCAAGATAACATTAATTTCTGTAAATGTCTGAACCTACTCTGCGATGGTTTTACATTTCTTTATCCTAAAGGAAGATGAAGATTTTTACACAGAAGAGCTGCCCAAGCAGTACAAAGCAATTGATTATAGACATGATGACAACTGATTTACCAATTGTCTTTACTTGCATGCCAAGGTCTTTTGTTTTGCAGTTTGAAGACCAATCATTACCTCAGTTAGGCTCATTAAACAGTACACCTCTTTGGAACTACAGTGTGCAAGTAAATCAAGTAGAAAAATTCCATAAGAAAACTCGTGGTATTTTCATATATGACTGGGTGGAAAAAACAAAACGAGTACAATTCATGATGTAAATAGAAAATGTTTTCTGAAAATAAAAAATCTCATTTATGCTAGCATTTACTGTAATCTGAAATTTCTCATGTTTTTTTTGGCAATTTAATGTAATGATAGGATATGAGTGCCATATCCTACGTCTCCAAAAATAGAAGCAGAAAAAAGAGGAGCAAAAAACCACATTGCTGACCAGGCCAGGCTCTGAGTCCTTATGTTCTCAGCCTTTCCAGGCTGCTAAAACATGGAATATTCCACCTGTAGAAGTTATTTTGCCCATATTCTAAGTGACAATTTGAAACCGTTCAATCTCTCCTTCAATTTCCTCAGATTCCCTCATGCTCACTCTATTCTGGGAATCTGACAGATATTTACTAATTTGTAACTTGGATATAAAATTATTATCTCCCCTACTTCTCCCCTTGTCTTCTCTCCTGTGAACACAGCAGGTGATTGTGAGCTCACCCTGAACCTCACCTCCTCTCTGCGCTTATTCAGCCCCGTTTCGTTCTCAGCCTAAAAGGACACTCACCATCAAACCTTCATTTCTTTGAAGTCTCTGGTTTTAGTCAGCCTCTCTCTCGTTCCTCCCTTCCGCATTCCTTTAAATAAATGCTGACCTCGATTCTCTCACACTTATCCATTCCCGAGTTATATCTGGTTGAAAAGGAACTGGAGCAAAAACGCTTCTTAGGGCATTAATTTAAATGATATTTATTAGGTTCACGGGGTTCAGAGTAGTCAGCCAGGCCCCCTGTTATCATCTCAAACCCGATGAATGCACTTCTGTTTCTAATTCCTCCCGCTCTCTCTTGAGCTCTAGAAATTCTGACTCACTTAAACATTTTCACAGAAACAACTCCACAGATTCCAGCAGCTCCTCCTCCAAATCGTGTCTGCACATCACCCCATAGCTGTCAGAAAATGTCTGTCAGCAAAAGTTTATACACAGCCATATTTGCCATACTTTCCCATTAATTTTCTTTCTTTCTTCTTCTTCTTCTTTTTTTTTTTTTTTTTTT
>NW_016107704.1:1057711-1100915 GCF_001604975.1 Cebus imitator | reverse complement strand
TTGAGATGGAGTTGCTCTATCAGCCAGGCTGGAGTGCAGTGCGCGATCTCGCCTCATAGCAGCCTCCACCTCCTGGGCTCAAGTGGTTCTCATCTCAGCTTCCTGAGTAACAGATTACAGGTGCCTGCCACCACACCTGGCTAATTTTTGTGTTTTTGGTTGAGTTTGGGTTTCACCATGTTGGGCAGGCTGATCTCAAATTCCTGACCTCAAATGATCCACCCACCTCAGCCTCCCAAAGTGATGGGATTACAAGCGTGAGCCATTGTGCCGGCCTAATTTCCATTTTCATTTCAAACATACACTCGTATAGAAAGAAAAATTACATGAAGGTATAGTAAAAATCACATTTACAATCATAAAATTTACCTGTTAGTACATTTGATATTTTTAAATTTACATTTCTTGTCTGTGAATGGAAACCATAGGTTGGATATTTGCATGACTGGGTGTATCCATAAGGTCAGAACACTAATTGACAGAACAATACTGCGTGGAAGGTGGTCTCTAGTGGAATGCTACTGAGTTGCCAATACAGTCTTAGAAACCAGGCTTGAAAGATAATCGTTTGCTCATCACATTCATTCAAGACAGAAAACTCTGATAGTAAAAGTGTAGGATGAATTAAAAACAAACCAACAGCAACAACAACAATGACAACAACAACTAAAAGCTCAAGCCTTGGCAGTCTCATGGTCTAAGCAGAAATGATGGTCTAAAAGAATACAACTTAATAAGTATGACATTGAGTTGAGCATTCCCATTAAAATATCAGAATACCACTACTTAACAGCACTTTATAACTGAAGGATTTTGTAATTTAGAGACTTTGAAATTTTTCAGGAATTTCTAGCATAATCTACTGAGCAAAAACCCAGGTAAGTCTGCTCTTGGACCATATTCAGAGAAGTTCAAGAAGCGAAGGAGATGTTAATCCCAATGTATTCACCCGGAACTGTTGTAGGGTCTGTTGGCTCACTGTGGGAGGGCATTGGCCAACTCATGTAGGTCCAGGTGTGAGCAAACAGGATGAGGAAAGATGAAAGAAAATGATGACATTCAGCTTAATGCTGTCTTCAAATAATTAAAGATTTTAATGTAATAAAAGGAATAGACTTTTATCTCCAATGTCAGTGCAGCCTGGTGCTGGACTTGCCATACTATCTTCCACAATGGCTGAAATAATTTATATTCCTGCCAACAGTGTAAAAGTGTTCCTATTTCTCCACAGCCTCCCCAGCATCTGTTGTTTCTTGACTTTTTAATAATCACCATTCTGATTGGTGTGAGATGGTACTGCATTGTGGTTTTGATTTGCATTTCTCTAATGATCAGTGATGTTGAAATTTTTTTAATATGTTTGTTGTCTTCTTTTGAGAAGTGTGTGTTCATGTCCTTGCCCAGTTTTTAATGGTGTTGTTTTTTTCTTATAAATTTGTTTAAGTTTCTTGTAGATTCTGGGTATTAGACTTTTGTCAGATGGATAGATTGCAAACATTTCTCCCATTCTGTAGGTTGTCTGTTCACTTTGATGATAGTTTCTTTTGTTGTGCAGAAGCTCTTTAGTTTAATTAGATCCCAATTGTCAATTTTTGCTTTTGTTGCAACTGCTTTTGATGTTTTCACCATTAGATCTTTGTCCATCCCTATATCCTGAGTGGTATTGCCTAGATTTTCTTCTAGGGTTTGTATAGGTTTGGGTTTAACATTTAAGTCTTTAATCCATCTTGAGTTAATTTTTGTGTAAGGCATAAGAAAGGGGTCTAGCTTCAATTTTCTGCATATGGCTAGCCAGTTCTCCCAGCACTATTTATTAAATAGAGAATCCCTTCCCTTTCCCGTTGCTTGTTTTTGTCAGATTTGTCAAAGTGTGCTAGCTGGTTCTTTTGCCCTTTAGTTGACACAGTTTCTTCGTTGTGTCAATGCTCTTTACCATTTGGTACATTTTTGGAATGGTTGGTACTGGTTGCTCCTTTCTATGTTTACTGCTTCTTTCAGGAGCTCTTGTAAGGCAGGCCTGGTGGTGATGAAATCTCTGAGCAATTGTTTGTTCATAAATATTTTATTTCTCCTTTGCTTATGAAGCTTAGTTTGGCTGGATGTGAAATTCTAGGTTCAAAGTTCTTTTCTTTAAGGATGTTAAATATTGGTCCCCACTCTCTTCTGGCTTGTAGGGTTTCTGCTGAGACATCTGCTGTGAGTCTGATGGGCTTCCCTTTGTGGGTAACCTGACCTTTCTCTCTGGCTGCCCTTAGCATTTTTTTCTTCATTTAAACCCTGGTGAATCTGACGATTATGTGCCTTGGGGTTTCTCTTCTTGAGGAACATCTTTGTGGTGTTCTCTGATTTCCCGGACTTGAATATTGGCCTGCCTTGCTAGGCTGGGGAAGTGCTTCTGGATAATATCCTGAAGAGTGTTTTCCAGCTTGGATTCATTTTCTCCATCACATTCAGGTACACCTATCAAACGTAGATTAGGTCTTTTCACATAATCCCATATTTCTTGGAGTCTTTGTTCATTTCTTTTTACACTTTTTTCTCTAATCTTGCCTTCTATTTTATTTCACTGAGTTGTTCTTCAATCTCTGATATCCTTTCTTCTGCTTGGTCAATTCGGCTATTGAAACTTGTATATGCTTTGTGAAGTTCTTGTGTTGTGTTTTTCAGCTCCATCGATTCATTTATATTTTTCTCTAAGCTGTTTATTCTCATTAGCATTTCATCAAACCTTTTTTCAAGGTTCTTAGTTTCTTTGCATTGCATTAGAACATGTTCTTTTAGCTTAGAGAAGTTTGTTATTACCCACATTCTGAAGCCTGTTTCTGTCAACTCATCAAACTCATTCTCCATCCAGCCTTGTTCCCTTGCTGGTGAGGAGTCGTGATCCCTTGGAGGAGAAGAGGTTTTCTGGTTTGGGGTGCTTTCATCCCTTCTGCACTGGTTTCTTCCCATCTTTGTGGATTTATCTACCTGTGGTCTTTGTAGTTGATGAATTTCAGATGGGGTCTCTGAGTGGACATCCTTTTCATTGATGATGAAGTTATTTCTTTCTGTTTTTTAGTTTTCCTTCTAACAGTCAGGCCCCTCTGCTGTAGGACTGCTAGAGGTCCACTCCAGATACTGCTTGCCTGGGAATCACCTGTGGCGGCTGCAGAATAGTAAGGGTTGCTGCCAGTTTCTTCTTCTGTTATCTTTGTCCCAGAAGGATATCCACAAGATGTCAACCTGAGCTCTCCTTTATGAGGTGTCTCTTTGGATATATGGGGGTCGGTGAGCTGCTTAAGGAGACAGTCTGTCCCTTATAGGAGCTCAAGTGCTGAGCTGTGAGCTCCATTGTTCCATTCAGAGCTGCTGGGCAGGTACGTTTACATCTGCTGAAGTGGAACTCATAACCGCCTTTTTTCACCAGATGCTCTGTCCTGGGAAGGTGGGGCTTTATTTATAAGTTCCTGACATGCTGCACCCTTTTTTCAGAGCTGCCCTGCCCAGCGAGGAGGTAGCCTAGTCACAGTCTGCCAGCAGAGGCATTGCCAAGCTGCCGTGGGCTCTGCCCAGCTGCTGGGTGAAATTCCTTGCAGTTTTGTTTATAGAGGTATAGAGAGAAATGCCTCAGTAATGGCGGTCTGCCTCAGTAATGGCAGACTGTCTCCATAATGGTAGACTGTGTTGGTAATGGCAGACTGCCTTGGTAATGGCAGACTGCCTCAGTAATGGCGAACTGCCTCAATAATGGCAGACTGCCTCAGTAGTGGTGGACTGCCTTGGTAATAGTGAACGCCCTTCGCCCCACAGAGCTGGAACATCCCAGGTCCAGCTGAGCTTCCTGTGAAACTCTCAATCCAGAGCATTTCAGATTGCTGGTCTTTGTGGGAGTGGAACCCTCCAAGCCAGAGGACCTGGCTCCCTGTTTCAGCCCTCATTTTCAGTTGAATGGGCCACTCTGTCTCCCAGCTATTCCAGGCACCAGTTGAAATAGCAGCCCAGATTTGTGTGAGTTTTTGTGTGGAGACCCACTGAACCGGCTGAAACAGCTGTGCTGGAGACTTGTGGCACTTTTCCACCCAGGAATCTCCTGGTCTGCGGGCAGCAAAAGCTCGTTTGGAAATGCAGTGATCACTCACCTTCTGCGTTCTCACTGGGAACTGCACTCCAGAGCTGTTCCTATTCGGCCATCTTGGATCTTCAAATCTTTCAAATCTTAAAACTGTAATATGTCTTCATAAACTGATAGGGCAGGTCTCATCTATTTGTGCTTCTATTTCATATTTTACTTACTTTTATGTGGACCTTTAAACTTTCATGTAAATATTATGGTGACATATTTTCCTTTCTCAAAAAAAAATTCAACTGGAATTTTTATTGAAACTGTCTTGAATTCATACTTTGATTTGGGGAAGCCAGCATGCTTATAATACAAAAATGTCCCATCCAAGATCATGGGTTGTCTCTCCATTGAACTTTCTGTGTCACTCACTAAAACTATTTTTTTAACCTCTCAGCTCCTCCTATTTGACAGACAGCTGCACTTCTCTCACATTGCCAGCCACATCCCTGAGACACCATGGTGAAAGTGAAGGTTGAAGTCAATGGATTTGGTTGTATCTGGCACCTGGTCAGCAGAGCTACTTTTAACTCTGGTAAAGTAAATATTGTCACCATCAATGACCCCTTTATTGACCTCAACTACATGGTCTACATGTTTCAGTATGATTTCACCCATGGCAAATTCTGTGGCACCATCAAGGCTGAGAATGGAAAGCTTGTCATCAATGGAAATCCCATCACCATCTTCCAGGAGTGAAATGCCTTTAAAATCGAATGGGGCGATGTTGACGCTGAGTACGTCATGGAGTCCACCAGTGTCTTCACCACCATGGAGGAGGCTGGTACTCACTTGCAAGGAGGAGCCAAAAAAGCCATCATCTCTGCCCCTCTGCTGATGCCCTCATATTCGTGATGGGCATGAACCATGAGGAGTATGATAACAGCCTCAAGATGGTCAGCAATGCCTCCTGTACCCCCAACTGCCTAGTGCCCCTGGCCAAGGTCATCCATGACAACTCTGGTATCATGGGAAGACTCATGGCCACAGTCTATGCCACCCAGAAAACTATGGATTACCCCTCTGGGAAACTGTGGAATGACAGCAGCAGGGCTCTCCAGAACATCATCCCTGCCTCTACCGGTGCTGCCAAGGCTGTGGGCAAGGTCATCCCTGAGCTGAACAGGAAGTTCACTGGCATGGCCTGCTGTGTCCCCACTGCCAACGTGTCAGTCATGAACCTGACCTGCCATCTGGAAAAACCTGCCAAATATGATGACATCAAGAAGGTGGTGAAGCAGGCGTCAGAGGGATCCCTCAAGGGCATCCTGGGCTACATCGAGCATCAGATTGTCTTCGCCGACTTCAGTGACGCCTGCTCTTCCACCTTCAATGCTGGGGGCAGCATTGCCCTCAACAACCACTTTGTCAAGTTCATTTCCTGCTATGATCATGAATTTGGCTACAGCAACAGGTTGGTGGACCTCATGGCTACAAGGGCTCCAAGGAGTAAGACCCCTGGACCACCAGCCCCAGCGAGAGCACGAGAGGAACAGAGACGCCTTCATTGCTGGAAAGTCTCTGCCACACTCAGTCCCCCCGACACTGAGAACGTCCCCTCCTCACAGTTTCCATGCAGACTCCCCTGAAGAGGGAGAGGCCTAGGGAGCCCCACCTTGTGTTTACCATCAATAAAGTCCCGTGTGCTCAGCCAAAAAAATAAATAAATAAAATATTTTTCTACAAACTTTCTATGAATTAATGAGTAATTCTTAAAAACTCTAGTTTTGACTGATATTTGGAATAATATTTTATTATACTTCCTAGTTTATATGTCAGTGTAAAAGATATTAAGATTTCTTAAGTTGTTCTTATCTAAAAATTTTGTTGAATTCTCTTACTAGTTCTAATAGTTGGAAGTTTTTCTGGATGGATGATTATATTATCTGTAAATAATAACAGTTTTATCTCCTTTCAGGTCTTACATCTCCTGCTTATTCTTTATTCCTTATAGGATTGGTCATGAGCTTACATAAAAATGTTAATTAATAGGAGTGATGATAGGCATCTTTACATCGTTTACAATTTCAGAGAAAATATTAAAATTCCCCTAATCTGTATAATGTTTAACATAACTTTTAGAGTAGACAACTTTAACAAGTTAAAGAAATTCCTTTATATTTCCAGTTAACAAGTTTTATTGTACATATGTGTTGAATTGGTCAAGAACTTTTTCTGCATCAATTCAGATAATCCTGCATTTTATACTTTACTCTTTGTTGATGTAATAAATTCTGTTGAAATATTTATAATTGTGTATCATCTTGCATGCATGAGTAAGTCTTATTTAATTACTGTGTCTTTTTATCATACTGTTGGATTTTCTTAGCTATAACTTATTTAAGATATTTACATTTATGTTCAAAATGAACCATGCCTATAAATGTTGGGGTGGATTAGCCTTATCTAATTATAGAATGAAAATTGGGACCAGGTGTGGTGGGTCACGCCTGTAATCTTACTACTTTCAGAGCCAGAAGCAGGCGAATTGAGTCCAGGAGTTTGAGACCAGCCTGGGTAACACAGTGAGACCCTACCTCTACAAAAAATTAAAAAATTAGCCAGGTATGGTGGTGTGTGCCTGTTGTCCCAGCTACTCAGGAGGCTGAGAGATAGGAGGATCATTTGAGCTTGGAAGGTAGAGGCTGCAGTGACCTCTGATCATACCACTGTACTACAGCCTAGGTGACAGAGTGAGATCCTGTCTCATAAAAGAGTTCAGTTTTGGTCTTTTTTAAATATTTGGAGGGAAATAACTTATATAAAACAGGAATTATTAATAAAACCATCTGAGCTTTAGAGCCTTAGTGAGGAGAAAGATACTTTTCGTGTTATATTTATATGTATGTACTGGGTGCCAATTAAAAATGTGGTTAAAACCATTTCAAAGACCCTGGTTAAGGCAGTGAATAAAGCGCTGAGTTTTGGCACAACTTGTTTTTAGGGTGTGATTTCTCTTCCGCCGCTCACTTCCCACCCTATTCTTCATATTCCCTGAGGGAGTCGCGCTGCCTGGCACTTGGTAGATGCTTTTTGGTTGAACTGATCAAATTTGGGTACCTAGTATCATTCACCTCCTTCCCGGCCCAGAAGCCTACGGGAGACCTACCTGCTTCCTCTCACTCTAAATAGGCACCCATTATTCTATCCAATACAAATTGTCCTTTAGCACCTTAAACTTCAAGTATTAGAAATAAACTGTGGTAACAATATTAGTGAGTCCACCATGGCCACGGCCCATGGGAAATTTTTCAGCCAATTCTGTCTATTCCACCTTGGCCAGGGGATGGAACTTTGGGCCCCCATGTCTTCACAAGCTGCCCAAGTGCCAGCCTCTGCCCAAGGGTCTTACTTATAAGTGTTACATCTACGGAGGGCAAGGACTCACAGGTGATGTGGGGTTGGGCCACCCACACCAAGGCCACTGAACCACTTGCTGGTCGTTGGGAACAGAAATCCTGTAGTCAGGAACACAGCTCCCTCTTTCTCTCTGTGGCTCATTTCTCAGCCCTGTGTCTATTGTTGTAGTTTTTGTTTGTTTGTTTTTGTAGTTTTGGGGTTCCCCCCCATATCAGAATGACTTAATCTTTGAGGCAAAAATCAGCTCAGCAGCCAGGCTTCTGAGTCTTTGCGACTCACATTTGGGTTAAAGAGTCTTTGGAACGTTTTCAGTTTGATGTCAGCTAGAGGTTCTTGTCAGGCACCAACAAAAGATAAAAGAGGAAGAAGACAATAGAAAACAGAGAGGCTAATACTCAAGAGATGTAGCCCTGCCACACATTCACACTCACGTGTACCCACACACTCCAGGATATCCTCCTGTTAAGTGAATGGACAACCAAATACTCTGCCTATGGGATAGCCTTACTCTGTCTGTGAAATAACCCTTCTCTGCCTATGGGAGAGCCCTGCTCTGCCTACAGGGTAGCCCTGCTCTGCCTATGGGGAGCCCTGCTTTGTGGAACAGCCATTTTGCCGTACACCGTTGCTCTGATAAACTTTCTTTTACTGCCACCTTGCTCTTAAATTCCTTTCTGAGTGAAGCCAAGCACTCTCTCAGGCTAAGCCCCAGTTTTGGTGTCCACCTGTCTTGCATCAGTACTATTGGGCTTGCCAATTGTACCCATGGACATGTATCAGGACTCCCCTGAGATCACAAAATGCAATGTCTATCTGCTTTGGAGTCTGACAGCTAATTAATACATGTGGGGCAGAATTGAGTCTTAGCTTTTTAAGTTATAACAGTGTGCTTGGTGGCAGGTTGTAGAGGAAACTCATCTCTAGCTACTGGTGATTGACAATGTTACTAACAGAAACTGAAAGCTGTTTGCTAACCCATGCTTCCTACCACCCAATCCGGAACCCTCACAAAACCAACCAAACCAAGGATTGGTGCCTGGAACTAAAGGCAGACCTCTACACAGGGGCCTAGGGCCAAATTACCTAAAGTGGTCCCCACTGAAATCTTTCCCTGGGAATATAAGTCGGACGTGTGCAACGGCAGTGGCCAGGAGCAGACGTAATGCAGGGAGAGGGCAAGTAGCGGAGCTCACGAGGCAGAGCAAAGAGAAAGCGTTAGCGGGGAGCAGGAGGCACAGGAGCAGAGACGTGTCAAGGCACAATTGTGACAAAGCCAGTGGAGGAAGAAACCTGGGCCCTAGAGCCGTTGGGAAATAAGGCTACCACCAGACAACCAGGGGTCCCACTGGATCCCGAGGGTGGCTCAGGACTGTGGGGTGAGCAGCCAGCAGAACAGAATGTCTGAGGTCCAGACAGTACGGTCATCGTGGCTGCCCCAGTGCCTGACTTCTGGCCCATAGGTCAAAAACATTAAGAAATACTGGTGAAGGCCGGGTGTGGTGGCTCACGCCTGTAATCCAAGCACTTTGGAGGCCAAGGCGGGCGGATCACCTGAGGTCGGGAGTTCAAGAAATACTAGTGAAGACATGTTTAAAACCTGCAAACACTGACATGCATTGTGAAGACAAGAAAGATACCAATTGGTTTGTTAGCTAATGCCATAATTTTAGCAGACCTCCCTTACTTATTAAGTAAGAAAACATTCTTTCCTGGAAGCTGTTTCTGTGTTAAGCAGAACCCAACACAGCCTAATTAGAGCTCTTATCAGGATCTTCATATGGATGTTTTAGGAAATAAGAGTCAAATGGCAGAAAGCTTTAAATATCAAAGTTTTGGGGACAGGAGAGATTGGAGAACATGATGATGAATTAATTCACTCATTGCACAAACATGTGGCTGTCCCTATATGAAGGGCATTCTAGGTGACAAAAGCAGTGCACCATGGTGTCTTTTCTCAAACAGCTCGAAATGCAGGAGAGCTGACAGTCTTCTACAAAATTTCCATGATGAAAGGCAGTGTGGGATATAATAGAGACATGAACAAAACATTTAAATGTAGATAACATCATGTGAATATGCTTCTATTAATCTGTCTTTACTTAGAAACAGGAGTCCTTTCCTAAGCTCCTTGTAATTCACCTTTTTGTCTTGCTTTAATAAGAATTGATGCTATTGAAACTTTTGACTGACCAAGATTTCAGAGTGGCTGTTGACTCTCCATCCATTAGAAGTTTATTATGATCAATGAACAGACTAAAGAAGGTTCAAACTAAAGTTTTGTTATTAAAACATTGATAAGGAGGGTTTTCAGCATAAATATGTATCTTACTAGTATGTATTAGGTAACTGGCATACTCATGAAAAGTGCCTACTAAGGTCTGGCTCTGTGTCCCTACCCAAATATCATCTTGAATTGTAATGCCCACGTGTTGGTGGAGGAACCCTGTGGGAGGTGATCAGATAGATCACGGGATGGTTCCCCCATGCTGTCCTCATGATAGTGACTGAATTCTCATGAGTCTGATGGTTTTATAAGGGGCTTTTCTCCCCTTTGCTCTACACACTTTTCTATCCTGCCACCATGGGAACAAGGACATGTTTGCTTCCCCTTCCATCATGATTTTAAGTTTCCTGAAACCTCCCCAGCCATGCAGAACTGTGAGTCAACTAAACCTCTTTCCTTTATAAATTACCCAGTCTTGTGCAGCACTTTATACAGCATGATAACAGACTAATACAGTGTCTTCCCTGGCATGAAGCCAGCACAGAGGAAAATCAGACACAAACGACAGAACCAGAGAGTCTTTTTTATTTGAACAATTGCTTCTGATGTCCAGTCATGCTACAAAAGCTAATAAACTTAGATTATCTGTGCTCATTTTTATTTGTGCAGTCCTTGTACTGTAATATCCTTAGGACTATTCCTGTTATGAAGCAAACTTCTGGAAAGCTTTTCATCGTACCTACTACTCTCTATAATAGTATATAGGGCCTAATAATTTTCCTTACATTTTGGAAGTTATTTGCATAAAACTAGTATTGATGCATTTTTAAATTTTCTTTTATAATTGATTATAAGTACAAAGACCAGGCAAGATTTTTTCTGGAGTGGAACACTTTTGAGGGTAAAAATAAGTGCCAACCAGGTAGATGCAAAGAAAACAGGTATAAAACAACATACCCCTAGACAAACCAGGGGATATTGTGGGTTTTGGCAAGAAAGGGGTTAGCTGCTGCTCTGTAACCTGCTCTCTCTCAGAGACCCACAGAAGACAAAAAAACATTGAAGAAATCGTCTGGCCAAATTTAGTAAATGTATGAATCAGATTTCTTCATGGTATTTACTGGGGGAAAGAAAATGGAACGTCCTTGCTAACAGGCTGTCCCTGGTCTACCTAGGTTGCCTACAATAAGCAAGCACAGGATTTATAGATTTATATTGCAACAGGGACCCTGGAAAATGTCAGTGTCAAATTCTTGCTTCAACAGGGTCTTGTGATTACCTGTGTCTTTCGAATCATTAGTAAAGCTTCACAAGGGCACAATTTATGATTTTTTATAACTCTGATTTGATAATTTGACTTAATTTTTAAATTAGGGAATTGTGTAGAATACATGCTTATTTTTTTTCCAATCTCTTCTCTCCCATTGCTTAGATAGCCGTCCTTAATCCTAAGATAATGTATTTGAGTCTTTCATTTCCTTGATTGCCTTTGCCTTTAGAATTCTGCCTGCCACAATTGCATACATAATGCCACAGATGTAATGCCATTTTCACCCATAAATACTTCAGAGTGCATTTTCTGAAAGCAAGTATATTATCTTATGTAACCACGGGGTGATAATTAAAATCAAGAATTAACCTTGATAGAGTACTGAAATCTAATTGACAAACCTCTTCCAAATGTTGCCAGGTGTTCCACTAACTCTCTCTGCAGAGAAACTAACAACAGGCAGGCTTCCAGTCCAGACTACAGCCCAGGATCTCATGCTGTGCTTGGCTGTCTTGTCTTTTCAGCCTCCTTTAATTGGAAACATCTCCTTGGTTTTTCTTTGTCTTACACAATCTTGATTATTTAAAGAGTGTATGGCCTATACAGTTTTTCGAGACACTTCTTAAACAATGTGCTGGACTTGAAGGAGAATTTATGTAGGATCAGTTTCATTAGAATCATTCACTCCTATTGAAAGACAGAGAATGCCCTACAAACGACAGGCTTAAATAAAAATGATAAAAGCAAAATATTAAAATTATACAATTAAAAATACATTCAAGGTTTTTATTTTTGTTTTCTTTGTTTACTGTTAAACATTAAGATCAAAGTAACTTCCTGAAATATCAACATAAAAATATGAGTAAACATGTTACTATGAAGAAAAAAGCGTATTTCTAAGAACCAATTTGTCTTCTCAACTCATTTTTATTTGATGTTGATCAAAACATACAGTTGACAACTTAGAAGATAAAAGAAAGTGTTATATCTGAACACGTACACACCAGTTACTTGATGTTTAATAGAGTAATGGGATAGGTGTTGGGGGATAATCAAAGACTAGGAAAAAACAGTCAGAAGATGATGCAACCAACAGGTGGTGTTCCAGCAGTGGATATACTGCTCTCCAGGCACATCCAGTTCTGAAAAAAACAGCACGTTTTCCATTTACATGTGTTGTGGTGCTTTGGGTTTTTACTGGACACCTTTGACTAGGGTGGAGTATAGTAATCTTATCTGCTTTCTCTGTTTCCACTTGTGTTTCCTGGATTGGATGGTTTGATCCTACTGGAATTTAATCTAACTTAATTGATGCTTCTTCAGGCTTCGTTGGTTTCTTATGTGGCTCATTCTTTTCATAGTCAATCCCATCATAAAACCATCTTGCCCACCACCTTCAAGTCAACAGGGTCATGGTTTTCCATCCCACCGCCCCCCCCTTTTTGGCTTGATGCCCACATCCCGCATCACCGGCATCTCCCAGGGAGCTCCTTCGCCGCCAGACTCCCGCGCAGTAGCCCACACGGGATCCACGCCAGGGATGCAGGAAGCAGGGCGGTGGCTCTTGCGCGCTTTCCAATGTGTTTGCGTGTTTATTGCACTTTTCTTTCTAGTGTATCGGATGCTAAAAATGTGTGTTTCTTGAATGCTGAAATGTTTCCATGGATGTAGTCACTTTAGGGGTATATGTGTGTGCCTACATCATCATCCTTATTAGCTACATTATTTAGACTCGGTTAGTTCATCTCTGTCTCCCAGAGCGTGGGAGGAGCGCCAAACGCACCAGCACACTACAGCTTGTTTCCGCTTTGCTCCGCCTTGCTGGGGAGCCCTTTCAATGCACATCCAACTTCTTTTCCATTCAGGAAACTCTTCTTACGACTCCCTCAAATTCCTCTGATTTTGTTTTCTTTGCTAAGTTGGTTTTTCTCTCTCCACGCCCACGTTTGCTAACCAGCCTCTCACCTTTCTTTCCACCCGCTCTGGATCCCCGCGGGCTTTCCAAGGGCGCCCTGTGCAGCCCCGCGCGGCGCCGTCTCCTCACGGCTCCTAGCACGCACTGCAGGGCTGAGGTCCTGCGTCAGCTGCTGCAGCCCCTTCTCGGGAGTTCACCGCAGACTGTAAAATCTGGTATTTTATTTTTACTTCATTGCCTTTCTAAGTTTGTTCTTTCCAAAAACTTTATTGATCTTGACTCAAATGGCGTTTGTCTTCTCGTATATACAATACAAAACTTTTAAAATATTTTAAAAATATTTCTGTAGAATCTTGGAGTACATCATTTTTACATATGTCTGTACTTTATCTTTCAGACACACAGAGACACACACACAGACACACACACACACACACACACACACACACACACACACACACCCGAATCCTGTTGCCAGTGAAATCACCTTCTCTGAGCATACCCAACAGGCATGTGGCTGTGCAGAGCCAATGCCTGGCTTCTTCCCACGTCACCTGGGGCAGCCCTGCTGCTCCCACTCACGCAGTCCTGGGAGGCTGCACCAGGGGCACCTCAAGAACGCATGCCCCAAGAGGGATTGTCAGGAGCAGAATTGGTGACAGAACTCAGCATCTTTATTCCTTTTCAACTGGCCTCTTTCTTGAAGTAAGGCTTTTTAATTGGCTTCCATCTACTTGACAATTATCAAAGTTTTCTCGCTGACCCTAAGCAGGGGTCATCTGCCATCTGTCACCTGGGCAGGTTGCCCTCACGCTTGTCACAGGGTTTGTAAGAGTCTCTTGCATGCCTTTCTGGGACCCCCATTGAGGGGTGTGAGGACTCATTCATTCAATACTCACCTCTTTCCCGAGTTTTCCGTCCTCCATTCAGGCGATGATGCTTTTGGCTAACCAGGGACAGGTGAAGGAGCATATTCTCCCAGGTGCTCAGCTGATGCCCCTGGAGACCATTGGGCTTCAGAGGCGGGGGCAGCCCCCTGAGGAGATTTCCAGTCACAAGTCCTACTGCATCTGAGGTGCCAGGAGGCCACTGGTTGCCCTCCAGCAGAAACACTGTGGTGTCATGATGAGTTATTATCACAGAAGGCATAGTCAGATGTATGGATATAGTTTTTAAATTCTATTTTATTTCTGAAGAAAGGAAAACAACGTCATCAATTACGGGGTTCATAAACAAGTCCCCAGAAAGGAATCTGACCAAGAGTTTTCCAAATTGTTACTTTAAATTTTCATCTTTATCCATATTTTTTTCTAGAAATTGAGAACTCTCTGCTGTTAGCCTGGTGACGTGTTCAACCCCAGAACAAGTGTGGATTCCTTTCATTCAGGAGCTAAGTCATTTAGCAAACTGACACATGTTATGACACATGAACAAAAACTGCTGTCTGGGGCTAAGAGGCGTAATACCCCTCGGGTCCTGAAACTTCTCTGGACATGGGTCTAAGTGACCCAGAACTTATGGACTGAGTGCTGGGAGTCACTGTCGTCAAGACGCCTGAAGCCTTGTGGAGGGCCTCAGTCTCTTCTTGCACATTCCTTTGTTAAGCAAGAATCATTGGTATCAGCGCCAAAGCTGAGCAAATGTCTACTCAACTTTGAATTAAAAATGAACTCAGAGGCCGGGCGTGGTGGCTCATGCCTGTAATCCCAGCACTTTGGGAGGGTGAGGTAGGTAGATCACCTGAGGTCAGGAGTTCGAGATCAGCCTGGCCAACAAGGTGAAACCCCGTCTCTACTAAAAATACAAAAATTAACCAAGAATGGTGCCAGGTGCCTGTAGTCCCAGCTGCTCAGGAGGCTGAGACAGGAGAATCTCTTGAACCAGAGAGTGGAGGTTGCAGTGAGCCAAGAACATACCACTGCTCTCCAGCAAGGGAGAGGTCTGGCAGGCCACTCTGTCCAGTCTCGAATGACAGGGATCAAGCTCAGGCTATCCTCATGTCCCCAAATTCTTGCCTGGTTCTCTTTCTACCAAGTCATAAAAAATAGAACTCTTCTGTAATTTTTCCCCATTTTTTACTGTAAAATAGTGGCTATCTACATGCCTGCTTCATGTAGTTTTCTAGAAGTGCCTGATATCTACAAAATTTTTAGGATTTTGACACAAACTAAAAATTTCAACAATGCCATGATTTTAAAAATAAGCCATTTCTTTGTTTTTTCCTCTTTACCTAGAAAGTGATCTTAGATATGCATTCTTAAGCAATTTCTAAATGCATCTATGTAGTACTATGAAATACTGTCAATCTGAGGATATTTATTGAAGTCATAAATGCGTAAGTTTGTAAAAGCTAAACATTTCAATCACCAAGCACTTTTTCTTGCAAATTTTTCTAAGCAAAACATCTGGAGCTGAAATAACCGGAATCACATGTACTTCCAAACTTTGTAAACATCTCCAATTTCCTGGATTTCTTCTCCTCTAATATTTGAAAACCAACCCTTTATGAGAACACAAGAAAATGCTGAATGTGGCAGGCATGCAAATGATCTCAGCTTACAGATTTTAATCTGAGCATATTTCAGTACCGTATGGAAATAACTAGCTTAACAAATAATACACATTCTACAACTTCAGCATTTGCACATGTAAAGGAATCAGAACTAACTATTGAAGCTCCTGGGACACTCCTGGCTATTGAGTAATTTATTGCACCAAAAGCATCCACACAGCCAAGAGCAATTTATTGAACCAGAAATCCAGAGGCTGTTTATTAACATTTATTATTAATTCATACTATTATAGGTACATTTTAAACAATTTTTTGGTCATTTTGCTCACAATTTCAGTGGTATACAAAGCAAATAATGTACAACCACAGTTGGATTTTTGGTTAGGTGGAAGGCCTGACTTTTTGTGTGTCATTATAGATATGGACGTAGTATGGAATTTCTCTGGGATAGTCTAGGGGGAGCTGCTTCAAGATGTGGCAGAATGGCAGATGAGAAGCCAACAGCTGCCATTAGTAGTGGAAAAAGAACACTCACACCTCTCAGTTATGTGAGAAACACATCATGTGTAAACTATATTCAGCAAAAACTATGATCACTCAATCGGTCATCCTATGGTTATGGGATGCCTGGGGTGTTGCTTTTCTGACCGGAAACCTCTGTGGCTGGTGGCACCTTTCCCTGAGTTTTGCCAAGACCCACTGGGCTCGTCCCACCCACTTGGCCTGGCAGGCTGTGCTCTGCTCACACTGCCAGCCTGGGTTCCACACTTGCCGAGAGAGCTGGCTCTCGGTGCTCCATGAGCCGGACCCACGAGCAGCTGCAGCTGTGCCTCAGTGGGTGGGGTTCCTGCACGATTTGTGGAGCCAGAGGCCCAGGTCTGTAGCCAGGACGTGAACAGCTCCAGCTGCACCCAGGGAGTTCCTGCTCCACCAACTTGGAAGGGGTGGGGCTCCCACTTGTCTCTGGCTCCTGCCGGCTCCACGGCCCTGGCTGTGCCTCTCTGCTACAGCCAGCGTGATGGTAGCAGCTGCTCAAGACGGGCTGCTGCTGCTATCACTGCACTATTTGTTATGCAATAATTATGAGTCAAGCATTTAGGCTGCGAGGTGAAGAAAGAAAACAGGGAGCATGGGAGAGTATGTGTCTGTCTTCCCTAGCGTTACAAAAACTTCATGAAGGTTATCCACCATCTTTGAACTGAGACTTGACAAGCAATTAAACATTTCTCGGTAGCCAAGAAGGAGGAGAACGTCTGTGGCACAAAAGTGACTTTTACAGCACACCCTAGGAAAGTTGAAGACATGAAACATTTAATAGGCAATGAACATGTACAATAAAGCATTTACCGTGTCTAAGAAATTACACAAGAAATTATAAGAACAAAATGACAAAGACAAGATATCCATATCATTGGAAATGATTAATAGGAATTTAAAGGTATCAGACAACAGGAGAGAAATCATAAGATAAAAGTGAGAGTGCAGTCAGTACTCAAAATACATATCACACGCTCCTGAACACTTGGAAATAAGGCACTGAACTTGCAACCAGCCAATGAAAAGAGGAAAAATGATCCATTGCCTAACTGGCAATGCAAAAATAACAACAACAACCAAAAAAACATGTTTTTTTAAAAAACCAGTTGTTCTAGAGAAGCACAGATGAATTTAACTGAGCCCTGACATACATTTCCCCAGAACACAGAGATGATTCTCGTGGCATAAAAAACAATGTACTTAACAACATACATACTGTAAGAAAAGCTTGTATGGAAAATGGTGCCCTTCACTGTCCATTTAAGGCACAATAATGAAAACACGTTCCAGTAAATGAAATTCTATTTGGGTTCAAATTAATGTGGCCCAAGGCATTTCTCTTTCCCAGAAAGGAGTTCTGAGGCAGTATCTAAAGACAGATTCAAAGTTTTCCTCAGGAAGCAATTCTGGATTGATTACAACACAGAGAAGGGCCAAGGTAATTTTGGCTTAGTAAACTAGACAATCCCACAAAACCCAGTTTGGGTTCCAAGACCAGCTGGAGTGAAAACTTGGTTCAGGGTTGTAGCACTGGTTGCTTCCTACCAGACCAACAACGAGCAGGGCGAAGGATGCATGATGAGCTGAGAACACAACCGTGTGGACGAGTGCATGCCTAAGCCCTCTTTAGTTGCTCACTAAGAAGCAATTGAAGTCTGACATCATGTAAAGAGGAATGGCTACCGTGCTGGAGAGACAGCGTGGAAAAAGAAAAATATTTGGCCAGCCATCAGCAATTACAGCCGTTCAAGCAGAAGCACCGAACGTGTGAGTGATCTTGCAGCCACATGAGTAACACCAGGTAAGGTGACCGGAGCTGTCTGGCTGAGCCCCATTCATACCACAGAGCAGCAAGTGGCCAATAGCTATTGCTTTCAGCACTGAGTTATGGGCTGGTTTGCCAAATAGCATTACATTACTAAAATAGCCCACACTTGGAAAAAGTTTAAAACTCGTGTGTTCAAACACCTTCTAAGAGCCCCTGCTATCCCAAAGTCCATAAAAAGCAATAAAACATCTCACATGGAACACTAAATAAATCAAAGGATTATATAGACTGTTCCCTCTCAGTTGGTTAAATGCTAAAGAACATCATGGCTATTTACGATTAACAGGATCAAAAAGTGCTTCCAGCAACTGGACAAATCATCCTCACAAATGATATACATCCACCAAAAATGAGAGTCTTGATTTTTATTTTTATTTTTTATTTTTTATTTATTTATTTTTATTAAGATGGGGTTTCACCATGATGGCCAGGCTGATCTTGAACTCCTGACCTCAGGTGATCCACCCACCTCAGCCTCCCAAAGTGCTAGGATTACAGGCGTGAGCCACTGCGCCCGGCCAAGAGTCTTGATTTTTAAAAAGTTGCTCTTAATTCCTTTTCCTGGGTTTTGTGTAGCACTCCTAAGTAAATCAAAAGCTAGAAGTGTGGGTGGAAGAGAGTATGGGAAGATCAGTTCCATCTAGGGGTAAAAAGCATCATGAAGAAGGCCTAGAGGTACCTGGAAGTGTCCATGCTCCAGGACAATGTGTCCTTGTGGAGGACAGGGTAACAATGCTGGAGGCATGGCTGAAACTTTGGCAGAGAACAACACCTCTGTATCTGTTTCTAGGGCCCCTGTAATAAAGTAACTCAACCTGAATGGCTTGAACAAGAGAAATGCATTGTCTCACTGCTCTAGAGGCCAGAAGTTCAAAATCAAGGTGTCCGCAGCGTCATGCTCTCTCTGAAGGCTCCAGAGGAGGATGCTTCCTGCCTCTTCCAGCTTCTGGTGTTTCTGGAAATTCTTGGCAATTCTTGGTGTGTGGCTCATCTCTCCAACGTCTGCCTTCATCGCCAAATGCGCCCTCCCAGTCTGCTTCTGTGTTGTCACCTGGGGTGCTTCTCTGTGTCTGCGTCTCATCTCTCTCTTCTTACGAGGACACCAGTCACTGGATCAGGACCCAGCCTAACCCAATATGACCTCAGCATGTCTTGACTGATTATACCTCAAAAACCCTATTTCAAATAAGGTCTCATTCTGAGGGTCATGGTGAACATGAATTTTTGAGGGATACTTTTTAAACCAGTACAACCTTCAATTGCAGGTGAAGGTGCTTGGACTTTTTCAATGTACCACCACCCCCATTGGAGCCAGAGAGCATGCAATGGAGAGCACCATGTCGGGACCTCATATGAATCGAGCGATGACCCTGACCCTCATTTCATGATGAGAAACATTTAAGGTTTGCTGTTTGACTCTCTTGTATGTAATTTTCTCCCTAACTAGAAGGTTCCTGAAAGGCTGTGACCTACATTTTTTTTTTGTCAATGTATCATACAATAAGTATTTTTTTGACATGAAACATTTTGAGAGGATTGGAAGGAAACCAGGTATAGAACAACATGTACTAAATCCCCGCTGTCCAGCACCATTCATACATTATCTCATTAGGCATCATTAGGCTCCTCTCAAAGAGGAGAAAATGGATGAATATGGAAGCTTTGAGCCTGCCCAGGCCAGGCAGAACTACACAGTTTGAATGTTTAACGTGCCTTTAGGGGACCCAGCAAGTGCACCGTGACTGCATTTAACAAATAAAACTCCAAAGCGTTGTGGGAGGGATCAATGTGGCCACAGGCTATGAATTTGATCTCTTTTAGAGTATTTGGAGAAAAGCTATTAGATTCTGGATTTCCTTTCCTTTCAAATTATTTTTGGTTTCTAGACTGTGCTTCCATAAATGCAAGTGGCCCACATGGGAACCAGAATTTAAAAGTTACAAACATAAAATATATACACATTAAAATTCTGTAAGAAAAGACTATTTGATAGAAATTTATATCATTTTTTTCTTCCTCATATTTTCTGAATTTTTAAATGAACACTTTTACTTCCATAAGAGAAAAAAAATAAGCATTGATTAATTCCAGTCCTCCTCGTGGTCCTGTCTCCAGGTGTCCAGCGGGTCCTCTCATCTTTCGTGGAGATAGATGCCAACACCCAGCAGGTACATACTTGCTACTGTGTCTTAGCCCCTTCAGTTAACTTCGTTTTCTTTCCTGAAAACCAGTCAATGACTTCTCAAATTTCTTATCACGGCCTTTACAACCCTGCATGTCTTATAGGTTTTCCCTGCGTGTCTTACAGGTTTTTACTCATCTCTCTAAACTCATCATAATCCACTCTTTCCCCCCTCTCACACATGGCTTTTAGTTGGTTCCTAGAATATGCAACATTTTTTTTTTAAGGGAAGAGTTCTTCATACATGCTGTTTCCTCTGTTGGGATTTCTCTTATCTAGACAGTTTGTATGACTAGCCTTTTTCAGGCTTTATGTCTAAGAAAACATCACACTCTGTGAAGTTAGTTCCATCTCCCACATTCTATAATGAAAGCAAGTTCTGTTAGTGCTGAGCTCAGACTGTCTTGTTTAACATTGTGTCCAGCACCTAGCACAGTGCTCCACGCATGGGAGGTCCTTAACAAATGTTTGAAGAGTAAATGAAATTGTTATTTTAGTAACAAAACTTCACTGTCTACTTCATAGGGTAGGAAAATCAAAGGAAACAATGTTATTGGAAAATACTTCATAATTGTAATACAATTAAAGTAAAATATATTAACATTTTACCTACTATACATATGTATTGGTACATTTCAATATATGTGATATCTCATCCATAAAGGCTGTTGATTTTTTTTAAAGGAACACATATGTATATTTTTAAAAATCCTCTTCATCAAGTTAACTTTAAGTGCTAATACCATTAATATGGGAGCATGATTTTATTCATCTAAAATTATATCTATTTACTTTCTGGCAAGCTGTGTTTTATCAGTTAGGATGCTTTTGGCTTTAAGTAACAACAAAAAACTACAATCAAAGCAACAAAAATAACAACTTGACTCAAGATGACTTAAAGTATAAAATAGTAAGGGCATTTATAATCTCACATAACAAGAATGCCAGAGGTAGGTGCACCCCAGGGGTGGTAAACACGGTCCCTCAGAGAGCTTGTCTGAGGCTCAGGGTCTCAGGGGGACACATTGCTGCACTCTGCCATCTGCAGACAAAGACGCTCCCTGACTCGGGCTCCCCTGAGCCCACTTCTGGCTGATGGTATATGTGAAGGTGGTGGCAGAGGATTTGGGGAAAAGTGGGAGTTTTAAGATATCTTTTGAAGCTTGAAACCACGAAACGGACTAAAGAATGGGATGAGGGGACAGGGAGTCAGGGCTGTCTAGTTTGAGAAACCGGTGTATGGTTGGTGATGCCACTTACCGAGATGGGGAGGAAGCAGTTTGGGTGGCGGAATCAGGAATTCCATCTTAGACAGCTTACATTTGAGTTGCCTGTGAAGCATCCAGTAAGAGGTGTTCCTAAGATGATGTAATAGTCAGACTTCATTTCAAAAGAAGTACCGAATTTGGGATATAATTGGAGTCTTCTCAAGTTGCAGATGACATTCATAGCCCTGGGAACGAATGAAGTCACCTAAGGAGAGAGCTCTGATAAAGAAGGGAGTGTGGTTAAAGAAGGCAAGTGATTTCTTTCTTTTTTTAATTTACCTTTTAAGTTCAGGGGTACATGTGTTATATAGGTCAATTTGTGCTATGGGAGATTTGTTGTACAGACGATTTCCTCACCCAGGTACTAGGCCTAGTAGCCAGTAGTTATTTTTCCTGATCCTTTCCCTCCTTCCCAACCTCCACCCTACAATAGGCCCCATTGTGTGTTGTTCCCCTCTATGTGTCCATGTATTCTTATCATTTGGCTGCCTTTTATAAGTGAGAACATGCAGTATTTGCTTTTCTGTTCCTGGGTTAGTTTGCTGAGGGTAATATCCTGCAGCTCCATCCGTGTTCCTGCAAAAGACATGATCTCATTCTTTGTATGGGTGCATAGCAGTCTATGGTGGATATACACCACATTTTCTTTGTCAGGTCTACTGATGACGCACAGTTAGGTTGATGTCATGTTTTTGCTATTGTGAGTGGTGCTGTGATGAATATGCACGTGCATGTGTCTTTACAATAGAACAATTTCTATTCCTTTAGATATATACCAAGTAATAATACCCAATAATGGTATCATTGGGTCAAATGGTATTTCTGTTTTTAGGCTTTGAGGAATTGCCATGCTACTGTGTCTTCCACAATGGTTGAACTAATTTGCAGCCCCACCAACAGTGTATAAGCATTCCTTTTTCTCTGTAACCTCGCCAATATCTGTTATTTTGTTACTATTTAATAATAACCATTATGACTAGTCTAAGATAGTATCTCATTGTGGCTTTGATTTGCATTTCTCTAATGATCCATGATTTGAGCTTTTCCTCATATGCTTCTTAGCTGCATATATGTCTTTTTTAAAAAAATGGCTATTCATGTCCTTTGTCTAATTTTTAACAGTATTGTTTGCCTTTCTCTTGTAAATTTGTTTAAGTTCCTTATAGGTGCTGGATATTAGACCTTTGTAAGATGCAAAATTTGCAAAAATTTTCTTTGGTTCTGTAGGTTGTCTGTGCACTCTGTTGATAGTTTGCTGTGCAGAAGCTCTTTAGTTTAATTAGATTCCATTTGCCAATTTTTGCTTTTGTTGCAATTGCTTTGGTGCCTTTATCATGAAATCTTTGCCCATTCTTATGTCCAGAATGGTATTGTCTATGTTGTCTTCCAAAGTTTTTATAGTTTTGGGTTTTACATTTAAGTCTTTAATCCATCTTGAGTTAATTTTTGTATGCGGTATAAAGAAGGGATCTAGTTTTAATCTTTGACATATGGCTAGCCAGCTATCCCAGCACCATTTATTGAATATTTGTATATGGTGTAAGGAATGGATTTAGCTTCAGTCTTCTGCATATGGCTAGCCACTTATCCCAGCACCATTTATTGAATAGAGAATCCTTTCCCCATTGCTTGTTTTTGTCAGTTTTATTGAAGACCAGATGGTTGTAGGTGTGCAGACTTATTTCTGGGTTCTCTATTCTGTTCCATTGGTCTATGTGTTTGTTTTTGTGCCATTACCATGCTGTTTGGGTTACTATATCCCTGTAGTATAGTTTGAAGTCAGGCAACATGATGCCTCTAGCTTTGTTCTTTTTGCTTAGGGTTGCTGTAGATATTCAGGCTCTTTTTTGGTTCAGAATGAATTTTAAAAATAAGTGGGTGTTGAACAATGAGAACACATGGACACAGGGAGGGGAACATCACACACCGGGGCCTGGGAAGTTGGGGGTTAGGAGAGGAATAGCAGGGGGTGAGGGGATTGGGGAGGGATAGCATTAGGAGAAATATCTAATGTAGGTGACGGGGTGATGGATGCAGCAAACCACCACCATGGCACGTGTATACCTATGTAACAAACCTGCAAACTCTGCACATGTACCCCGGAACTTAAAGTATAATAAATAAATTTTTTAAAAAAAAATTTTTTCTAGTTTCATGAAAAATGTTGATGATAGTTTAGTAGGAATAGCATTGAATCTGTAAATTGCTTTGGGCAGTTTGGCCATTTTAACAATACTGATTCTTCTTATCCATGAGTGTGGAATGTTTTTCCATTTGTTTGTGTCATCTGATTTCTTTGAGCAGTGTTTTGTAGTTGTCCTTGTAGAGAGCTTTCACCTCCCTGGTTAGTCGTATTTCTAGGCATGTTATTTTTTGTGTGTGGCAATTGTGAATGGGAGTTTGCTCCTGATTTGTCTCTCAGCTTGACCGTTGTTAGTGTATAGAAATGTTAGTGACGTTTGCACATGAATTTTGTATCCTGAGGCTTTGCTGAATTTATCAGCTGTAGGAGATTTTGGGCCAAGACTATGGGCTTTTCTAGATATAGATCATGTTGTCTGGAAACAGGGATAGTTTGGCTTTCTCGCTTCCTTTTTGGATGCAATTTATTTCTTTTTCTTGCCTGATTGCCCAGGCCCGCACTTCCAATACTATGTTGAATAGGAGTGGTGAGAGAAGGCTTCCTTGTCTTGTGCCAGTTTTCAAGAGGAATGCTTCCAGCTTTTGCCCTTTCAGTATGACGTTGGCTGTGGGCTTGTTATAGATGGCTCTTATTATTTTGAGGTATGTTCGTTTAATACATAGTTTATTGAGAGTTTTTAACATGAAGTGGTGTTTAATTTTATTGTAAGCCTTTTCCGCATATATTGAGATAATCATGCGTTTTTTGTCTTTAGTTCTGTTTATGTGATGAATCACATTTCTTGATTTGCATATGTTGAACATTGCTATCTTGCATCCCAGGGATAATGCCTACTTGATCATGGTGGATAAACTTTTTGATGTGCTACTGGGTTTGGTTTACCAGTATTTTGTTGAAGATTTTTGCATTAATGTTCATCAAAAATATTGGCCTAAAGTTTTCTTTTTTTGTTGTGTCTCTGCCAAGTTTTGGTATCAGGATAATGCTGGCCTCATAGAATGAGTTAGGGATGAGTCCCTCCTGCTCAGTTTTTTTAGACTAGCTCCTCAAGGAATGCACCAGCTCTTCTTTGTACATCTGCTAGAATACAGCTGTGAATCTGTCTGGTCCTGTGCTTTTCTTGGTTGGCAGGCTATTTATGACCAATTAATTTCAGACCTCCTTATCGGTCTGTTCAGGATTTCAGTTTCTTCCTAGTTCAGTCTTGGGAGGGTGCATATGTCCAGGAATTTATCTATTTCTTCTAGATTTTTTTAGTTTATGACCATAGATGTGTTCATAATATTCTCTGACTGTTATTTGTATTCCTGTGAGGTCAGTGGTAATATCCCTCTTGCTGTTTCTGATTGTGTTTGTTTAAATCTTCTCTCTATTCTTCTTTATTAACATAGCTAGTGATCTATTTGTTTTATTAACTTATTGTTCTGTTGAATGGTTTTTCACATCCCAATCTCCTTCAGTTCAGCTCTGATTTTGGCTATTTCTTGTCTTGAAGGCAGATGATTTCTTATGGAGGTGAATATTTGCTTACTTAAAGCCCAGCTTCTAGGGATCTCATTTCTACATGTCTGTCCCAAAGAAATAAAAGACTTACCTTTAACTGAAAAACCTGGGCATGCATCTTTATGGCAACATTATTCATAATTACTCAAAACTGGAAGCAACACAAATGGGGCCAAGCCTGGAGGCTTTATCTGACCGTTACAATCCACTAACCTCCAGTCGTGCCGAAGACCCTGTGTTACTCTCACCTCTGCGTCAAGGACATTGCACTATGCAATGGAGACCACCAACTGCCCCACAGAGGCAGAGATTCAGAAGACAGGCAGAACACGCATTGTCACTCCCAGAAGGTCAGTTGTTTATAAATATGAAACCAAACTATTAAATAACAACAGCTGTAGGGCTGATCTTAACCAATAACATAACAAAAAATATCCCCAGTTATTCTGAGCAAGGTCTGCACTGAGTCAGCACTAGAACTCTGATGCAATCACACTAGAAAATACTGGATAAACTTTCCTCCTAAAACTTTAAGGAAGCTGAGAAACAGAGTCACATCACATACTTCAACAGAGTACAATTCAGCAAACTCAGGCTACATCACACATTGAAAAACCAAATTTTGTATGCAACTCCTTTCTGTAAAACAAGTTTTTTTTTACTACAATTAAAAAATAGAAGTTTCCAATTCAATTTTGCAACTAAAAAGTAATAATAATGTGGTGTCTTTATGTTAAACTTTGGAAAAAGCCAGGGAATTTGCCTGCTGGGGTGAATGAATTCTGCAGGACCTTAAGGCTGCTCGCCACGTAAACCAAGACTTCTGAGGCAAGTGGGGCTCCCTCTGGCGGCTGCTCCAAATAGCTGCTCCTGCAGGACTCCAAGCTTCACCCTCTCAAACCAACAGAAGCCAGCAGGAGGCTGCATTCGGTGTGGCAAATAACCTAGCAAAGCACTGTGGACAGAGAGAGTTGCAAGAAAAATGATGGCATAAAGTAGCTGATCGCTAACATTTCACTGAGAATAGACCCCTTGCAGGGACTGAGACAACACAACGTCTCCCATAGATCTGGTGGTCAGAGAGGATAGATAAGAATCCCTAGAGCCCTGTAAGAAGCCACACCAGCACATCCCCGTGTGGGTATCCATGGCCTGGCAGCCTGCAGAATTCCGGGACCAGAGACTTCCTCATCCTGTTGGAATGCCCAGGCATCTCCACCTCAAATGTCCTCATCTTCCCGGAACCCCTCTTTTTCTCTTAACATTCCTCTAAATAAAATTCCCTATCTGCTACAACATAGAAAGAGAGGAGGAACAAGAAAACTAGTTACCAACTAATAAGAAGGCCCAGGGGCCGCTCGACGTTTAATCTTCCCAAGGGATGAGAATGCGCCTCGTGCTGCTCAGCACCTGAAATGCAGCCCTGGCTAATGGCTCCGTTTCGCTGGACGTACTCCCGGGATCATAGATGGCAGCTGGGGAAGGCAGTGAGGGTGGAAATGCCTCACTAGGCTGAATTGAAGTGAGGTCTACCCATTGCCTTCTTTGCACATGTTTAAGTATTCAAAGAATCTAGTAATTTACCCATAAGAGATAATCAAACAAGAGAACAAAGGTGTATGTGCAAAGATTTGGATCTTAGCTTTATTTGAAATAATGGAAGGTTGGAAGTCAATTCACGTCCATCAATGTGGGGCTGGCCACCTGCCAGTGGGTTACATCCCTGCAGGGACATGACCCACCCATGGAGAGAATGATGGTCATTGATGGCATTGGGACAGCAAGAACTCCATGAAGAAAGCTGCCCCGCAAAATGAGATGCAATTGACATTGATGTGTCTGTACTTGTGCAAAGAGAGATTTGGGAAAGGAAGTTTACTGAAATGTTAACAATACGTTACAAGTTTTGAAGTGACTTTAATTTCTTTTTTTTTTTTTTTTTTTCAATTTTCCATCAGGCTTGAATTTTCTCCATAGATATGCATCATCTATGTCAGCAGTCCCAACCTTTTTGGCACCAGGGACCAGTTTCGTGAAAGGCAACTTTTCCACAGATCAGGAGTGTGAGGGACGGTTTAGGATGGTTCAAGCACATTACGTTTATCTAGATTCTCATAAGGAGCATGCCGATCCCTTGCATGCCGAGGTCACAGGAGGGTTTGTGTTCCTATGAGAACCTAATGCAGTTACTGGTCTGACGGGAGGTGAAGCTTAGCTTCGCTCACCTGCCCCGACACTCACCTCCTGCTGCACAGCCCTGTTCCTAACAGGCCACAGACCCAAACCAGCCCATCCCCTGGGTGTTGGGACCTCTGATTTGTGTAATTGGAAATAAAGTTGTTTGCATTACTCTAAAATAAAAGGAAGTAGCCTTGTTCTAAGGTATTCTAGAAGTGCCATAGTAGGGAAAGTTCTGCTGAAAACTGTAGGGATGTTTAGTAATTTTAGGGAAACACAGGAAACTGGATGAATTCGAGTTTTTATTTATCTTCCTTCAAGACAGCTACTAGTGATCTGCAGAAAGATGATTGGGAAATAAATCAGGAAAACTGAGCCCAAAGTGAGGTGCAAAGGTTCTAAAAGGATCAGTGGTCAATGATGTCACGGCATGTATTAGCTGAATCTGTGGTGTGAGTTCTAAAATTATATTGAGATATTGGGGAAAAACAAAGGCTCAGCTATGCTTTCATCAGATTTCAGTTCCTTTGACAGTTCCTTGGGTGGTCACTACTCCTACTGTGATGAGCCACCACTGACCTGGGCCCTCTGCTCTGTTCTTGTCACAGTTACAAGGTGAGCTTTCTTTAAAAGATTATTTGACTAGCAATTGGCCTTGTCCATTGGCTTGTGAGCTTCATGAACACATGCATCATTTCTTTTTCTGAGACAGAGTCTCATCCTGTCGGCCAGGCTGCAGTGTGGTGGTGCAATCTTGGCTCACTGCAACCTCGCCCTTCCAGGTTTAGGTAATCCATTCACCTCAGCCTCCTGAATAGCTGGGACTACAGGTGAGGGCCACCATGCCTGGCTGATTTTTGTATTTGTTGTAGAGATAGCATTTCATCAAATGAGCCACCTGTCTTGGCCTCCCATAATGCTGAGATTACAGGCATGGGCCACCATGCCTAGCTATTTTTATTTTTCTTTAATCTTTGTTCATAATTTAATCCTTGGTGACTGACACATATTGGGGGCTCAAAACAAGTTTGAGTGAATTTATAAAAGCAGTACGATGTGACTTTTAAAAATAATTGTAATAGCTTGGTGCAGTGGCTCAGATCAGCACTTTGGGGGGACAAGGGAGGCAGATCACAACATCAGGAGATTGAGACCATTCTGGCCAACATGGTGAAACTTCATCTCTACTAAAAATACAAAGATTAGCTGAGCATGGTGGTGGGTGCCTGTGGTCCTAGCTACTCAGGAAACTGAGGAAAGAGAATCACTTGAACCAGGCAGGTGGAGGTTGCAATAAGCCAAGATCATGCCACTGCACTCCAGTCTGGCAACAGAGTGAGATGTCATCTCAAAAAAAATAATTATTATTATAATTATAACACTTTGACAATGGAAACACAAATGACCTTAGTGATCTGAAAGTTGCATTTTGTACTTTTTGCTTTGATTGCATATTTTGAAACAATAGATGCCTCACAATTTTTCCTCGACTGTTATTTCATTTTCTATTCCTCAAAGAGGCTATAGATACTGGAGGAAACACCAGAGCCCACACAGGGGTGGTTCATTGTGAGAAAAGGTAAGACAAGTAAGTCCCTCTATTTGAAAGCCTGAGACGTTTTTCAGCAGGCATATTGCATGCATGATCAAACAGATTAATGTGGTTCTAACTGGTAAACCATTAATTAGCCATAGAATATATTCAAGGTCATTCAGAAAGATACACAAGCAAATCCACAAAAGGGGATTATAAACCCACTGTGTTCAGCTATTCCTGTATTGCTATAATGAAATACCTGAAGCTGGGTAATTTATAAAGAAAAGAGGTTTAATTGGCTTATGGTTCTGCAGGCTTCAGAAAGTGTGGTGCCAGCATCTGCTGGGTTCTGGTGAGGGACTCAGAAACCTTACAATCATAGCAGAAGGCAAAGGGGGAGTAGACATCTCACATAATGAGAGGAGGAGCAAGAGAGAGAGCAGGTAGGGGGAGGTGTCACACACTTTTAAGCAGCCAGATCTCATGATAACTCACTCACTCTCATGAGGACAGAGCCAAACCATTCATGAGAAACATCAAACACCTTCCACCAAACTCCAGACTGGGGATTACATCTCAACATAAGATTTGGAGGGATCATCTAAACTATATCGTTCTGCCCCTGCCCTCCCAAATCTCAGGTCCTTCTCATATTGTAAAATAATCTCATGTCCTTCTCACATTGCAAAATAATCTCTTATCTATAGTCCCCCAAAGTCTTAACTTGTTCAAGCTTTAACTCAAAAGTTCCAAGTCCAAATGAATTCCTTCCACCTGTGAGCCTATAAAATCACAAGAAGTTACTTACTTCTAAGATACAATGGGAATACAAGAATTGGGTAAATATTCCTGTTCTAAAAGGTAGAAACCAGCCAAAAGAAAAGGGCTACAGGCCCCACACAAGCCTAAAACCCAGTAGGACAGTTATTAAATATTAAAGCTCCAAAATAATCTCATTCAACTCCATGTCCCACATTCAGTGCACACAGGTGCAAGAGATGGTCTCCCAAGGCTTTGAGTAGCTCCATCCCTGTGTCTTTGCAGGGCACAGCCCCTCAGTTGCTCTCACAAGCTGGAGTTGAGTGCCTGTAGCTTTTCCAGGTCCAGGGTGCAAGCTGCCGATCGATCTCTCATACTGTGGTCTGGAGTACAGATCCCCTTTCCCACAGCTTCATTAGACAGTGCCCTAGTGGGGACTCTGTGTGGGATCTCCAACCACACATTTCCCCTTGACCCTTCCCTAGTAAAATCTCTCTGTGAGGGCTCCACCCCTGCAGCAGACTTCTGCCAGGGCACCCAGACTTTGCCATACCTCCATTGAAATCTAAGAGGAGGCTACCAAGCCTTCTTCACTGTTGCATTCTATGTGCCTTCAGGCTTAACACCACATAGAAGCATGAAAGCTTATGGCTTGTGCCCTTTGTAACAGCAGCCAGAGCAGCCAGGATGTGGGGACCAGTGTCCCAAGGCTGTGCAGAGCATTGGGGTCCTGGGCTTGGCCCACAGAACAATTCTTTCCTCCTAGGCCTCTGGGCCTATGATAGGTGGGGCTGTCTAGAAGAACTCTGAAATGCCTTTGAGGCCTTTTCCCCATTGTCTTGGCTGTCAGCACCTTACTCCCTTTTAATCATGCAAATCTTTCTAGCAAGTAGTTGCTCCACAGCCTCTCCTGATAATGATTTTTATTCCTCTCCTGATAATGCTTTTTCTTTCTCTGGCAGGTGGCCAAGCTGCAAATTTTCCAAACTTTTACACTCTGTTTCCCCTTTAAATATAACTTGCAATTTTAAGTCATTTCTTTGCTCCCACTTCTGACTATAGGCTGTTAGAAGCAGCCAGGTGAGAAGCAGTCAGGTCACATGTTGAACACTTTATTGCTTAGAAATTTCTTCCTCCAGATACCCCAAGTCATTACTCTTAAGTTCAAACTTCCACAAATCCCTAGGGCATGAACACGATATAGCCAAGTTGTTATCACTATCAGCATTTTGGTCACAATCATGGAACCAGTTTCTAAGAAGTTCCAAACTTCACCTCATCTTTCTTTCTTCTTCTGCGCCCTCCGAACTCCTCCATCCTCTGTCCATTAACGAATTCCAAAGTTGCTTCCACATTTTCAGGTATCTTCATAGCAACATCTCACTCCTTGGTACCAATTTTCTGTGTTAGTCCATTCTTATATTGCTATAAAGAAGTACCTGAAGCTAGGTAATTTATAGAGAAAAGAGGTTTAATTGGCTCACGATTCTGTAGTCTGTACAGGAAGCATGGTGTTCACATCTGCTTGGCTTCTGGAGAAGCCCCAAGAAGCTTCTAATCATGTGGAAGGCAAAGTGTGAGCACAGGTCTCACATGGCCAGAGCAGGAGCAAAAGAGAGGATGAGTGGGAGGTGTCACATGCTTCTAAACAACCAGCTCTCACAAAAACTCACTCATGCTGGGAGGACAGTACCAAGCCCTTCATGAGGAATCCACTCCCATGACTCAAACACGTCCCACAAGGCCCTACCTCCAACACTGAGGATTACATCTCAACATGAGATTTGGAGGGGACATCCAAACTATATCACCCAGAAATGGGCCAACTTCAAGGTTTTTCAGTATCTGAGATAATGTATGCACTGCTCAGGATCATAGAGGTTTCTAAAAACAAGGGTCAATGAGAGAGATATATTGATCCCAGCTTTGAGTATGAAGAGGAAAAAAAAGAAGCAGAGTTTAAATGTTGTCAGTCCTCAAACACAGAGATGAAGGCTCAGGGAATTACCTTAGAAGAAAGATATTGCATTGTCGGATGACTGAAAGAAAACAAAACAAATTTTTTAAAAAATTGTGGAGGATGGGGTGAGGTTTCAGGTTAGCAGTAGTAAAATTCTCTTTTGTATTAAGGGCACTTTATTCACAGTCTGCTTATCATGTGAGAGGGCATCATACACCTTAAAAAGGAATAATTCCATTTCCTTCCTTTTCTAAGTGATTTACAAGAAACTCGTTGCATAGATTTTTTTAAATCAACTAAATGCCCTCAAAGTTTAACAGTTGTTTACTATGAAGCATAATTACTGAAAATGCTGGGCTATATTAATAGAGGCATATTTGTCAGATTATGGAAGGCCATGATCCCACTATAAGAATCACAACTACTTTGAATATTTGTTATTTCTTAATTTTTGCAACAACTGTGAGAGGCAAACAACTAAAGAGGCCCTGAATCCCACCCAGTGTTTAGAGGAACAGGCATGCATCCATTTTGTGATCTTGGGAAATCCTTTTATCAGCTCCACAGAGTTGTTAATAAAAGAATTCATGACCTGATACATGAAAAGCACTTACTTGGTGTAGGGCCGGGACTTAGCAAGCAATAAATAGCTGCAATAATTTGATTATTTGACAAATAAGAAACAGATTCCTTTCCTTACGTGACTTGTCCAAGACTTCACAGTTGGAAGAAGTAGAGCCAGGGCTGCAGTCCAGGCTCAGCTCTGTTTCACACTCCAAGTCCAAGCCGGGGCTGCAGTCCAGGCTCAGCTCTGTTTCACACTCCAAGTCCCTTCTTCACCCGCTTCTCAGCTGCCTATTCCCTTGATCTTGCCATGGTAATGTCACAGACAAGACCTTTGCTTTGCCAAGATCTGATGTTGACATAACCTCCCATGCTATCCCCAAGCTTCTTCCTTGAGAGATTGAATGTTTCCATGTTGCTCATGTCTCCAGTGGTCACTTATATCTCCCTGACAATCTGCTCTGCTAAGTACATTCCCTCTGCTTGCAAAATACTTAAACGAACAAACTAAGCAGATAAACTAACAAAATTGGCAGATAAACATACCTTCACACCTTGCTGCCAGCTGATTACCTGGGTCTCTCTTGTTCCTTTGCCACATGCACAAGTTTTTGAAGAGCAGGCCCCTGTCTACCCCTGCACCATCCTCTCTCTCTTCAGCCTTTGCAGTCTGACTCTAACCCTCCTTTGTGTGGAAACCCAGAGGTCCCATGACCACTGCTATAGCTGAGGCATTGCTCTGTCTTCTGTTTGTCAACCTTGACAGCACCAAGAACCTCTAAGCACCCCCCAAGCCCCCTTCCCTTGGCTCTCTGACTCCCTTTCATACTTTCTCACCTCACTCCAACTTTGCCAACTTGTCTGGTTTCTTTTCTTGACTCTTCTTCCTACTCTTTCCTGACTTGCTCAATTTCTTTTAAGAATCAGAGAACTTTAGAATCATAAGAAATCTAAAACATTATCTGGTTCAATAGTGATCCATTGTCCTCCCCACTGCCGCCAATATCCCTGGCTGGTGCTGCTCTAGGCCCTGCAGTGGTGGCAGTGGGCTCTCCCTGCCCCGTGTGCAGGGCAGTGGACCTTTACCTGGCTACCGATGTTGGGGAGCCAGACTGCCTTCTCATGACTCCTTTAACTCTGCCTTGTGAGATCTTCCCTGGCCCCTGAACCATCACCCCAGACACCAAGGCTCTTGCCTCTCCCTGACCTCTCCCCACAGCCCTGAGGTTTTCTCTCTCTAGATAACAGCCCAATTTCTTCAGCTGCAATTTATTACATATAGTTTCTTTTTCTCCACTTCCCTGTCACTGCACCTATTCCAATTTACCCATCCATAAACTCTGAATTTTGATTGCCTCAAAGAATCTGCACACAATATAGCAGGGTGCTCACCACTCCAGTTCAGGAGAAAACACAGGTAGGGGCAGGTCCTCAGCTGGAATGAGGCCCCAGGAGCTAAGTTACTGGGTAGCTAATGAGGAAAAGTGGTGTTCTACCTAATATAGAATAGATAGATGATGACTGACTGATGACTGGCTGGTTAGGTAGCTGACTGACTGGCTGGCTGGCTGGCTGGATGTGGATGGATGGATGGATGGATGATAGAGGTGGATGAATGGATGGATGGATACGGATAGATGAATGGATATGGATGGAGACGGATGGAAGGATGGATGCTATGGATGCATGGATGGCTATGGATGTATGGATGTAGATGCATGGATGGATGGAGATGGATTGATGGATGGAGATGCATGGATGGATGGATGGATGGATATGGATAGATGGATGGAAATGCATGGATGGATGGATGGATGGATGGAGATGCATGGATGAATGGAGATGGATGGATGGACGGATGGATATGGATGGATGGATGGAGATGCATGGATGGATGGATGGAGATGCATGGATGGATGGAGATGGATAGATGGATGGAGATGCATGGATGGATGGATGGAGATGCATGGATGGATGGATGGCTATGGATGGATGGAGATGGATAGATGGATGGATGTATACATGGAGATGCGTGGATGGATGGATGGCTATGGATGGATGGATGGAGATGGATGGATGGATGGATGGATGGATGGATAAGTGGATGGATATATAGATAGATAGACTGGATTCATACATAAGAAAGAATGTTAGAATTACAGATATGCAAAATAAAAGTTGTTTGCTGAAGTGTGCAGAAAGCTGACCAGAAACAGTAAATGTGAGTTTGAACCTAGGTGCTCCACTTGTGCATGGAGTTTGTCCCGCTGCACTTATGAGTAAGGTGTGGGGCAGTCACTTCTTGTCGTCCTGATCACGTGGTTGTGCCAAGTCCTGGCCCAGGTCTCTGCTTCTCCAACTGTTTTTCTCAAACCCTTTACCACACTCTGAAACTATCCCTTCTGACTTGCTTTTCTTTTTTTCTTCCCAACTGCAGTCCTGGGAAGGCAAGTATCTTGTTCATGGCAGTAGCGCAGTACCTAGCATGTAGCAAGCAGCTCAGTAAATATTGGTTGGACCAGTAAGCGGTTTTAACAAATGGATGCATTCTGTGCACTCACAGAGGAGGGTGCCCTAAGACAGCGAAATTAAAAACGCAAAGGAATGAGCACGGTGCTGTTTCGCCATCGTGTGGCCTTTCTGACCATTGCAGCTACGAGCTTATGGCTGGATTTATACCTGGGGATAACACCTGTGTTTGCCTCGTTGGCTGGCTGGTGGCATCAAGTCAGAGGCTGATAGGACTTACTACATTCACCTGCTTCTCCTATACCGATCTTTCTATCTTTGCGCTCTCTTTAGAGCTAATGTTTCTTGAGGTGCACGTTTGGCTTCTGCTTTTCTCATTGTGAAGTATTTGTTGATCCATTGCACCTGGCTACAAATGACTACTAATTCCAAATCTCAGATCTGAAGTTCACACTCCTCATATCAGCATTTAAAGTGACAAAGCTTCTCCCTAAACACTGATTCAGCTACATCCCACAAATTTTAATATGTTGTATTTTTGTTGTCATGCACATCAAAATATTTACTAATTTTCCCCCTTGATTTAATTTTTGGCCCATGAACTATTTAGAAGTGTGTTCTTTAATTGCCAGATATTTAGAGAGTTTTTCTAAATATCTTGTTACTAATTTCTAAGTAAATTCCATTGTGCTCAGAAAATATACTTTACAGGACTTCAATGCTTTTACTAAGACTTGTTTCATGTTCAGCATCTTGTCCATCTTAGCAAATGTCTTATGTGCATTGGAAAAGAATGTGCATTCTGCAGCTGCTGAATGTAGTGTTCTGTAAATATCAACGAGATGAAAGTGGTTGGTTGTGCTGTTGTGGTCGTCTCTGTCTTTAATGATATTTTGATAGCTTGTTCTATCAATTACAGAAAGAGATATATATATAAATTCTTAGCTATAATTGTGAAGTTGTCAGTATTTCCTAGTTCTTTTCATTTTGCTTTATGTATCTAAGGTTGTGTATTTTACAAAATTAATTGCTAAATCTTCTTGATGAATTGTCAGTCTGTGATTATAACAATGAAATATCTCTAATAATGCTCTGATGTTACATTTGTCACTCCAGCCTTTTTATCTGTGTCATTTGCTCATGGTATGTCTTTTTTGTTCCATTTCTTTTAACCTAACTTTGTCTTTATATTTAAAGCATGTCTCTTTCTCTTTTTTGTTGTTTTTGTTTTTTGAGACCAAGTCTCACGCTGTTGCCCAGGCTGGAGTGCAGTGGTGCTCACTGCAACCTCCACCTCTGGGGTTCAAGTGATTCTTCTGCCTCAACCTCCCAAGTAGCTGGGATTACAGGCATCTGCCACCATACCCAGGTAATTTTTCTATTTTTAGTAGAAATGGGTTTCACCATTTTGGTCAGGTTGGTCTCAAACTCCTGACTTCAGTTGATCCACCAAGCTTGGCCTCTCAAAGTGCTGTGATTCCAGGCGTGAGCCACTGCACCTGGCCTAGAGCATGTCTCCTGTAGTCAGCATATAATATGCTATTATTTTTTATCCATTCCAACAATCTCTGGCTTTTGATTATTTAGGCTATTAACATTTACTGTAAGTATGAATACGGTTGGTTCAAGACTTCCATTTTATTACTTGTTTTTGGTTGTTCCCTCTGCTTTGGTTTCTTGAGTCCCCCTTTCCTCACTTCTTTTGGATAATTTACATTGTAGCATTTCATTTTAATTCATCTATGGGCTTTTCAGCTACATTCTTATGCATGTTTTAGTGTTTGCTCTATGGGTTAAAATATATATACCTAGTTTTTCACATTTGACTTAGAGTTAACTTGTCTCAATTTCTTTATTATATGTGTATATATATATAATATATATAATAAAGTAACACAATAAAGTTTAGAAATTTTATATATATATATATATATATATATATATATATAGACAGAGAGAGAGAGAGAGAGTGAGAAAGAGTCTCATTCTGTTGCCCAGGCTGGAATTTAAATTTAAGTAAAACAAAGAAAACTTGCAGACATATTGGACCCTCTACCACTGCCACCCACATTGACCTGTATGCTATAGATGTCTTAGATTATGTCTACACACATTGAAAACCCCACCAGCCAATATTATAATTTTTGCTTTTAATAGTCATAAGTATTTGTGAGAAGTTCAGAGGAAAAAAATACATTATTCCAGCTATTTATTGTTGATATCCCTTTATTACTGAAAAGCCAAGTTTCTATCAAGTGTCATTTTTCTGCAGCATGAAGAACTTCATTTTGCATTTCTTGTAGAGGGGTCTGCAGACAACGTTTTCTTATGTTTCTTTCATCTGAGAATATCTTGACATTGCCTTTATTCCTGAATTTCTTTATTATGTGTGTGTGTGTGTGTGTGTGTGTGTGTGTGTGTGTGTGTGTAATATATAATGAAGAAAGTAATATAATAAAGTTTAGAAGATATATATATATACACACATATATATACTTATATATATATACATATATATATATATACTTTCTACATATATATATAGACAGAGAGAGAATGAGAAAGAGTCTCATTCTTTTGCCCAGTCTGGAGTGAACTGGTACAATCTTGGCTCACTGCAACCTCCATTTCCCAGGTTCAAGCAATTCTCATGTCTCAGCCTCCCAAGTAGCTGGGATTACAAGTGTGCACCAACACACCTGGCTCCTTTTTTATTTTTGTATTTGTATTTTTAGTAGAAATGGAGTTTTGCCATGTTAGCCAGACTGGTCTCAAACTCCTAGTCTCAAGTGATCCACCTTCCTCAGCCTCCCAAAGGGCTGGGATTACAAGCATGAGCCACCACGCCCAGCCCTGAAGGATATTTTTGATCGATAGAGAAGTCTGGATTGACAGTTCTTTGCTTTCAGTAAATGTGTTGTTCTACTACCTTCTGGTCTCCACAGCTCCTAATGTGACATCTGTAATTGTAATAATTCCAATTATTATCTCCCTGGATGTGCCATTTTTCTCTAGCTGCTTTAAAGAATTTTTCTTTATATGTGGATTTCAACAATTTCATTATAGTTATTTTATTTGAGTATATCTTTCACCAAATTAGGAAAATTTTTAGCCATTATTTCTTCAAATGTGTATTTATATATTTTTTGAGACAAAGTCTCACTCTTGTCACCTAGGCTGGAGTGCAGTGGCTCAGTCTTGGCTCACCACAACCTCCACTTCCTGGGTTCAAGCGATTCTCATGCCTCAGCCTCCAAAGTAGCTGAGATTACAGGCTCCTGCCACCAGGCCTGGCTAATTTTTTTTGTATTTTTAGTAGAGACAGGGTTTCACCATGTTGGTGAGGCTGGTCTTGAACTCCTGACCTCAGGAGATCCACCCACCTCAGCCTCCCAAAGTGCTAGGATTACAGGCATGAGCCACCATGCCTGGCCTCTTCAAATATTTTTTTGGCACCAATCTGTTTTCCTGATCCTCTAGAATTTCAATGTCACATATTGTAGACCTTTTGACATTTGCTTACAGTTTCCTGCATTTCATCATTTTTTTCAATAATGTTTCTCTTTTTCCTTCAGATTGGACAAAAAAAAATCAATATTTTTATTGATTTACCTTTAGGTTCTCTGACACTTTATTCTGTTCTCTTCATCCTGCTATTAAACTTATCCGGTATATTTCTAACTTTGGTTTATTTGTTTCTCAGATCTAAGTTTTTATTTTGGCTCTTTTAAATAATTTATAATTTTCTGCAGTCATTACTATCATTCTGTTTATTCCAATCATATTTACCATTACTTCATTAAGCATAGTGACAACAGTTGCTATAAAGTCCTGGTCTAATAATGTCAACATCTGTACATCTTGGGGTTGACATTTGTTTATTGTTTTTTCACTTGAAGATTAGTCACATTTTTTTCTAACTCTTTGTATAAACTTTTGGATTTTTTTAATAGATATTTGAATAATATATTGATTCTGAGTCCCATTATAATCCTCTGAAGAATACTGATGCTTTTGTTTTCATAGACAGCCCAGTTAGATTCTGACCACAAATTTAGTCTTTAGTCTTGTTTTCTTGGTGGCAGAGTTTCTAATCTCAGTTTCATTCTCAAAGCTTTTGTTATGCTTTTTTTTGGATCCGTTCTGCTCATTGACAGCTGAGGCTTAATCTCAAGACTGTCTAAGTTCAAAAGCAAAGTTAGAAATCCCCATCTTTGGCTTTTTTGTCCAAACTGGTATTGCCATCTCAGACAACTATGATGTTAAACTGTACTTATTGTTTTTGACAAATGCTCTGGAGTTAGGCTATCACCACGGAGCAAGCTCCGTATCAGAGCAAACAAAGATAAGTCCTCTGAATGGGTCTTTTCCAAGGAGCTGCCCAATGGGCCAGACATTGACAACTCTCTTGGTTGCTTCCAAACTTTAACAATTATTTTAAAAATGGGGCTCTAAGCATTTGTGGGAAGGCTGTTGTGTGGACCTTTTGTGGAGCAGAGAGGGGCAAGTTTCCTACATAAGACTGTGTAACTATTTTCCTGTCAAGTTTAGAAGTTAAACCACTGGCCAAAACATAAAAGATAACTATCTATGGACTCTGAAAAGTCACAAAATCAGGTGAATTGTGAAGGGGAGTGAAAAGTTGAAGAAACTACATGAAATTTAATACATTTCCTGATTAATTTTAACAAGGATGCCAAGGCAATAAAATGGGGGAGAAATAGTCTTTTCCACAAATGATGTTGCGAAAATGAGATATCAGCATCTAAAACAATGAAGTTGGAATCTTCCTCACCCCACACACAAAAATCAACCCAAAATGTATCTAAAATCAACATGTAAGAGGCAAACGTATAAAACTCTTAGAAGAAAATATAGGAGTAAGTTCTCATGACCTTGAGTTGGACAATGTTTTCTTAGATATGACGCCAAAAGCACAACTAACAACAACAACGAAAAGTAAATTGTACCTCATTAAAATTTGAAACACTATGCATGAAAAGGCGTCACCAAAACACATGGAAAGGTAAGCTACCAAATAAGAGAAACATTTGTAGATCATGTACTTCATAAGAGATTTGTATCTAGAATATATGAAGAACTCTAACAACTCAACAATAAAAAACAGCCCATTTTTTTACATTGGCAAAGGATTTGAACAGGCATTTCTCCAAATAAAATATAGAAACAGCCGGTGAGCACATGAAAACTTAATCAATAAGGAAATGTAAATCAAAACCATAATGATATACCACTTCACATCCACTAGGATGGCTAAAAAAATTTTTAAGACAGGAACAATTATTGGTGGGGCTATAGATAAATTAGAACTCTCATACATTGCTGAAGAAATTGTAAAATCATGCATCAACTTTGGAAGCATTTTTGCTGTTCTTCAAAACATTAAATATGCAGTCACTATATGACCCAGTAATTCTTCTTTAAGAATATATTCAAGAGAAATGAAAATAAATATCCACATAAAAACTTGTACACAAATGTTTATAACAGCATTATTCCAAAAAGCCAAAAAGTAGAAACGACCAAAATGTCCACTGGAGGATGAATGGGAAAGGAAAACATGGAATCCATACAGTGAAATGAAATCCATACAGTGAAGTGAAATCCATACAGTGAAATGAAACCCATACAGTGAAATGGAATCCATACAGTTAAATGAAATCCATACAGTTAAAAGAAATGAAAAATAAGGAATGAAATACTGATACATACTGCAACTTGGATGAATTTTGAAAACATTACATTAAGTAAGAGAAGCCAATGACAAAATACCACACACTGTATATGCATTTATTTAAAGTCCAGAAGAGGCAAGTCTGTAAACATAGAAGACAGGTTTGTGGTTTCCAGGGATTAAGGGAAGACAGAGTGTGGAGTGACTGATATGAAGTGACGGAAATATCCTGGCATTAGATAGCAGTGCTGGTTGCACAACCTTGAATATCCTGAAAACCATTGAATTGCACATGTAAAGGGGGTGAATGTATTGTATGTGAACATTATCTCAATACGGCGGATGTTTTTCACCTATCGGAATGGTAGTGTGTAGCGGTAGTGCTGACGAGGGTATAGGTAAGAAGGAATTCTGTATGCTGAAATGGGTTGTGCAAATTGGCACAATCTCTTTCAGCATCAATTTTGTAGTTTTTATTATATTCGATATGCATATACCCTTTTGTCCAGAATTTCCAATTCTAGAAATATATTCTACTAGTAAAATTCATATATGTACACCAAAGATTTGGTCGATCTTTGTGTGTTAATATAAAATGATCTATAAGATATTTTTTCAGACTGAAAAATTTTGAATAAAGTCTGTATAATAGACCTTATTCTAATTTTTGAATAGGGTCTATGATATTTTTCCAATGTTGATTTCCAGATTTTGATTGCTACAGCATGGTTAAGCGAGTTGTTAATATCAGGGTAAGGCAGTGAGGGATATATAGGCACTCTGTGCTATTTTTGTAAGTCTAAGATTATGCAAAATAAAACCAAAATACCATAATAACTTTGGTAAAAATATGTATGTTGTGAAAATATAGCTATTTAAATGGAAATGAACACCCAATTCAAGAGAATACAATGAGAGAGGTGTGGAGTGGTGACTTCAACTATACTTGCAATATTTCACTTTTAGGCTTCATCATAGTCAGGTATTCATTACATAATCCTTTGAAATTTTCATACAAAAGGAAAATACACACCAAAAGGGCAATAAAAATTGTTGGAACCAATTTCCTGAGTCTGCAAATCTCTGGAACCCATCTGTGCTCCCAGGATCAAACCTACTGCTTTGAAAAACTTGACGGTGTTAGTACCTACATTTGCTGCACAAAGGTACTTTTTACTTCACTGCTGGATGCATCATCCAAAGGGGAACATATTCCTGCAGGGATGCCGTTCTGTCAGTGGGATGGAAAGCAAGCGAGTCAGAGAGTGTAGAGAAAGAAGTAAAAGCCTTCAACACCTGTGTGTTCTGTGACTAGCGCCGTTCTCACTTTCACAGGGAGGCGCCATCTGCCCATTCAGGGATGTGCAGCGACTGTCTCCTTGGGCTCTGCACACCACCGTGAACATGTTGTCAGCACTGGTGACTCATAGCTTACACTGAAAACAGTCGCCTGTCCCTAGCAACCGCTCATCGACTTTTTCCCAGACATTTCCAGTTTCTCTGCATTCCTATGGAGACCGCTATTTTCTTCTTGCTTCACTCTTTGTGTGACATAAGACAGAAGTCTACACAGCTCTTCCCCACCATCGGTGTATGTGGACTGAACCAGAACAACAGCAAAGAAACGGTGGTGGACCCAGGTCCTGGAAATTGCCAGACCGCTTACCTTAAGGGAAATGTACCAGGAATAACCTCAGTGTCCGGCCAGCTTTTATAAACTGCTTTTTGGTCTCCTAAGGACGGGCACTGGTGATGGGCCAAGCAGCCTCGGGTGAATGTGGCCTCCTTGTTCTCGATGTTTATACTGAACACGCAATAAAATGCCGTGAGGGAGCGCCATGGCTAGGAACAGCCGATTTGCAGATGAATGAGAATAAACAGGAGGAAGTGGAGTCTTCTCCAGCCAGTCTTCTTTCACATGGGTTCTCTCTGACTCGCGGCCACACACGTCAGCCCTCACCTCAAGAACAGCATTTTGCTCCTGGTGGATCCCTCTCTCCTGCTGACATCCTCTCTCTTCTCTTGCCTCAGTTTATCAGCTGCTTTTCCCCTTCCAACTGCCTTTCCCTTTCTCTCCTGTGCTGACTCCTGTCCTCTCTCTGATATGCACACGTGAGCCCTCTTTTCTGCATAGCCTCAGAGTCTGCCTAAGAGATTCACCCATCTTTGACTTTATGGCCCATTTATGTCCCAGTGATTCCCTAATGGGTATATCCAGCTCAGGCCTCTTTAGTGATTACTTTACAAATCCATTTGAAACTTGCACAGCTACATCCAGCACACTTCTAAAATGTTCTGGTTCCAGCCCCAAATGTGTTCTCCTCTCGTGTTCTCTAGCTCGGTGCCTCCATCTCCCTTCTTGCTCCTGACAGGCCTGGTGTCATTCTTCCCACCCCACATCGCCCCTTTCCTCATCTGCCTCATATCTTGCTTCTTGTTAGCAGTGGCACACTTCTGACTGCTGGAACGCCCAGCCCCAGGGCAGGCAGAGGGAGCTTCGCTTCCTGAGCATCCTGAACGAAGAGTTCCCATGGGGATGGGGCCACCAGTGTCACTTTACCCAGGAGAGCAGGGAGCTGCAGCTGCGTCCACGGCAGTGATACCTCTAGGTCACTGTGGCAGCAGGAGGGACTGGGGCTGGAGAGCAATGACTGCCCACGGGCAGCGGGACATTTGCACATTTGCAGGAGGAAGTGCAGACGGCTTCATGCCGGAGAGCTGCTGGGGGAGCCAGGGGCGATTCCTGGGTCAAGTGGGGATTCCAAGAGCCACGGACCCCTATTGTCCCTGAGCTCAGGACCTCCAGTGCGTTACTCAAGGCTGCAGGCCTTAGGAACCCACGCCGCAGGCCTCTGGAACCCATGCTGCAGGCCTCCGGAATCCACACCGCAGGCCTCGGAAATCCACACCGCAGGCCTCTGGAACCCACGCTGCAGGCCTCCGGAATCCACGCCGCAGGCCTCAGAAATCCACACCGCAGGCCTCTGGAACCCACGCCGCAGACCTCGGGAACCTATCCTATGCTGCAGGCCTCGGAAATCCACGCTGCAGGCCTCTGGAACCCACACTGCAGGCCTCCGGAACCCACGCTGCAGGTCTCGGAAATCCACGCTGCAGGCCTCTGGAACCCATGCTGCAGGCCTCCGGAACCCACGCTACAGGCCTCGGAAATCCACGCTGCAGGCCTCTGGAACCCAC
>NW_016107704.1:1041394-1057006 GCF_001604975.1 Cebus imitator | reverse complement strand
CCACGCTGCAGTTCTTTCTGTAGCTCCTTGCATTCATTTTCCACCTCCTCCCCTTAGGGAAGAAGTCTTGCCAGAGTCACATCTGTGTGAAAAGTGGCACCTTCCTAAAACAGCTGAGTCAAGTCAGTCTTCTCATGACTTCATGTCTAGAGTGTTTCTAATAGGAATGAAGGAGGGTATACCATTTAGAAATAAGATATAAAGGTCTGTTTGCATGATGTCCCCATGAAACAGCTTGTTGGACTGTCTGTGGGAGGAAGAATGTTACAGGAAGAGGACATGGCATGAACTGGCAAGGTTTTCCAAAAAATTCTAAGGGATACTGTGGGGCACCAGAACTGGAAGTCAGGCAGCTGAGTCCTGGCTAGGAAGGCAGTGGGACGTGACTCCTGCCAAGTCTGAAGGGAGAGAAAAGAGGCCATGGGGCAGGGCAGCCAAAGAGCAGGCAGGACTCTCAGCCCCAGGAGCCCTTCAGGAGGGCGCGTTTGTGGGTCTCTGTGGTCTGTCCGCCTGAGCAGGTGCACCAAGCTGGACTCCTGGAGGCTCAGGAGCTAAGCTCCTGTGTGGCCGGAACACTCAGACGCACATCTGCGTCAATGTCTTCTGAAGGGAAGCTCTAGACTTACAGAAGTGGGAGATCAGGATGACAGATATTAATTATCTGTTAATATTAATATTAATTATGCATCTCTAGTGAGTAAATTCTGGGAAACATGTTTTCCACATTGGCAAATGGGTTAGGAAGTCCTTCACAAGGTTGTAATAAGAATTAAAAGTGTGTGAACATATGCATGTGAATATGTATAGTATGTGTGTGAATTGTGTGTATATGTATATGAATGTGTCAATGTATATCGTGCATGTATACATATATAAATGTGTCTATGTATACAAGTGCATGTGTCTATTAGAACTCACATGTATATTGTGTATGTATACTTGCATGTTTGTTTGTATATAAATGAGTATGTATGTACGTATGTGTGTATTCTATAATATATGAATATCTGTATATATATAAATGTACATAAATGTATGTGTACATGTATGGTGTATTTATATGTATGTATGGCATATTTACATGTGTGTATATGTATGTATATGAGTAGATATATTGTGCATGTATAAATATATAAATACACAAATGTGTGCATATATATGTATGTATGTATCCATATATTGATATGTAAATGTGTGCATATATATATGAATATGTATACCTATGTATATGTATATAAATGTGTATATGTTTCTATGTATGTATATATAAATATATGTATGTTTGTGTGTATATGTGTATACATATACATATGTAAGTTTATATGCGTATTTGTGGATATGCATATGGTATACATATATGGACATGTATGTGTGTGCATATGTAAAGTGACCATCACATGACCACATCCTCATCCCCTGCTCCAGGTAGCCAAACCCATCACCCACAGCCCCGCAGGTACAGACGGCTCTCCCAGAGTCCCTGCCCCTACCTGAAACATCATGCCCTGAGGAGGCTTCAGCATCCAGCGATGAGCATGCCAACCTCAGTAGAAAAGGAGAGCTGCCAAGGTGCTCAAATGGCCCAGTGTGAACTGACTACCCGCATACCCTGCAGATGAGCACAGCTCAACCTCCCCTCCACATGCCACAGTCCACTTGGTCATCCCAGTCATCACCACCCAGACCCTCATCTCTGATTGTTCCATGCATTCCCTGATCTGACCGTGTTTACCACTCTCTCAAACTCTTCCACTGCATGTCTGAAAACTCCTTTTATGTATACTTTAAATGTTTAATAAAAGTTTTATTGTTGTGTAATGTAGAAGAAAGTGAACATATTTATTTATTTATTTATTTTTTGAAAGTGAACATATTTAAATTGCACAATTTTAGTTTGACATATGTGTGCTCCTGTGAAGTTGTCATTACAATCCATAAAATGAACACACACATCACACCCAGCATTCTCTTGTGCCCCCAATACATCTCCCCCTCTCAACACCCCATCCTGCAAGGGACTGCAAATGTGGTTTTTTTAAACTGAATATTAGTTTGTTTTTTATATCATTTTATATAATTATAATACACTGTACTTTTTATTGTCTGGCTTCTTATACTTAGCATAATTATTGCGAGATTCTTCAATGTGGTGGCATGTATCAATCGTTTACTTCTTTTTATTACTGAGCAGTGTTCTATTGTGTGGATATACCAAAGGATACTTACCCATTCACCTGCTGAGAAACATGTGGGCTATTTTCAGTTGTGGCTATGACAAAGCCTCTTTTAACATTTCCGTGACAATATTTCTGTGTAACAAAATTTTCATTTCTCTTGAGTAAATATCTAGGCATGTAAAGCCTGAGCCATTTGGTAGATATCTCTTTAATGTTTTTAGAAAAATACCAAACCTTTTCCAAAGTAGGACAATTTTACATTGCCACTGCCAGTATGTGAAACTGGTGTTAAACACTTTGCTAACACTTAGGATGATTAGTCTTTTTAATTTTCACTATTATGGTAGGTGTTTAGTGGTTTCTCATTATAGTTTCAGTTTGCATTTTCATATTAATTATGTTGAGCATATTTTCATTTTCTTGTTATCTAGTATATCTTATTTTGTGAAATACGTTAAAATATTTTACCATATCTCGATTGTCTTCTTAAAATTTAGTACTGAAAGCTCTCTACATATTGTGTGTAAGTACAAGTCCTTTGTTGTATATATATTTTGCAAATATTTTCTCCTAGTCTGTGGCTTGCCTTTTTATGTTCATAACTGTGTGTTTTAAAGAGCAAAAGTTTTCATTTTAAGGAAGTCAAATTTATTGAATTTTTTTTTTTTGGTCTTTTATAGTTTGTGACTTGGAGGCCCTTTAAAAAATACATTTGCCAAATCCAAGCTCACTAAGATTTTCTTCTCTGTTTTCTTCTAGAAGTTTTATAGTTTTTCTTAACATATTGGCCTTACCTCTCACCATTTGAACCAGTTGATGTTTTAAATGGTGAGAGATAAGGGTCTATGTTTTGGGTCATTCTGTTTGTTTTTCATTTGGCTATCCAATTGTCCCAAAACCATTTGTTGAGGAGATTATTCTTGAGTTGTTTTGGCCACTTCGCCAAAAATCAATAGATCACAGGCATGTGGCCCTATTTCTGCACTTTCTAGTTAGTTGATCTCTTTTTCTATCTTTATGCCAACACCACACAGTTTTGATTAATGTAGTTTTAAAATATGATAGCTGGTCATGGTGGTACATGCCTGTAGTTTCAGCTACAGGAAGGAGAATCACTTGAGCCCAGGAGTTTGAGACTGTAGTGGGCCATGACAGCACCTATGAGCAGATGCTGCACTCCAGCCTGGGCAACACATTGAGAATCCATCCCTAAACAAAATAATAATAACGATAATAACATATGTCTTGAAATCATACAGGACAGGATATCCAACTTTATTCTTTTTTGGTGTCATTTTGGCTATATAGGTCGTGTACATTTCTAGTTAGGTTTTAGAATTAGCTTCTTAACACTTGTCCAAAAAGGTCTGCTGGGATTTGACTGGAGTAGACTTGAATCTCTAGATCAATTTAAAGGGAAACGACATCTTAATAATATTGTCTTCTAATTAATAAACATAATATATCTCTTCAGGTATCTAAATCTTCTTTTACCTTTCTTAGGAATGTTTTGCAGCAAGATATTACAAATAAGATAAATGCCCACAAGTAAGTAATATAAGTTATAATGCATGTTATATCAGGTAAAAAACATATATTACTAGATAAAATGGAAAATCCAAATTACAGCAGATTAAACAGATTGAAGTTTGATTTTCTCTGATGTACAAGTCTTGAAGGGGACAGATCAAGGCTTGTACGAAACATCCATGATGGTGTCAGGGGCCCAGGTCTTTCTGTATTTCTTACCCGTCAACCTGACCACATGGCTTCCATTCGTGGTCAAAGAGACTGCTCAAACTATTATCAATTCATCCACAATACAGACAGAAATTCAGAAAAGGGTGGTGTGTGGGAGGAAAACTGCTAAAAACACAGTAGGAGAAGTTTAGAACTCAATTAAGAAAAGCAAGCAAAGTGAGAAAGAATAGTCATTTAAAGAATTAAGGGTAAAAAGGATGCAGTCAACTGACACGCCAAGAAGATCCAACAGATGCAGAATGGATATTCCCAAAGGGAGAACAAGGATCACAAAACAGAAGGTCAAGCTATAAATTGTAAAGAAATAAGCTACAAGTTATACATAAGCTAAAGAAATAAAAGCTTGCTCTTCAGATAGGAAAGTCCAGTGTGGCCATTAAAAAATTGACAGAGAACAATCCACACATTACTGAGAAGTTACTGAGAAGCGATGGCAAAGAAAAAAACCTTTTGACAACCAGACAAAACAGACTAAGTCACCTGTAAGAGAAGAATACCAGTGGTCCCGGAATGATTTCTAGCAACATTCCTTCCTGCAAGTCAGCTGAGCAATGTCTACAGATTCTCAAGGAGAAAAGAAAATTCAGCAGACAACCAATAAATATTTCTGTTGAGCTAAATTGTTAAGTGTAAAGAGATAAAATATAATGTATAAAAGGATGGTAATAAAAGTAACTGCCTAAATAAAATACAAATGTCCAGTCTACTAAGCCTATACACATAAAACAATAAAAACAGAGACGGGTTTAGTAGAAAACAAGTTTTAAATAAGCAATAAAAATAGTAATTGTAAGTAAAAGTCATGATAAAATGAATACTAAAACTATCTTTCACACCAATAAATGCAGTTGAACTAATCTCATATTTCAAAGAAAGTCTCTCAGACTGGATAAAAAGGCAAAACCATATATATGCAATTAAAAAAAATACTTAAAATGGAACATACCTGAGAAATTGGTAACAGGAGTTTCAACTGAAGAATACGATCACAGTTTGAAGTGAGACAATAATTTTTTCCCCCAGAAATTACACTGTATATAAAAAGGTCTTAATGTCTGTGTTTTCATGACCAGGAAGATACTCCTAGGCATTGGTGGGACCTATCCAGAAAAAGGGTTTAAATTCAAATTATTTTGAAAACACTGTGTGATGAAATCAAATCTTTTTGCAGGTCAGAAACACAGGTCAAAAGTTTCTAATCCTGATGTTACTTAAAAGAAAAAGTTTTCACATAGGAGGCAAAGGAAATCAAGTGCCATTGTAGTAGTAGGGGCTGTAACTTCCCAAGGTCATGCGGAGGTTTTTGGAGGAACCAGGACCAGAAAGGTCTGTGAGGAATGGGTAGAGGTGGGCCGCCAAGGATGGCAGGGCGCAGAGACAGCAGCAGGGCCTTGTGTCTGGTCATTGAAGTTCAGTGTGCGTCCATCCAACTACACTGAAAGTGTCCTGTCATTAACTCTGCAGCCCCCACTGCACTTTATACTTAGGAAAACATGTCATAGGAAATCATCCTGTCACGAGACAACTTTGAATTCAGGTGAGTGCAAGTTCAACCTCAACCAATGCCTGCAACACATATCATAAACATTAAGCTGTTTGGCTTCTCCCAAGTATATCAAGATATGAGAACTATTGAAGGCAATACATCTATATTGTGGTGAGTATTTTTAGAACTTAACATTTGCCATTCATCATTTTCATATAATTCAGGCTGGAGGAAAGCTTCGGCCAAGTGCTGGTCTGGCAGCTACTCTCCATGCCCTGCCCCTACCTCATCTGCCCTCGCTACGTCTTTACATTCACTTTCCATCAATTCAGTTTTTTGGAGGGCTTTTCTTTAATCTGATAAAGCATCCAAAATAGGGTGGCAGAACAGGAGAACCACTATTTGCTTATAGATGGCTACCCTTGCAAACCATGGAACCATCTATTTGCCTTATGAGCCCTCAGGTCACACCCATGAACTTCATGAACAGCCAAGCCTGTGAGAACACACACAGTGCCCGTTTGCCTCATCAGGAGGGAATGTGCTCAGAGTCAGGGCCGCAATAAGCAGGATGCATATATCACCCTCTGCGCCTTGACATGCTTGGTCTAAGGCCACCCCACTACCCCGGAACAATAACTAAAACTGCCAGTTGCATCTTACTAAAAGTTACGGGACACAAAAGGTGCTCTGGAAACATATGGAAAATCCATCTTAATGACCACTAACCAGCTGCATTTTCTTTCTGAAAGTTCCATCCAAACTATTTATGAAATGTCACCATGACATGGTGCAAAATATTCACACCAATGCCACAGATTCGTTCTGATGGGAGAATCTTATATCCACCCAACTTTCAATTAGCCAGACAGAAAGCACTGTGTGAGCAGCTGGGGACCCTGGCCTCACATCTCATAAACAGAACACAGCTCAACCTCCAGCGCTGGGCAGCAGAGACACCCCTATGGTGCTGGCCCCCTGGGCTGGACACTCACAGAGAACCCAATGGTCAAAATCCTGTGGCTACACTTACATGAAGTTGGAAAGGTGTCCAGGAAATACGATTCTATCGCATCTTCAGAATACTTAAAATCTTTTCAGCCAGGTTCAATGTCATCCACTGGAAATTGTTTTCAATTATGCTATCCATGACATTTAATTTATGATGATGAAGAAATGACATCTTTTCAGAACAGTATTTTAAACCTAGATGTGTGTTAAGTTTTGAGCAGTTGAGTCAGCTGTCATGTTGTCTGAAACCTATGTTGTCACATTTTAAAGAGTAGTAGTATTGTTTAAGAATAGTCTAGAAATGATGTTAAAATAATACAAATGAACCCAACAATGTAACTTTGATTTGGTCACACTAGTGGTGAGAAGCCAGGTTAGACAGTGACTAACTGAACATCCTGGGCGTGACGTACAGGAACAACCATGGACTTTTGAAACAGACTTGCCTGGGCTTTACCTTCCACATTCCGCTGGTTTATGTAAGCATCTGAAACCTTCAAGCTCCAGGCTGACTATGAACATAGAGCTTCCAACACCTATCTCATCAAGGCTGTTGTGGTGAAAAACAGCTATGGGAAGACATTTCATGGCATAAAATTGACCTGTTGATTTTCCTCTTCCTGCCCTAGTTTTCTGAAGTTCACATCTGGAATTCTGGAATATGCTGTCTCCTAGAGGCCCCACTGTTTCTGCTTTGTAAAAATGCACATAGTAACAGCACCTGTCTCAATGGTTTACTGCAGAGATAAAGGAGGAACGCATTACTAGGGACAGCCCCTGGCACAAAGTGAGTGAGCTTTTAGATGCTAGCTCTGATCATCATGCTTGCTCAAGTGCCTTGCAGATTTTTCTTAAGACTCTATAACTATAATATAAATAGAAAATGAAGGTGTGGAAGAAACATTTGGAAAGATACAAGAGATAAATTAGTAAGGAGAAATAGGAGGGGAGAATATTCTTTTTATGAGAAGAAACTAAACTAAATAGGAGCAAGGCATAGATATGAGGGCAGGAACTTGGCCAGGGGCAGTCACAGTGGCTCACACCTGCATCCCAGCACTTTGGGAGGCCAAGGATGGAGGATCACCTGAGCTCAGGAGTTTGAGACTAGCTTGGGCAACATGATGAAACCTTGTTGCTACAAAATGAAAATTTACAAATTAGTTGGACATTGTGATGCATGCTGTAGCCCCAGCTACTCGGGAGGGTGAGGAAGGAGGATCACTTGAGTCCAGGAGATCGAGGCTGCAGTGAGCTGTGATCTCACCACGGCACTCCAGTTTGGTAGACAGAAGGAGATCCTATCTCAAAATTTAAAAAAAATTAAAAGCAGAACTTATATGAGCACATTTAATGTACTTATCCATTATAGTGCTAATGCAGAAATGAAACATGGTATACGAAACAGCTCGTTAAGACTTAGGCCATCATGCTAATAAATTTCTTGCAAAACTTACATACGCACAGTGTTTCAAAACCAAAACTGAAGCATACAATCAAGCACACAAATTGACTTGTGGTAGGACAGTAAACTAAAAATGATCATAAATGTTTAGAATTTCATGAGTGCTTACGATGTTTTTAATGCAAGATTTTTTAATGCAACTTCTTGCTTTTTAATACTTTCAACATAGTTGGGCTCTTTTGAAAAAGACAAAATCAGGTTATTTCTAACTAAAATAATCTGCGTGTTATTTCTTTAATCTCAGTATATTGAATAACAATATTCATATCCTATGCATTTTAGTTCACAAAATATTGTTCTATGCATATGGTTTTGAGGATGTGCAAAGTTCTCAAACTGTTTTCTCCCAGCATGAAAGTAAAGTTAGCGCAAGTCATATGAACAGCAGTTAAGTTTGTATAGGAGATGATCTACAGAGAAATCACACATAGGTTGGCTCAAACTGTAGTTAATTATCCATGTCAAAAATAAATCCTCCAGAGGCTATTAAGATGTGCCACTTTCTTTAAAAACATGGACCTTTTAATTAGAATACACACTACCTCCTGTTTCTCATTCCATCTTCCATCAATCACTCAGATCCAAGGAATTTTCCTCAGTGCTGTCTGAACACTGTGTTGTCCTGGTGAGCACTTTCTCCCACATAGGTGAGGAATGGCGTGCATTTCCAGCACTTGGCCTCTAAGAGCAGAGCACACAGCAATCACGGTGGATGGAGACTGCCTGCAGTCAGGGAGCAAAGCAAAAGTGCCCCCCAAAGAAGCCAGAGCCACCAACCAAGGCCCAGCATGTGCTCACTCCAGGGCAACTCCTTGGATTCAGACCAGAGGGAGGCCTTCACTGTGTGTCTGGGGCATGCTTTCCTGCCTCTGTAGTACAAACCCACAAAAACAATGTTAAGAAAACCTTGATCTTTAACAGGAAAGTAGCATGACCGAATATTTCCAGAAAAATCTTATGTGCTTGTTGTCAGAGAGATTGCCTAACGAATGTCATATAGCCAGGAATACTCTAGAACAGCAGTCTTCAAACCAATTTTGGCATCAGAAACTGGTTTCGTGGAGACAACTTTTCCACGGACCAGGGAGGAGAGGGTGGCTTCAGGATGATTCAAGTGAATTACATTTATTGTGCACTATATTTATTTATTTATTTTTATTTTTTTAAGATGGCATTTTCCTATTGCCCAGGATGGAGCACAGTGGTGCTCCATCTCTGTTCTCTGCCACTTCCACCTCTCAGGTTTAAGCGATTCTCCTGCCTCAGCCTCCTGAGTAGCTGGGATTACAGGTGTGCACCACCATTCCTGGCTAATTTTTGTATTTTCAGTAGAGATGAGGTTTCATCATGTTGGTCAGGCTGGTCTTGAACTCCCGGCCTCAAGTAATCTGCCCACCTCAGCCTCCCAAAGTGTTGGGAGTACAGATATGTGTGCTTTATTTCTATCATTATTACATCATGATATATAATGAAGTAATGATACAATGATGATGTATACCAGTGATGTAGAATCAGTGGAAGCCCTGAGCTTGTTTTCCTGCACCTAGACGGTCCCATCTGAGGGTGATGGGAGACACTGACACCTGAAGTGTGTCACTTATGTCCAGGCTGCTCTGTAGTCTTGTTTTGGTCACTGTCACTGCAGGAAACCCTGCTTCACAAAGATAGGATGTTGGACATGGAAGCAGGCTTTATGGTGCTTTTGTGGCAATCTCAGGATCTTCTACATTGACTTTAATCCAGAACATATGGAGACTTGAAGTTGTCTCAAACATATTTTTAAAGCCACTGTCATTTACCATCTCAAGTGGCTGCCATCTCAAGCTCCTCTTCTAGCACAGACAGCCGATTCGCCGGACTTACTTACAGAAGGGTCACGGACCCGTTCCTTCGCAGCTCAGGGCTCCTCTGCGGCTGGGAAGTGTTGCTCAAGCTCCTCTGAAAGCTGAGGTAGGTGGTCGTGTGTCAGCTGGGAGAAAGAAGGCCCTAGCTCAGCCTCTTTCACAACCTCTGCTAATGTTTGACACTTCTCAGAAATCCCAGTGTTCACTTGTCACCCCGTAATTCCAGTGTGACTTTGAATGCAGCCGCTTTATCTGCCGACTGGAACACAGCTGTCGTTCTCCCTGAAGTGAGAGATTGAGTTCGCTGAGCAAGCTAAATAGGTCGCACAAGTAAGCAAGTTTAGCAACCTATTCTGTGTCACTGAAATGTGCTGCCGGTGATGACTGTTTTTCTACAAAGAATCTCTGGATTCTAAAAGAGTCTAATTCAACAGCCCTGGCCAGTAATCTACCTTTAGGAAGCATCTCACTTTCGTGCATGAGAAGATGTGTATGCTCTGCGTCCATCTACTCAGAGCTGCATGAACAGACGTGAGTTAAGAGCATGTACTTTAATGTGCTCCATAGTAGTAATCACATCATGCAAAATGTTGTTAATTCCAGGTGACGTTTTTGGGTCCGCCAATATTTCCCTGTGGCTGACACAGCGTGTAGACTCACATTCAGAAGCAACCTCTTTGACCCAGAGTAATGAAGCCAGAAAGCCGTCCAGTCAAGGCAGCCACTCCATCCATGCCTATACTGACACAAAATGACCACTTTACCTTTCCCAATATGTAATCATTCAAAGACTTGAGTAGTTCTACAGCTGTGGTGTTGATTGGCAACAGAAGAGCATATAACATATCCTCATGCACATCCTGTTGAAAAACAGATCACATATAAATAAGGATTGTTGCCTTGCTGTTAACATCTACAGACTCGTCAACCTGGATTGTGTGCCGCAGTGACTCATTAATTCCCTCTAACAATTGTGCCTCAATATCCTCTGCTGTTTCATCAATTCATCGAGTTATGGTGCTAGCCGAAAGATGACCACCTGCCACCTTTTGAACTGGAGCCTCTCCTAAATGTTCACCACAAATGTCCTTAGCAGCAGGCAGGATCAGCTTTTCACCAACAGTAAAGGGCTTCTGAGCTTCAGCTATGAAGTTAGTCGCTAAGAATGATGCACTCAGAGCAGGCACATTTAATTAAGCGCCAGCCTTCAATAATTGCCTGTGTTATTGGTATACACTTTTCTTTTTCTTTTGTCTTTTAATGCAGGGTGCTTGGTCTCCATGTGGTGAAGCAGTTTTGAAGGTTTCATGGCTTTGTTGGAGAGCCAGTTGCCACAAAGTACACAAAGCAGACTTGGAGAATGTGAATCACCTGTCGCAGTGAACCTGTAATGCAAGTCGGACTCGGCATTTGCTTTCAAATGCAGCTTTCTCTTGGTGGCAGTCTTAGAGTCTTCTGCTGCCTCATCATGGGGTCTTTCTTCCTTTTCAAAGACGCTCTCTAGCGACATTTATTTTTTACTCATTTTGGCTAGGGTTAGCTTGTGGGCGCCAAAACTGTGACTGAGACAAGTGTGCAGTGTGGGAAAGAGGCAGGAACAGAAGTGGTAAATAAAACAATAGGCAAGCAATGCATGGACTAAAATAAGTGTCAGATTCTGACTTGAAGCCTGCCACCAGATGCAGCTGTGCGACTGAAGTACATCAGCTCACTTGCCATTGTAAAGCCTGCCACCAGAGGCAGCTTAATTGTCACTTGCCATTCATCAATAGGTTTTTGATATGAGTCTTGCAATTAATTCATTATGGCCTCTGTGCAGGGAAACCTCTCTGCCACTGTTAGTGTGTATTTGCAGCCACTCTGCAGCACGAGCCTCGCCGCCTCAACTCCACCTCAGATCATCAGGCGTTAGTTAGATTCTCATAAGAAGCACACGGCCTAGGTCCTAGCAAGCGCAGTTCACAATAGGGTTTGCACTCCATGAGGATCTTATGCCTCCGTTGATCTGACAGGAGGCAGAGCTCAGGCGGTAATGTGAGTGTTGGGTAATGTGAGTGACTGGAAATACGGATGAAGTTTCACTCACTCACCCCACTCACCTTCTGCTGTGAACCTCAGTTCCTAACAGGCATGGACCAGTTCCTGTCTGTGGCCCAGATCCCTTCTTTAAAAGCCCTATATGGCCTGCCAGAAATTATTTTGCGAGTAGGTTCATTAGAGAAATCTGTCTCTACGCTTCATGTAATTATCTTTCAAGCCGTTTTTGTCTATTTTTCTATTTTTCCTTTCAGTTCTTTCCATCTTTACTTCATGTTCATTGAAGCTGTTTTTCTGGTGCATACACATTTAGGATTGCTCTATCCTTTTAGTGCATTGATCCTTTCATTGTCAGTGGTGGTGAATCTGTAGCTGTCTGCAGCAACCTTGATTTTTGCCTCCTTGGACGAAAGAATTCAACCGAGGGGCACAGGGCAGAGGGAGAGACCGCTGAGGCAAGTTTTAGAGCAGAAGTGAAAATTTATTGCAATATTTTAGAGCAGGAACGAAAGCAAAGTACACGTGAAAGAGGACCAAGCGGGCAACTTGAGAGATCAAGTGCCTGTTTGACCTTTGACATGGGGATTGCATAGGCTGGCACGCTTCGGGGGTCTTGCATACCTTCGTCCCAGATTCTTCCCTTGGGGTGGGCTGTCCCCACGAGCAGTGGACTGCCAGCTCCTGGGAGGGGCCGGCTACAGAGTGAGCGCGCTGGAGCCGTGCGCATGCGCACTTGACCCCTCACGAATCGAGCGTGCTAGAGGAAGGTCAGATACCTGCTAAACTCCATCTTGCCTCTTAGTGCGCATGCTCGAGCCCACTCGCCCCGCTCCTGACATCTTATCGGAAGCTGCTGATCACTGGCTTCAGGTATTTTCTATCTATTGGGAGACGGCCTTTCCTTGGTGCTGCCTATGACCAATTATTACTTTAAAGAGACAGTTAACAATGCCTTGACCATCCCCTGATGCTCCCCTGACATCCCTGAGGTGTGTGGTGGGGGGGACGGGGAGGAGCTCTCCTGCCTTGCTCATGCCTGACTGGCTGCCTACTATAGCATAACTGGCGATCCCATACAAGCTGACTTCTGCAGGGACTGAAGGGCCAGGTAGGGTGGGCTTGACCAGGGACAAGGTGCTAACTGTCAGAGGGAAGGGTACTTTTTTATATACTGTAGCAGACGCCTCTCCCCATACCCACATCATCCAATGTCTGCGTCTGAAACGGAGAACAGTTGTAACAGTTTTTCAATTTAGAAAAAGACATATCACTAAAAATGCTGTTAATCCAGTGGGACCCACAGAAACGCTTTGGAGCCCTCTTACAGATTGTGAGACACACGTGACAGAGGCAGCTTTCCCGAGACGTGCTGGCCACTCTCCTTTAGCACAGTGGTGGCCCCAGGCCGGAGCAGCTCCTGTGAGCAGCTCCTGTGCAGCCAGAAGACACCAGGGATGTCACACTCTGCAGAAATGGCAGCTCCCTCAGGTTTTTGTGACTGAAAAATCCCCGGGGTCTTCAGGTGCTCGTATTCTGTGTATCACCACAGGCTATGCCTGCCCGCACGTACCCAGAGGGAACAGATGAGGCCCAGAGACATCAGCGTGCACCTCACCGTCCACCCTACCTGATACGTCTGTCCAGAGCACATCCTCATTCTATGACAGCAAAGTTTCCCTGTAGGCTAAAGGTAGGCCCAGAGACACCTGTCCATGGTGAAAGGACACTGTCCAGACAACTTGCAAAAATACGATACTGAAACTGTGAACCTGGAATCCGACATTAACCCTGAGAATAAGCATCAGTGGCCTCTAGGCGATGGCTCTGAGGAACCCTGGAAACTCAGGCTGCACAGTCAGCAAACCACAAGAAAGCCAGGCTGGCATGCAAGCCACTGCGTGCTTAGTCACATACTAAATTACATATTTTAGGAAGAAGTGCTACCAAGTTTCAGGAAAAAAAAAGTGATTATCAGAACTTTAAAAATCAAGACGTGCTATTTAAAATGAGAACATACACAAAATAACCATCTTGGAAAGAACAAGTGTGCAAAGACACAGGCGTGGGGGTGACACAGCACCAGGAGCCACTGTCCATCTCCCCATGTCCAGAGGAGACGCACAGGCACAGATACACGTGCACAGACAGCTGGAGAGCAAAGGGGATTCCTGCTGGTGTAAAGCATGGCCTTGTCTTCTTCTTACAATCACTGGTCAGGAAAAAAACAAAAACTGACTTCATTTAAAGATGAGCAGTGAAAAAGTAACTAGCTCAGGATAGAATTTGATAGAGGAATAACACATAGGATTTTTTCTCCTGGTTTTAATAAAAAATCAAGTTGCTCAAAACTATCAATTTTAAACTACCAAGAAAAGAGATAAGCTACAAGATGACAATGTTTTTAGCAGCCATCAGATTTCTGAGGATAAAGATAGATCAATGAACCCAACTCTAGAAAGTGACAAGCCATTTGCAGCAGTGGAGATCACAGACACACTCTTATCCACAGCAGAATGCCAAAAATGAAATGGCTGGAGGCCAGGGAAAACCAGACACGTTTGCATCTGCAGGTAGGTGGGTGACCAGCTGGCGTCCCTGTGGCTGGAGTCACCAGCAATGCTGCACCCAGCCTCCCCGCGTTTCCCACAGGCCTCTGTGGAGCCCTTCACTGAGCTCTGAGGGATAAAGCTGGGAGCAGGGGCCAGGCGCAGTGGCTTACGCCTGTAATCCCAGCACTTTGGGAGGAGGGTGGATCACGTGGTCAGGAAACGGAGACCATCCTGGCCAACATGGTGAAACCCCGTCTCTACTAAAATACAAGTAATTAGCCAGGCGTGGGCCAGTGTGTGCTTAGTCACATGCCAGGCATGCGCCTGTAGTCCCAGCTACTCTGGAAGCTGAGGCAGGGGAATCTCTTGAACCCTGGAGGCAGAGGTTGCAATGGTTGCAATGAGCCAAGACCATGCCACTGCACTCCAGCCTGGGCAACAGAGTAAGACACTGTCTCAAAAAGGAAAAAGAAAAAAAAACGCTGGGAGTAGGGAATGAAAGACAAGATGCATTCCCGGGAGCCCTGCCGAATCTCACCCAGGTGCGGAGAACCAGTCTCAGAAAACAGGAGACAGAGTAGAAGCCTGAGTGGAACCCCTCCCAGGCCTCCAGACAATGCCAGGCAACGGCTCAGAAATGAAACGCAGACAGGGCCTGGAACCATGCCCGTGTTCACATCCTCAGCTCTGCTGCTCATCCCTCAAAATATTTCAGCATAGAGTGAACTGAGCCAAGCTACAGCTGCAGCAAACCCAGACCACACTCTCCTGTGGATCAGGGCAATGGACCTACCCTTCTGCAGCCCAGCAGAATCCAGCTCACCCCACTCTGCAAGAGCAAACCCAGACCCCACTCACTTGTGGATCAGGACGATGGACTCACCCTTCTGTAGCCTGGCGGAATCCAGCTCACCCCTCTCTGCAGGAAACCCAGACCCCACTCACCTGTGGATCAGGACGATGGACCCACCCTTCTGTAGGCTGGCGGAATCCAGCTCACCCCTCTCTGCAGGAAAGTATTATCTACTTTACTCTTACTATTCCTTTCTACAAAACGCCTTAACATAAATTAAACATGATAAAACATGACAAAGCAAGGAAACATGACTCATGTAAAATAGAAAACAGGCAAAAGAAGGAGACTCAGAAATTGTAAGGTCTCAGAGACTTTAAAACAGGAATGAGGGCCGGGCGCGGTGGCTCAAGCCTGTAATCCCAGCACTTTGGGAGGCCGAGGCGGGTGGATCACGAGGTCAAGAGATCAAGACCATCCTGGTCAACA
>NW_016107704.1:1037144-1041179 GCF_001604975.1 Cebus imitator | reverse complement strand
AAAAACAGGAATGATAAAAATGCAAAGGTATCTAGTGGAAAAAAGTAGATAGTGTGTAAAGAAACAGCAACATTCAGCACACACACAAACACCAGAAGTTGGAACTACTAGAAATGCCAGTGTCAGAAACTATGGGGCCAGTAATAATTCATGATAAACTTAAGAGCAAGTTGGATGCTGCCAAGAAAAGAATTGATAAAGACAGGCAATGAAAATTATTAAAATGGAGTAAAAAGAGTGGAGGAGAATGATGCAAGTGGGGAAATATACCAAATAATCTAACTTGAATTGGGAGAGTCCCAGAGGAAGAGGAGAGATGTAATGCAGCAGGGGAGACATATCAAGGGATAGTAACTAAGAACTTTCCAAAATTGGTGGAAAATGCTAATCCCTAGATATAAAATCCTCAGCAAACACTGAGTAGAATAATTAGAAGAAAAATAAATCTAGCAACATCATTGTAAATCTGCTAAAAACCAAAAGATGAATAACAGATCTTAAAAACCATCATAGAAAAAGATAGCTACAATCAATCTACTTCCCTATATCTATTGTATCTAGGGCAGTAGTGATATGAATGACGCCTGACTTTTCGCCCGCAACATTGGATGCCAGAAGACAAGAGAATGACCAAAACACAGAGCTCTGGACTCAAAGGGAATATTATTCAATATTGAAAGAGAAATAATCACTGGACAACAGCTAAGAGAATTTATCTCTGACAAATCCATTCTACAAGAAATACTAAAAGAAAGTTCTCAAATGGAATCCCAGATCTGATGGTAAAGAAAATTACCATAAAGGGTAAATATAATATTATATCATGCATTTATTGTTTAAACCAAAAATAATTATAATTTTGTAGGATATATATACACACACGTATATATGTGTGTGTTTATACTATATGTAAATGTAAACTATAAAACAGAAAGACACAAGAAACCATGTTAAGAATAAATAGAACTATACTGCTGTAGGATCCACAGGCCATTTATGAAGTAGTATAGTTCTATTCGAAAGTAGACTATAATGACTTAAAAACAAATATTATAAACACAGGGCAGCCAATAAATAATAACCCAAAGAGGTATGACCAAAAAGTACATGTAACAGCTTAAAAATGACATACTTAAAGGTATTTGACTTGTTCGATTTTTTAAAAAGACAGAAAAGGAAAGACACTGGGAGAAAGAACAAGTGAGATAAATAAAATTATATCCCAGCACAGAAGACATAAAATTTACCATGTCAATAACAACATGACCTATAAATGGACTAGACACTCCAGGTAAATGACAGTGATTCTCAATCAGGTAGAATAGCAAGACTCAACTTCAAGCTGTTTACAAAAAAATGTACTTAGTTATTAAGACACTAATCTGAAAGTAAAAGGTCTTTAAAAAGATATATTATACAAATTATGCGTAAGGAAGTTATGTGGTTATTTTACTATCAGAAAAAAAGTAAACTCAGCACCGGGAATATTACTAGAGGCTCATCAACACAGTTTATAATGTTAAAAGAATCAATTTATCAAAAAGACAAAAATATGCAAAATACATATGTACCTAAACAACTTCAAAAGTCATAGGACAAAATCTAAATAGAACTAAAAGGAGAAATAAGCAAATTAATATAAGAGTTATAAATTTTAATACTTCTTTTCCTGTAATTGATGTAACAAACATACATAAAATCATTATTGCTTTGGAAGATTTCAACACCACTGTCCAACTTGAAGTAATTGGCACATACAGAGCCCTCCTCTCAATAGCTGTAGAAGACAAGTCTTTTTCAAGTGTACATAAAACTTTCATGAAGATCAATCTTATGATGGGTCATAAAAAGCCTCAGTAAGTATCAAATATTTGAAGTAATTCTGAGTATATTCTCTGATCACAACTGCAGTAAACCTAAGCTGAAGGGCATAAATACTGCTCCTGTGTTTTCTTCTAAGAGTTTCATGGTTTTAGCTCCCACATTTGGGTCTATAATCTATTTTTAGTTAATTTTTGAGTGTGCTATAAGGAAGGGGTCCAGCACCGTAATTTTGCATGTGGATATTGTGCACCATTTGTTGAACAAATGATTTTTCTCCATTCATATTCTTTGGCACCATTTGTATACATCAATTGGCCATAAAAGTGTGTTTCACCTCTGGACTTTCAATTGTGTTCCATAGATCTATATTTATATCCTTACTTCAATAAGATACTGTCTTGATCATTGTAGCTTTGTTCTAAGCTTTGGAATTGGGAAGTGCGAGTCCTTCAACTTTGTACTTTTTCAAGAATACTTTGGTTATTCTGGTCCCTTTGCACATTCCTATGAATTTTACAATCAGCTTATGCATTTTTTTAAAAAAGAGCCAGCTGGGATTTTTATGGGGATTGAATTGAATCTTTAGATCACTTTAGGGACTATTGCCAAGTTAACAATATTATTTTCTAATCCATGAACATTAAATGTCTTCCCATTTATTTAGGCCTTTTTTAATTTCCTTCACGGATGTTTTATAGCTTCAGAGGACAAGTTTTACACTTGTTTTTAAAACCGTATTCCTTGATGTTTATTGTTTTCAATGCTATTACAAATGGAATTGTTTCCTTGATTTCATTTTCAAATTGTGCATTGCTGGTGCATAGGAAAAGAAAGATTTCTATATTTTGATCTCATAATGCACAACTTGCTGAATATATTAGTTCTAACAGTTTTTAATGTGTATGGATTCGTTATGATTTTCTATATACAAGGTAACGTTATCTGCGAATAGAGAGAGTTTTACTCCTTCCCTTTTATTCTGGACGCGTTTTATTTCTTCTCCTTGCTTGACTGCGCTAGCTAGAATTTCCGGTGTAATGATGAATAGAAGTGGTGAGAACAGGAATCCTGGTCTTTTTACTGACCACAGGGGCAAAGCATTTAGTGTTTCAGAGTTAAATATAATGTTAGATGTAGGTTTTTAAATAAATGTCCTTTATCAGATTTTTAAAAATCAACAAAATAAATATGTAGAATATTTACAAATATTTAGAAACTAGTAACAGTCTTCTAAACAGTGCATGTGTAAAAGGAGAAATCACAGAAAAATTGTGAAATATTTTAGACTAAATGATAAAAACACACATACCAAAATTTGTGGTATGCAGCTAAAACTGAGTTAAGAGGAAAACGTATAATATTAAATATTTCTGTTAGGAAAAAAGAGTTTTGAAGTCAATGACTTGAGCTTCCTTCTTAATAACCTAGAAAAAGAATACTACATTAAACCCAAAGCAGAGAAAAGAAACAATAAAGGTAAAAGTAGAAATCAATGAAATCGAAAAAAAAAAGGGAGAAAATAAAAGCAAATTATGGTTCCTTGAAAATCAATTAATAAACCTCTAACTGGATGGATAAAACAATAAGAGGGAAGCTCAAATTTGTAAGAGTAGGAATCAAGAAGCAGCATCATCAGAGTCCCTGTAGACATTAAAAATAGGAAGAGATTTCATAGAAAATCGAATATTTCTAAATTCAGTAGCTTAAATTAATGAACAGATTCTTTAAAAGACAAGAGTTACCAAAAGTTACTTCAGAAGAAACAGAAAATCCAGATAGCTTCATATCTATTTAGAAAATTAAAATGTTAATTTAAAAGTTTCCCACACACACACACACAAACCCTCCAAGGCCAATGGCTTTACTGGTAAATTTTATAAAACATTTTTGTGAGAGAAGCACACCTTAATAACAAAAATTGACAAAGATATTACCAAAAATAGCCATATCTACATCCCTCAGGAATTTAGGAGCTAAAATCCTCATAAAAGCGTTAGCAAACAAAATGCAGTAGTATATAAGAAGTGTACCACGTGATAACCAAGTGGGGTTTATCCAAGGTGCGCAAGGTTGGATTAACATTTGAAACCAGCCGGGCGCGGTGGCTCAAGCCTGTAATCCCAGCACTTTGGGAGGCCGAGGCGGGTGGATCACAAGGTCAAGAGATCGAGACCATCCTGGTCAACATGGTGAAACCCCGTCTCTACTAAA
>NW_016107704.1:1006767-1037034 GCF_001604975.1 Cebus imitator | reverse complement strand
AAAAAAAAAAAAAAAAAAAAACATTTGAAACCAATTCACATGATGCACCACATTAACAGAATAAAACAGAAAAGATGATATGATCATCTTAGTGGTTGTGGAAACAGCATTTGATAAACTTCAACATCCCTTTGTAATAATAATTCTCAGAAAAAGTAGGAATACAAAGGAATGCCCTCAGCCTAGATCTAACCGCAGATATCATATGAAATGATGACATATTATATTCTGTTTTCCTAAGATTAGGAAAAGACACTGACCAGTATCTACTGTCACCATTTCTCCTCGAGACCTTAGCAGAGGTCTTAACACCTAACAGAACCAGAACATTATGTAAAAGGCAAACAGATTGGCAAATAAGCAAAACTCTCAGAATTCACAAGTGGTCTGTGTGTTTCTACAGAAAACCCTAGAACTACTAGAATAAGTGTTTTTCAGGTCACAGCACACAAGGTCAATATACGAAAATAAACTATTTCTACATACTCACAACTGAAAAGTGAAATTGCCACAGTAAATTTTTAATAATAACACCAAAAAAAATCAAGTTTCAAGAAACATGTCTCAAAAGGACATGTAAGGCCCCTGTACTGGTAACCACAAAATCCCACTGAGGGACGCTAAATAAGGTCTAACTGAGATGTTGTGCATGTTTATGGGCTGCAAGATGCAATACTGTCACCAGGGCATGAATCTAAAATGGTCTATAAATTTCATGCAAACCCCAGCAAAACGGCAGTAGGGTAACAGGGCTTTGGGTGTTTTTTTGTTTTTTAAAGAGTCAAACTGATCCTAAAATGTATATGGAAATGCAGCAACAAATCTAAGAGCCATGGAATATTTGACCAAAAAAAAAAAAAAAGTTCAGAGAACTTGCAATCCTTGGATTTAAGAATGATTATAAAGTTATACTAATTAAGACAGTAAAATATTGCCCATATTCCTAACCAGGAATATATTCATTTAAATTCATCTTTTAAATACATGATTCAACATTTATTTTTCTTGGCTGGGTGAGGTGGCTTGCACCTGTAACCCCAGCACTTTGGGAGGTGGAGGCAGGTACATCGCTTGAGCCTGTAAGTTCAAGACAAGCTGGGGCAATATGGTGAAATCCTGTGTCTACAAAAAATACGAAAATTAGCTGGGCTTGGGGCTGTGCACCTGTAGTACCAGCTACTCTGGAGGCTGATGTGGAAGGATTGCTTGAGCCTGGGAAGTGCAGGCTGCAGTGAGCCAAGATCATACCACTGCACCCCAGAGTAGGTGACTGGAGTGAGACCCTGTCTAAAAAAAAAAGTGTGTGTGTGTGTGTGTGTGTGTGTGTGTGTGTGTGTGTGTGAAGAATAATTCCTATGTACCACTACTGTTTCTTCCCAGAGGAAAATATATGTGATGAAAGGATCAGAGGCCAGGAGCAGTGGCTCACACATATAATCCCAAGCACTTTGAAAGGCCGAGATGGTAGGGTAACTTGAGCCTATGAGTTCAAGACCAGCCTGAGCAACATGGCATGGCCCCATCTCTACCAAAAATACTTTAAAAAATTAACCAGACATGGTGGTATGCACCTGTAGTCCCAGCTACTTGGAAAGCTGAGGCGAGAAGATCCCTTGAACCCAGGAGCTCCAGGGTGCAGTGAACTAGGATCAGGCCACTGCCTGCCAGCCTGAGCAACAGAGAGACCTGGTCACAAAAAAGATAAAAAAATAAAAAACAGGATCAGGTTACAGATACCAAAACAGTTGCAGGTTTCAAGCTCACTCCCAGCTTACATATTGGTCAATTCCACTGAAACCCTAAAGGCATGGTGCTCAGATTGTATAATTCCATGTTAAAGAGTGAACTATGTGTTTTTTGGTCATGGGTAGTTCAGCACCCACCTGAATATTAGGATAATTCATAGGAATTTCCCAGCAGGCATGAGGGGTATGCATTCCAGTTAGGGCAGGTGCCCTGGGAGCTTGGCATGAGTTTCTCACGTGCAGTAGCATCTTATTATAAGGGCTTTGTAAACAGAGCCAGGCTTACAATGAGCCTTATGGGCTCAGAATCTTAACTGTGATGCCTAACTCTACCTACTTTCCAAGATTATTTTATTTATTATAACCAGCCTAATGATTAAGCGTTTTCTTCCTCCATTTTTACAGTTCAGAAAATTGAAGTTCTGGACTAGAGAACCTTCCTAGGGTCTCACAGCAAGTAAGGCAAATGAACACCAAAATCCAGACCTTTTATACGAAATTCCAGGCTCTTTCCAGTATACAGCTGCCACTGCCCACACTGCATAACCAGAAAGACCCTGTTTGAATTATTAAAATACTAATTCCTAGAATTTGAACTCTGGGACACCTTTAGAAACTCAAACGAGATCTCAAGATGTCATCTATCTTCCATCTGTGAAAACAGTCTTCCCCAACCCCAGAGCTTAAGGTCCCAGGGAAGGGGCATGTGACTCAGTCTCCCTGCAGCTCCCACAGCGGGGCTACGTTCCTGGTGGTGGTACAATTCAGCTTCCCAAGCTTAGTTAACCACGATTTCCATACTATTAGCACCACTCACTGTAGGGGGCCAGAAGCCTCAGCCTATTTCCATATAAATAATGAAGAAGAAAATAACTAGAGATATAACCATAGTAGTTATTCATAGGTGATCTTAGTTATTCATAGGTGATCTTAGTTATTCATAGGTGATTGTGGTTCTTTCACTAATCCCTTTCAGGTCTCAAAGTGTGAACCTGGGGTGACATTGTGAAAGGAATGACCCTAAGGCAAGACGCTTTAAGCCCTCTGTCACGCCCATGTAGGGGCTGCTGGAGGGCACCTCAGCTGGGCGGCAGCGCCAAGGCTGGGAATGCGCCCGCAGTTTAGCCAGCTAGGGAAGGAGGCGTCCAAGATGGCTGAGATGTCTCCTTCCCCAGAGGAGTTAAGAGAAAACTCCGCTCCTCCAAGCTCTTGCAGTAAGCCTGATGCCCGTCAGGGAGGCCAGCAGACATTCAGGGGCTTAATTGTCTCTATGTGATGCTGTGCTTCAGTGGTCACGTTCCATGTCCACTCTCATGTTCCACTTCTGCACCTGGTTCCTTTTTTCTTAGAAGAGATCATCAGTAAAAATAATATAAATTTTAATGTCTTTGGTCTTTCTTGACAAGTATGGAAAAGTGCTGACGCATTATGCTCCTTACCTCATGTCAGCTACTAGAAAGCCTAGGGGGCCCCTACCTACATGGCACGTGATGTACTTGACCCTATAACCAACCGCCAGTGCCATGCCCTATCTACCCTGTCCCCAGCTTTGTACTCAATAAAAGTCAGTGTGTAGACACTCGGGACCACTGCTGGACTCCGAGCTTTGGTTGGCAGTGGACCCCTGGGCCCAGACTCTCTTTTCTCTATCTCTGAGTCTTATGTCTTTTATTTCTACAATTTCTTATCTCCACACCAGCAGAGAGGCTCACAGGACCCTGTAGGGCTGGACCCTACAACTGACATCCACAAAGGGGCCAGCACAGGAAAAGACCCTGAGAATACAAAACCTGGGCAGTCAGAGTCGTGGAGATGGACAAGTGTCGAGTGAGGTGACTGTGCAGAGGGGATCACGGGATATTGGGATCATAGGTGGCACTGCCTGCCCTTACCCCCTTCCCAAATATCCCCCAGCCCTCCTCCAGCAGAACCAGTACCTATGCAATTAGAAACCACAGTCCAGATGGCTGGAACTAGTTCTAATTCCCAACACTACCTGGACAGTGGGGCTTATTCAAAATATAATTTACCAAAATACATCAATACATCTGATTTAGGGATATTTCTACATGAGTCATAGTAAAACCAAGAAAAGCTTTTAATGATAACTTACAATAAGCACATCCCACTTGGAAAGCAGCCACAGATGGCGCTAAAAAGCCAGCTAGTTACACTTCAGTTCTGGGTTCATACTCCATAAGGCAAAAACAAAGATAAAAACCAACACACACCACTTTGTCCTAGAACTGTTAGGTGGGGCCTGAAGAAGTCCGAGTTGGACAAGCAGTAAAGTTAGCAACACTGACTTGGGAAAAACTTTTGCTATGCCTGTGGGCGGTTTCAAACCCCTGAACCTTTTAGGTTCACCATTAATGTCCATGTTGCTAGCATATTCATAACGCTGCTGTGACACTCCTGCGTAACTAACCCAGCTCTAAGCTACTGGCCACCTATGACTTGCAATACCAAGGTATACTTGGAATACTAAGGAATGCAAGGTTTGGAATGCTAAGCTGGAAGTAGGGGCAACATTAAGGATTCGGCCACTAGATGGAGAAAGTAACCCAATCTAGCACCACTGCAGTTCTGTTTTGCTTTTGAGAAGAAGCAGCGGGAAAGACATTTACAAATGCCATTTTGTTCAAAGTAGTAGGGTAACTGCACTTTACACTGATAAATGATAACTTTTTATCAATGTGGTTTATGTACAGTACTTTAACTAGAATAGACATCAGTACTGATGTCTTGATGACATCGGTTAAGTTCTAGGTTCTGTTTTTATCCACATCATCTATGATTTAGTGTTGAGCAAATCTCTTTAAAAGTATGTACCATCTTTTAAATTGTTGTGGCAATTAGCACTAAGTCTACGCAAATTTCACTTCCAGTTTTGCAACTAACTAGATACAACATTAAAGTCTGTATTAGAGTAAAATGCTTTTTGGGGATAAGGTCTTTACCACCAGCTGTAATAAACAGTAAATACCCACAAAAGGAGCGGCTTGACTAATAACCGGACCAATCACATTTTGCATATTGCCTTTATTTTGCAGAAAACGCTTTCTGCTGATTGTCTTTGGCTATTTTGTCAAAAGAAAAATATGAAAGAGTTACAGTTTAACACAAGAAGTTGTCTACATATGCTCAAAATACACACATTCTGGCGGGCAGAGCATCCAAATTTCCAATTCAGCTAAAACCTGCTGCGGTCAACTATGATTTTATTCTGTCCTTAACAGCTCAACTCTAACTACTTGAAAGCAACAAGGAAGAAGATTAAAAGTGTGCTTTTTATCTCACTAAAGTAGAGCCGGTGGAGTTTGCAAATTCTGGTGCGCCAGACTTGCCAATACATCGTATGAGAACAAATCAAAAGAGTTTCTGGACCCTGGCAAAGGTTTCTGACTGTGAATCAGCTTGGGCCATCGGTGGATTCTCCTGTAAGCCACTGGGGACAGCACCGCTGCTGTCGGTGTGAGCGATGGGTGCTGCGGCTCTGGGAGCAGCCCGGCTGTGCTCCTCCTCCGCTTTGAAAAGAAAGTTAGTCAGGCTGCTTTTCTTCCTTAATCCGTGGGACTGCCACTGTGCACCTAGGAGGTCAATCCAGTCACCCCTGGCTGCCACGACAAAGTCCCTGCGTCCTGCAGGACCTGGGCCTGGCTGCCTCACATGGAGGGCGGTGACACAGGTGTCCACGAGGCTATGAGGCGGCCTTGGGCTGCGTCGTACTGGCTGTCCGGGATGTCGGTGGCCGCCGCCGCCCCTTCGTACAGTGGGGATCCCGAGGAAGAGGGCGCCGGGACCGAATGGGTGAGGGGTGTGTAGTGCGCGGGGGAGCCCCGGAAGAACTGGGTCCCCAGCCCGTTGGACACGGCTGCTGCTTGGGAGCCCGGGGTGACGGCGCCATTGCTCACGGACCACAGGCTGGGGTACTGACTGCAAGAGAAAGACCCCAGTGAGCAGGGCCTGGGCAGAGGAGGGGAACCACACCAGGAATCCCGTTCTGAGCAAATGCGTGGTGTGACAGTTTTTTTCTTTCAAACACGTCATTTTCTCCAAATTACTAAATGACTCACAAGCACATTCGGTGATGTATAGAAGTTATTGTCATAACTCTTAATAACAAACAAAATCATCGGGAAGCTGACCAAAAAGATTATCCACATATTCAGAGCTCACAGAACTGCGCTGTTAAGTTTCACTGAGAAAGACTCCGACAGGCCCGGCCCAGTGGCTCACGCCTGTAATCCCAGCACTTGGGAGGCCCAGGCAGGTGGATCACCTGAGGTCGGAGGTTTGAGACCAGCCCGACCAACATGGTGAAACCCTCTCTACTAAATACGAAAAATCAGCTGCCTCTCACCCTGTCTCTACTAAATATTAGCTGGATGTGGTAGCACATGCCTCTAATCCCATCTACTTGGGAGGCTGAGGCAGGAGAATCGCTTGAACCCAGGGCGTAGAGAGCCAAGATTGCACCACGGCACTCCAATCTGGGCAACAAGAGTGAAACTCTGTCTCAAAAAAAAAAAAAGACTCAGACCAGTAGTTTTGCACTCTCATTCAGAATAAAACTTTGCAGATATTCTCAATCAAAAGTTATCGCCAATGGGCTTAAGTACCCATGTTTTGATCCGGCACACCCCACCCCACCACTGCAGTAATTCTCACGATAAAGACCAGCCCCTCCTGAAACACTAAGCAGTAGCAGATATTCCTTAGAGTAACTCTAGCACAGACACAACTCCCCGCACTTCACCTGCTCCATACACAGGTGAGTTAGCATGGTCCAGGGCAGCAAGAACAGCACCTGAACAGCACCTGGCAGTCACACAAGGAAGCAAGTCCATGTCTGCCCTGAATTAGACGTGTCACATTTTACTTCGCCCGAGACTACTTTAGAGACTGTGTTTCTCAGGAAATGAGTATAGAACCCTCCACTCTAAGTACATGGAAGTGGATAGTATTAAATTACAGTGAGATTTTATTTTGGGAAATATTCTTGTCTTTCTATAAATGAATAATGAGACCTTATGTTGTATCGCCATACTGTTAACTAGCCTGAGTTCATCAAGGCAGATTATTGTGCCATTTTACAGATGAAACCTTCAGGCTCTAAGAGGCCCAATAAGAGCTGCATTGAGACCCTTGGGTGGGGCCGCTGGCAGCAGCTTGCAGAGTGCTGGTCATCTGATCAGGTGCAGGCTTCTGGGACAATGCTCTTGGAGCCCCTGAAAGCTTTGTTTGTTTATGCATTGTTGCTCTGTTTCTAACTGCAGGCAACTGAATTCATATTATGAAGGAACTGTTTTCTAGACAAGAATTAAGATCGCAAACATATTTTGGTATTCTAGAAAATGAAATGCATTGCCTTTGAGGTCAAGATCACTTAATTCCAGGCTCTCGCTGCTGTGAGCTAACAGCTGGTCCAATCATTTAACCACTGTGGTCCTCCTTCCTCACTGGAAAATGAGGGTTGACTTCTAGCTTCGATATTTTAGGTTTTTATATTCGTCCTCTGAAGAAATTAATATATTTACCAGACTGGTTAATTTTATAAGCCATTTTCCCTCTGCATAATTTGCAAATTGTTAACAAAATCGTCATCATTCTTTACCAGTTACCTAGCATATGCATTAAAGGCTTCGATCCTATATCCATAGAAAAGCCAACAAATTTATTTCCTTAATTTAATAGCTCCTGTTGGAAAAGGTTCTGAAAATATCTCTTTAAGCTCTGCTGACTGACCTCAACAACCCTGTGGGAGACAGGCAGAGGCTGGGTTATTTTTTTACCACCTTCCTTTTAGATTTAAGGAAATGAAGGCTCAGAGAGGCTAAGAGACTTGTCCGTCACATGAACCTGTAAGTGGCAGAACCAGGATGGGGACCCTGGTTTCATTCAGGGATGGGATAGCGCAGCTCCCATTCCACACCTCGGTTGTAAAGGAGCCCAGACCTCCCAGGGAACAGACTGCAAACAAGAACTCAGCAGTCATGTCACCTGTGATCCCTGGGCATAGTTGACTAATAAAGAATTCTAAATAAAGACCCAACCACCCACAGGGACAGAGGACAGTAAGGACTAAAAGCCCATAGGAATGGAAACAGTGTGAGGTCACAGGCAAAGCTCCCGGAAGGCTTTGCACCAGGTCGGGAACATCCATTACCTGGAGCTGGAAGGTGGGCTGGCATTGTGGCTCACGGGGAGCATGCTGGGATGGGCAGGCATTCCGAGGCTGGACCAGTTGTCATGGGATTGCAACATGGATAAACATGCAGGTGAATTGTCAGAATAGGCTAAGTGGGGAAGGTAAGAAAGTGCAGTTATAGACGGCGTCTTCCAAAGACAACAAAGTACAGTGAAATACCCAATAAATGGTATTATGAAGCTACTGCCACTGAAACAAAATGTAATGGGATATTAACCACAGGAAACAATCATCGGTCTACTTAAGTGGTTATCAGGGGCCAAGACACATTGCCAGATGTATACATTTGAAAACATATCCTGGGAAAGCCAAGCTTTTTCCCTTACCAGAGATCAGTGGATGCCCTGTAGACATGAATCCTACTTGACTTGTGATTGCTTATCTTTAAAAACAAATATAACTTTAACCTGCCTTTTTTTCCAGTGATTACTTCGTAAGAATGAGCTATAGAAACCATTCCTCCTCAGGCAAAATTAGAAGTAAGATCTTCCTGCCTCAGAGTCTAGCCTCTGGTTGAACAAGTCCCAGTGACTTCCTAACCCAGTAAGGTCCTTTCATTTCAAATCAGCTTTAATTGCTTAATTGTTTTATGGTGTTCTTTAGCGATTTTCCTCCTTTTGGAGCCAGACAAAATTAAGTCTAGACATATACAGTGTTACAGAGAGAATGAGGCCTGGGGTCTTTATGGTCTACCCCAGGGTTGGGAATATTGGAGCAGCATCAGTACTGCCTGGAGGGCTTTTTAAAACATGCAGTGCTGGGCCCCACCTAAAAGTGCCGCCCGTCAGTCTGGGGTGGGGCCTGAGTGTGCCCACCCTCCTGGCGCTGAGGCTCTGGCCTGGGCACTTGGAGAATCACTGATCTAGTCAGGAATTCTTGTGCCTGGCTGCTCCATCGTCACTTTAGAGACAGTCACAAAAGACTCAGACCTGGTCTCTACTTCTAAGGATCAACCACGGGTCTATGGAGGGGCCCAGGAATTTGTCATTTTCAAAACCCAAAGCACCAACTCTAAGGCCCATGTGAGAATGCAGGCCTCTGCTCTGGGTCTCTGTGGCTGACCCAGCAGTGGCAGCGTGGAGACATACACTGAAGGTCTTCTCTTGAGCCACTAAAAAACTGGGCTTAGGTGTGAGTTCCAGGGAACCATCTTCTTTTTAGATTCTGGACCCTGCAGAATGCCTTTCCCCAAGTGTCCTTGCAGCCCCCCACCAAGCCCTGGCAGATTGAGGCTTCAGACTCACTTGGAGAATTGTTCCGATGAGCGTAGGGGCTGGGGTAGGGCGAGGACCGGTGGCTCCTCAGGGCCGGGTACCTGTCACAGCCGTGCGTGGAGGGGAGGGAGAGGGCACCTCCAAACTGAGGATGAGGATTTGCAGGTGGACACAGGGTGCTGGTTCCAGGAAGAAGCCACCCCCCTGCTGTGAGAAAAGAGTGCTGAGTGACCGGCATTACTGCTCCGTGCATCATCACGGAGAGCATAGCAGAGCCAGGGACTTCCCACCTCCCCCTCAGGAGTCCCTGATGGAGTGAACACCCTGAGTGTCTCATACTTGGGACACAGTCCACCTCACAAGGAATCTGAGGCCATTAGTTCCTCCTTTCTTACCACAGGTAACCCAAAGCTTTCAATCCTATGGGTACCTGAGTAAACCCAGGAGTCTGGCCTCAGACAACCCAAGCTGCTTCCTCCTGAGAATCCTCTAGATCACTTTTGAGATTAATACTCCCCAAGGCAAGTCAGCTTTCCTCTGCTAAGCATGAAAACAATGTGACCAGAGGCAGAAAGAGAGGTGGGGTAGTGCTTAGACAAGGGTGCCCTCCCCTTCTCCTCCTCAGGGACTCAGGAGCTGCCTTCTGAGCTGGGGGTGAAGGGGGTGGAGTCGTTTACTGCTCTTCAGGTTTAGGCTCCCCCCATTCTCCCCAGGAGAATCAGAAAGTGGTTCCAGGGCTGCCCTTCCTTCCTCTAAAACTATAATTTCTTCTCCATTCTTTTTTTTTCCTTGGAGACTGAGCCTTGCTGTATTGCCTAGGCTTGAGTGCACTTGTGCAGTGTCAGCTCATTGCAATCTCCACCTTCCAGGTTCAAGCGATTTTTATGCCTCAGCCTCCTGTGTAGCTGGGATTACAGGTGCCTACCACCAAACCTGGCTAAGTTTTGCATTTTTAGTAGAGATGGCATTTCACCATGTTGGTCGGGCTGGTCTTGAACTCCCTGACCCCAAATGATTCATCCGACTGGGCATCCCAAAGTGCTGGGATTACAGGCGTGAGCCACTGCACCGACCTCTTCTATACTGTTTAAGGTTTCTTGATGTAATTCAGCAATCCCAAGTGGAAAAACTACTCTGGCTTTAATTTCCAAACTACTAACAATTCTCCAGGCAACACTGAAAGGAAGGCTGCGGACGTACCCTCACTGCCCAGCCGGCCATGGCCAGAGCACTGGCTCACTCTACTCAGGTCACTACCCTCCTGGTTGTTCCATCAGCCTAGGAAATGGTGAAAAATACAAACGCCTGTGAAAGGAGGAGTGTGCCCTGCTTGTTCACCAGCCTCTTGACCAGTCAGCGGCACCATGTCCATTGTTTAACATCTCCAAGTCCCCTTCCCAGGTAGAGAGGACACATTGGGGATCAGACGGAGCCCTTTCTCCCAACAGATGCTGCTATGTAATCCTCTATCCTGCACTCTGACTCCTGAACTCCTAGAAGGAGCTAGACTTAAAGCCAGCTCTCCCAACCTCAGAGCCACTGCTGCCAACAAAACCAGCAGGAACCAGTGAGTCATCCCTAGAACCAAAGGGCTAAGGAAAAATTTTCTCCCTACGCATCACTGGGAAGATGGCTCTTCAATCATTTACGAAAGCCTCACAGAGGATGTAACAAGCTAGATTCTCCTATTGCCTGATACAGGAGAGAGTCTGAACATTCAGCTAGGTCTCAGTGATCCACCCCAAGCATGGTGGCAGCTGCCTCAGGGCAAAACAAAAGCACCCAGGAGAGTACCCACAGCCCCCATTAGAGCAGAGGTTAGATGGGCAACACAGCTTCGACATCACAGGGCCAAGACCTTGCTCGGCAAGGCAATCTTACATCCCAAGCGCACCCAGAAGCCCCCTTGTCTTCTCCATCTCCACCTCCCAGCTTGCAGAAAGTCTAGTCCCGATGACGTGGAATGACACGACGAAATGCAACAAACCGTACATTGGGAGTACCCAGGCTGCTGGCTGTCTCCGGGTTCCTCCATCATCTCTTTGTGATCACTTCTATCAAAAGAAGTATATTGAATTGTCAGAAAGAAGGAAATTCAGAAAAGTGCAGCAATATTTCATCTTTCTGCATACTTCTTTGCCCAAGGCTATTTATAGTTAGAATTCTCTCACCTTTCCTTTGCATCAAGGAAAGCTTTTGCAAATGGATTGTACTTAATTTTAAGAGCTGTGATCTGAAAAACAAGAAATTGCATTTACTAGTATATTGCCTATTAGTCAGGGGATTTATTTTGGCACCAAGAAATTGAGAAACGCCAGTACCGCTTTTAAATATTCAAATATAATCAGACTTCTTTCCACACACAGTTTTCTATTTGGAACTGAAATAGCTGAGTAATTGTAAACAGTAGTGTGTTTATGAAAAATGTTCAATGTCAATGTTCTGAGTGGCATTCACAACAAATTTAACCTGCCGCTATGTTCCATGTATATAAAAATCAGAAATGGCTGAAAATGCAAGCCAGGGCTGCTTAGGAAGTCGTGGTCTGAGAGTCCCAGTGTGTGGTCCACACTAACAATGCATCCACTTCATCCCGAATTTTCAGTACTTTGGGGTTGGGCTTAGGTATAGACTGACAGACACCTTTGCAGCAGCTGGTATCTAGTTGAGTCTTCACACTGCAGAGATTTCAGGGGTTGCCCCCCACCCTTTGGGGAAGATTTCCAAGGAAGGACAAGCCGCTGTCTCACTCAAGTCTTGTTCTCAAGAAATTCTCACACCATTTAACCTGAATGCTTTATGCATCTTTTTATTTTGAGCAGATATTTCTCCACTTTTATGGAGAATTCAAGGGGAGAACGTTTCAGTGGGGACTTCTTTTATACAGCCCTCCCCTGTGCCTCCATTTCAAACCCCAGAAAATTATGTGAAAGAGCAGGAAGCCTTCCTCTCAGTGCAGTTAGGGCCTCTCCCCACTCCGCGAGAATCTCCGGAGCCGGTGCCGCACACCGCACCCGGGAAAGCACCCGCCTCTGTCCCTCTCACCTCCTCGTTCTGATAAGCAGTCACTGCTATGAACTGGGTCTCAGGGAAGCAATGGCTGGTGATCATGCGCTGTGGACCCCCAACTCTCACTATGTGAATTCGAGGCTCATACTTATGCAAGGAGTTCAGCATGATCTGAGGGAGACAGATACAGGATTGGTGGCACTGAAAGTCCTGTGTTAAAACAGCAAAACATCCATTTCTCCAGAATGCAGAAAGTCCTCTGGCTCCCAAGAAAGTGTCTCTACTGTTGAGGCAAATGGGGTTCCGCCAGAGGCTTCTCCGCGGGTCCCACAGTCTGTATGGGAAAGGGATGTGAGATGCTACACAGCATTAAAAGCAATGAGTGGTCATCACAAATCATTTCACCTGGTGAAATAAAGTACTAAGGCTTCCAGGAAGGCTACAGACATTTTTTAAAGCCTGGGCTTGTTTGCAACTTGCCTAACCTGGGGTCTTCCATGAACACTCCCCTACTAAAGAATGTTTTTTAGCAAAGCACGACTTTACAAGTTTGTTGAGACTCCAGGCAGTAAGTACTGTGGAGCCTGTTTAACTTTAAATGAGACTTTGTCATCAAGGCTAATACTTTCTTCGCCCCTAGGAGAGTTTAGGGCTAGACACAGAAGTTCCCCCAAAGCTCTAGACCTTCAAAGGGGAGTGCTCCCGCTCGTGGATGTTATCAGCTTAGTATAAACAGCACTAAAGGCGTAATTAGAGAAGGCTGTGGCAGCTTCTCCTGGGCAGACGTCACCTCCAGTCCAAGCAGCGTCCCTTCCCACAGCTCCCGGGCAGAAGGCGCAGCGCGGCCCCTCCCCGCTCGTCCCAGGCCTGGCGGGTTCCGCACACCTACCTGGCCCCCTCCGTTGAGCTTGTTGGTGAGCTTGACTTTGCTGAAGGAGACGGGAGCCTTCATCCAGTGGGCCCCAAAGTTGGGCGAGTCGGGGTGGATGTAGACGCAGCTGGGCGCCTGCGGCTCGGGCTTGCCCCCGGGCACCCACTCCCCGTTCACGTACTTCCAGCGGTGGTTGTCGGCCGCCACAAAGTCCAGCAGGAAGGAGTACATGGCGTTGGGGTCCAGCCCAGACACGTTCACCTTCAGCACCGGGAACATCCGCCTGGAAAACACGGGGCGGGCGCAGGAGGACCCCGACTCTGACCGGGTAGGCCGGAAGTCAAAGCTGGGCACAGAGGCCTCTGTTATTTTGGGGCACAGAGAAGCCCCCTGGGGAATGTCCAAGGGTGACTCCCACGTTCCCCCTTCCCCGAGCCCTACCAGGTCCAGGTGGCCGCCGCACCATCTCCCCGGCCTTGGGAGGCAGGGGCGGAGAGGACCTGACGAAGGGATTCAGTGCCGGAGGCCATATCCCGCGGGGCCAGGCAGGGGCCGGGGCGCGCCTCGCGGGTCCCGGGATGCCTCCAAGGTCGAAACCCTGGGGTGCGCGTTCCTCCTCCCCAAGCTTCCGCGGAGAAAGCCCCAGAAGAGAGGCTTGTAGATAATCCACTCGAGGGCGTTGACCAGAGCGGGAACAAACACAAAGCCCTCCTCCAGGAGGAAAAGGGTTCGACCTGCAGGACCCTGCCAGTTCCCCAAGCTGCCCGGGCGCTGGAGAGCGCGGCGCACGCGTGCTCCGAGCGCGCACCCACCTGCCGTTCTTGGTCACGATCATCTCGTTGGTGAGCTCCTTGAAGCGCAGCCACAGCTCGCTCTCCTCCAGGCCCACGCGCAGCTCGCGCTCCGTGGGGTCGCCCTTCTCGCTGCCCGCCTGCAGCTCGCTCTCCACCGCGCTCAGCAGGTGATCCACTCGGTACTGCAGGCTCTTCCCCGCGCTCTCGGTGCCGGGGGAGCTCATCCTCCCGTCCGCCCCCGCTCCCCGCCGTCCCGAAGCCCAGACTCGCTACCTGAGAGCCACCTTCCCCCGTTTCGGCCGCCGCCTTTCCGAGAAAAGGGGCCCCTCGGACAGAGACCTGAGACGACTCCGGGGTCCGGCACAGACCCAGGAGGAAGGCGCGGACCGAGACTTGGGGGGAGGAGACCGGGGAGATGGGTGGGGAGAGGTTATTCCACTTGAACTCCCCAAGGCGCTACTAGAGTAGATCTCTGGGGACCGAAATTCGGTGCCCTCCCCATAAATAGAGTCGTGGCGGCGCTGCTGGGGAACCCGGCGGATTGGGCCGCGCTTGCTTTGAAGTGCTGGGCAGACGCCCATTGGCCGAGAGCGGCCATATCAGACCGGGCCGGGCGGGTCTGGGAGGCCCGGGGCCAACAATGGGCTCCCGCGCGCCTGTTTCCTGTAAATCCTGGGCCCCAGCCCGCCCAGCCCCGGCTCAGCCCCTACACCCCCGCCCTCCCCCAAATGTTTGCACCTCCATCAAAGCGGAGGAAGGAGGAGCTGGACGTCCTGGCCCGCCCCAACGCGCACCTCCTCGAGGGGCTACCCGGCCGCGGGCGATGTTCCCCGACTCCCGCGCACGAGGTCTTCCTCGCTGTTCAGCGCGCCGGAATCCCGCAGCCGCGCCAGTCTGGAACGTCCGCGCGGCCTCATCTGTCCCCGCTCCAGGCGCGCCTCCCTCCCCTCCCAGGGACCAGCGCACTCTGCCCGGCTTTGGGACCCGCCGCGCTCGACTCGCCTCAGTCGTGCGCGTCTGGTGCCGCCTACGCCTCAACTCTCCATTCTGGTAGTTTCCAGTGCACCAGTCGCCACAGAGCTCCAGGCGGCGTCGCGGACACCTGGGATCGTGGATCAGCCCGCCCCGGCTTTGGGTGTCCAGCGGCTCTCACCGTCTGGAAAAGGAAGCTCCGCGCGCAGAAAGGGAAATGGACGGAAATAAGCAATAGCAAAACGACCCCTTCTAGGAAGCGCCGGACTTGATGCCGAGGTCTGCGCGTGCACCGAGGGTGCCCAGGCGTGTGCGTGGCTTCTGCTGTGTCATTGCTTTCGCAGAAGGTGGGAGTGGGACCGGGCTGGCGGGGCTCAGGCCGCTTTCCCCGCCCCGCAGCAGCGCCAAGCGGTGTCGGCAGCGGTGGTTTTATTACCTTTCGGTGAGAACTTCCGCGGGGACAGCGAAGGAGAGGTGACAATGAGCAGGAAATAGTTCAGTGGGGTCTCTTTAAACAGTAACAATCCTCCTAAAACGGGAGCCCAGGAAGGGGGAAGGAGGCGGAAGCTCCCCGGTTCAGGGCCTGGCTTTGCGCTTCTGCACACCTCGCCCATTCGCTGGACGAGGCCTGGGGTTGCAGCCTCAGTTTCCCGGTCTCCTTGGCGCGCACTCCACCCCCGCCCCCTCTGGAGAAAGCCGGTGCGTCGGGTGGGGCGGCGGGTTCAGGGCAGCCTTGCGCCCTAGCACCCGGGTGTTCCCGCTGACCTGGTATCTGCGACCCGCGCTGAGTTTCCCTGACCCGTGCCCCTCGCCCGGCAGGGCTTGCTCCGGGGTCCGGAATTGCTTGTGAAGCCGCCGGAGGGATCCCCACTCGGGACTCGAGGAATCGACCCGCCTTGCGGTGTGGAGAAGGCCCCCAGCAGCCAGTCCCGGGGGAGGGTGCCTGCCGCCCCGAGGCACAGGGCTCCTCCTCGCGCCTCTCAGGCTGACACCGACGACTCCGGAAGCCGGGGCGTCTGGTCCAGGTCCACATTTCTTATAGTCTTTTGTTTGGGATGCAAGGAAATTCCCGGGGGCTGACCCAAAGGGGGACGTTTCCTTCTGGAAAGAGGCACCAAAAGGACCTCATTTGCTCCTGACGCTGGACCTCCCTGACGTGCCTTCACCGGCCCGTCGGGGCCTGGGCTTTCGGGGAGAGCTTGGTGCACGTCACTCTCCTTACTCCGGGTATCAAAATGTCTAAGAGGTTGTCGCTGTGACCCAAGGCCTCCTGAGGATAGGATAAAGGGAAAAGTGGAGGGGAGGTGGCGGAGGAACGGGGGTGGGTCCCAGGCAGGTGAGGGCCTCGGAACCCCAGGCACTAGAGCGAAACATCTCCTGCGGCTTCGGGGCGAAGGAGTCCCCAAGGCCGGATCCCTCCCATACGCTGCCTGGAGGCCGTGTTTCCCACGGAAACACGGAAAGCGCCAAGGAAGACCGGAGCGTTTAATGGATCGCTCTAAAACTGTTCCGAACAGGAGGGGCACGGCCAAATAAGAATAAAACTCCCGCAGGAAATAATATTCCATTTCTAACATGCGCAATAAAATGCCCTCCAGAGAGAACGTCCGCAGCATCGAAGAGTAAATTGACCCAGGAACTGAGCCACACACGTTGGGGGAGGCAGAGGTTGGAAATTGCCGACTTTAGCCACAAGTTGTGTGGTGTCACCTGTCTTCACTTTCTAACGATTATTTTTCCTCCCCTTTCTCTGGCTGATTTTCTGATCTTTGTTCCTCGGTTCTCAGGACCGGGCCCACTCCCTCTGCCTTTTCAGCGAAGGCTGCAGTGCATGACAGTTTACAGCCAAAAACTTCCTCCAGCCTGGCTATAAAGAATTCCCAGTTAATAACAATGCGCTTCCTTGGGAGGAAAGAGAGGCTGAGGCACCGCCAGCTGTTTTGCTCCAAGGTCTAGCTCCCCTTGGGAAGCCCAGCCTTCAAGAAAAACAAGACAGAGCCTTATGGCCGGGCCTCAGGATGCAACTGTCCTCCAAAAAAACATGCTTGAAACATTTATAAGAAAAAACACACGTACACCCCACTCAACTCTCAAGAGAGGCAGTTTTCCCCGACCCAATCCCTTCCGAAAAAGCAAAGCCTTTTATCTTTAGGAGCAGGCAGCAATGAAGCTGTAACAGGCTTCAAGAGGAGGGGCGAGGACAGCCTTGTGCGACTCAACCCCACACTCTGGTCCCTTTTTCTGCAAGAAAAAAATGGATTTCTTTTCTGATTATGTGTGTGCCCCTTGTATAAATATTATATATGTGTCTGTCTTCATACATATGTAATAATGACACCCTCAGTTTCCATGGGGGATTGAGAAAGATGTCAAAATCCAGGGTTGTCCTGGTCCCTTCGCGTGATATTTGCATATAACCTACGGACTTTCTCCATGAACTTGAAATCACTTCTAGATTACTTACAATACCTAATACAATATAAATGCTAAGCAAATAGTAGTTATACTGTGTTGTTTTTTATTTGCATGATTTTTATTGTTTTATTATTTGGAGGAGGCGATTTAGAATGTTTTCTATCAATTCAGCCAACCACAGATATGGAAGCTGTGGCTGTGGAGGGCTGGCTGTAGATGTCTCTATCTATGTACACAAATGCTAACCTCAAGCACTAAGCAATGTTCATATTTGGGGTGTTTTCCTCATCTTTTTCTCATGTTGCTCTTCTCTTGAGCTCCGTCTCCCACACTGAATAAGCAGGCTTGATGCAAACATTCACAGCTTCTGCATTAGTGATAACAGCCGTGTCTCATGGCCAATAATTCTGCCACCAGTTGGTTTATTTGTCTGTCCCATTAAAAGAAACCCAGTGTCTTTTGTTTTTGCTTTCAAAGGTGGATAACATAATTCTTTAGACTCTTTACCATTGAAAATTTTTTAAAGGCCATTGGGTTGTTTGGGTGGCTGTGGTTTTGTGGGAAAGAACAGAGACTTGGTGTTTTAAAGTCTTCCTTTAGTGACAGTGATCCCACCCTGTGCACAGCCGGCCCCTCCCTGCCACTTGGAGAAGGCTCGGTGCCTTGCTGCCTGAACCACAGGGAGGCTGCAGGGCCCCTGGGGTAGACGCAGAGTTGACGGTCAGCCCAGGCTGCATCTCAAAACCAGATCCCATCCGTGCAATTTTGTCAAAGTCAGTGGGCTTTGTCACACATGACAATGTGTGGTTGTTTTAGTGACAGGAGTTCACACATTAAAAACAAACCAACCTGGCCGGTTGAATGTTTGGGAATGTGAGGATCCCAAACATTTCTCCTTAAAACTCTGGCGCTTCCGCTCTGTGTTTTGGAATTCAAGGTTCCAGAAGAGAAGTCAATGGCTGCTGGATTTTGACGTCTTCCTCGGTAGAGAAGGGTAGCTTGAGGTTTTCTGCCTGGATACTTAATTTTTTCAATCCCTGGTGTTTGATAAGTTTCTTGTTGATACGTTTCGGTGGGAATCTTTTACCGATTTTGCTTGGCCTGCACGGAAAGCCCTTTCCAACTAGAGTCTCTTCAGTTCTGACTGGTATGATGGCAAGCACTGTTTCCACCTCAGGGCTTATCTGTGCTTCCAAATCTGAGGACCCTTGCCTATTCTCCCACCTCTTCCCCTCCCCCACCAAGTTGTTTCAGCTCTTAGATCTTTCTGCATATATTAAATGGCTTGTGAAATGTTTTTTCCACACCACTCTGTCAATTTGCCTCTATGTCACTTTTGGTGTTTACTGCCTCCAATGCAGATTTTATTTCTCTGTTGTAGCCTCAGTTTTCTGGTAATCCCTATTTCCTCCATGTCCCTCGTCATCTCCGTGTCCCTTCCATTGCCTTCTGGAGTAGGCTTTTTGCTCCTTCAAGTCTTGTTTCTGTTTCTTAGAGGCCACGGTTTTCTGCAACTTCTGGTGCCCATGGTTTATTTTCTCCCAAGGCTGCTTCTCTGTGTCTTATGAGTAATCCCTCTCCCCCCGTCTCTTTTGGCCCTTTCTGGGAGTCTCCCCGATATTTTCTTCTCCTTCTTTGTCCTCTGATATGGGGGTGACTGCCCAGCATGCCTCCTGCTGGGCTGCACTCTCAGGGGCCCTGGAAGGACGCCCCTTTTACAGATACCTTGGGAAGACAGAGGTGTGGGGCCTGTCCTACTCACTGTGAAACCAGCCCTCGACTCATGGCAGGGACTCAGCAGGTCTTCACTGGGTGGTTGCATTGGCAACACTGAAATGCAGTAACATGTCTATCTAAGAAGACGCATTAGCACTGTACTCAAATCCACTGGGCATGTGCCACTGAGCATTTTAATCAGGAGAAAAATGGCAATCCTTCACATTGACTAAAATGTAGGATGCCTCTGAAACTCCAAGGGCCTTTCTGTACTAACTCGCTTATTGATTCAAGTAGGTGTTTTTGGAGAAAGCAAAGGAAGGGTTTCCAGTGAAAACTGTGTCTTAAATGAGATCTTAAGAATTACTACATGTGAGCTATTCCAAGGGAAGCTTGGAGAAAGGGGGCAGGAACATGCTTGCAGGCTGACAGTGACTCCAGTAATCAGGACTGGGACCCCATGCAATTATGTCCTTCATATTTATACTCCTATGTATGTCATACTATTGGAAATTTTCTTTCTTCCTCCTCTACAACTAATTTTGAAAATCCTATTTTGGCCCTGAATGAAATATGAAGGCCCCAGCAAATTCTCTGGCAGAAAAGAATGTTGGAAATAAATGCAGATAGACGTACACACACGTACTCCCCTGGACCAGCTCCAACTTCATCATCACCATTTAGCAGGAAAGGTTGACACGATGTCCCTGATCAGAACACACTGTGACGGCTGTTTCGAAGGGATCCACAGGGCGGGCAGGCTCTGAGCTCTGCACTAGGGCTTGACACTTGCCTGAGGAAGCAGGAGTGGGAGAAACCAGTAGGAACTCCCTAGAAACCGCGGCGGAGAGGAGAGGGGCGGGGCTCGCCCCAGAGTCAGAGGGAGGCAGCTCTCCCTGTTGAAGAACAAGGGACACTCAGGAAGGCAGAGTGCAGGACCCGCAGAGCCCCTGGGCACCTGAGGAAAGGCAGCCTATGGGGCTTATAAAGTGTCCGAATTTGGAGCAAATTTGAGATCAGCAAACTGAGCAAAAGACAGTCTAATTTGAATGATAGTAGAAACTCGAAAGCCACAATTGCCTATTTAATAAGAACAAGTGGGATGTGACCGCAGGCAGGGGGAAGACTGGCAGGAAATGTTAGGTGAGACCAAGTGCTGAGTCTGTGGTGTGGGAACACAAACGAGGAGAGATCAAACAGGGCGGAAATGGATGGGATTGCAATACCTCCAAGGGAACGGGCAGGGAGAACTCCAGGAAAGACTTGCAGTCATTCTAAAAATGGAGCACTTTTAGAGGGTTCCTACAGAAATTCCCATCAATACTACAGGTGAAGACAACGAATAAAAAAGCGAATAAAGCAGTGATCGAATTATAAGAATACTTTGAAAGGGCTGATGAAGGGTAGTGGAAAAATCGGAAGACCAGGGCAGAAAAGAGCTGAAATCTGCAGAAGGACTTGTCAGTGGTGGGAGGGAGGGGAGGAGGCTGCAGCTGGGAGGTAATGGGAGGACCAGGGTGAGAGACCCAGAGGGACGCCTGGGTTGAGGCTGCCCAAGGGGGTGGGAGTTAAGAGCTGCCCTCCCTACAGATCAAGTACCAGACTGAGAGTATAAATGGGACAAAGGAGAAGGACTTCGCACACCTGTGAGAACAGATTTAGAATCAGTGGTTCCCACCACGGAGACTTCATCTCGTGAGAGAAAGGCCCATTTGGAATTGAGAATTAGCACATTCTACGACCGACATTCACAGCTCCAAGGTGACAACCTGTCCCAGTCTCAGAACCCTAGAAGGAGCTGACGTCACTGACGCCTATTATGTGCAAGGAATTGTGCATACATTATTTAGGTATGGAGGGGAGGTAGTATCCCCTCTTGTACAGACAAGGCAACTCAGAGAAAGGAAAAAAATGAGTGAGTGGCATTTCGATTTCTGATTTGTCTTATTAAACACAGGTTATTTCCACTAGACTAGGTTAAATATGTAAGAAGTAGAAACAAAGTGTGTGAAAAGTAGAAACAAGTTTTTTCTCTTTCACCCACCATATTCATACAAGTGCTTATTAAAGAAATCTGGTGTGCTTGCACTCGAGTGTGTGTATGTGTATGTGTGAGTGTGTGTGGGTGTGTGTGCTTCCACTCGAGTGTGTACGTGTGACTATGGGTGAGTGTGCTTGCACTTGAGTGTGTGGGTGTGAGTGTGTGGGTGTGAGAGTGCTTGCACTCGAATGTGTGTGTAGGTGTGTGGTTGCACTCGAGTGTGTATGTGTGACTATGTGTGTGTGGATGAGTGTGCTTGCACTAGAGTGTGTGGGTGTGAGTGTGCTTGCACTCGAATGTGTGTGGGTGTGAGTGTGGTTGCACTCGAGTGTGTGTATGTGAGTGTGTGGGCTTGAGTGTGCTTGTGCTCGAGTGTATGTGTGAGTGTGTGTGGGTGTAAGTGTGCTTGCATTCGAGTGTGTATGTGTGTGTTGTGGAGGGTGTGAGTGTGCTAGCACTCGAGTATGTGTGGGGGCTGTGAGTGTGCTTACACTAGTGTGTGTGAATATGTAAGTGTGCATGTGTGGGATGTGTGTGCTTCCACTCAAGTGGGTGTGGGTGTGGGTGTGCTTGCACTCAAGTGTGAGTGTGCGTGTGGGGGGTTAGTGTGCTTGCACTCGAGTGTATGTGTTGGTGTGGGTGTGTGTGTGTGCTTGCACTTGTGTGGATGTGTGAGTGTGAGTGCATGTAAGTGTGGGGGGGTGTGTGCTTGCATTCAAGTGTGTGTATGGGTATGTGTGTGTGCGAGTGTTTGCACTCGAGTGTATGTGAGTGACTGTGTGTGCTTTCACTTGAGTGTGTGTGAGTGTGTGGGTGTGAATGTGCTTGCACTCCAGTGCGTGTGTGTTTGGAAAAGGGAAGTGGTGGGGAAACTGGTTGACTTTAAATACTTTTGAAATCTAAAAAAAAAATCTGAAAGACAGTAATAGGAGCTGGGGGAAGAAAATCCCACCACGTAAATAACTTCCAATCCAGGCTGAGACGGTGAACTAGAACTCAAGTACGGAATCGAGAGAGAAACAGAAGCCAAACCATGCTTCAGCGTAAACACATGATCCTGAGTTTCCAGAGAACTCTGTGAAGTCAGCACTGTTATCCCCCTCCTGAAAAAAAAATCATGATGAAAGGAAATGCACATCAGTGAGGTGAAGAAGTTTGCCCAAGGTTACAGTTAGTGTGGAACTAGAATTCCAGGTTATGCTAGTGGACTATGGTAATTCCAAAATAAGAGTAAGAAGACAAGGATTAACTCATTGTATGATTATCAGCTCAGTGGATAACATTCAAACACGCTGACTTCGGGAGCCGGCTTTAAAAAGAAATCTGTATCACGGTCATCGCTACAGAGCTTCAGTGAGTGTTAGAGGGATTAAGGCGAGAGGCAGTGAACGGAAAGCAGGGGTGTGAAGGAGCTTCGTGCAGTGCTGCCTGGAGAGGTTTGAACACACAGCACCATATTTTCGTGTATTTCTCATGTTTGTGGGAAAGCAAAACTGTGCTAAGATGATGAAACCTACACCTAACTGAAACCTTGAAACCTAAAAATGTGAGAATGTTGTTATTACAACAGGAAATACATACAGTGAAACCTAATGTGGCTAGTTGGCTACAGTGTAGGGCTAAGATCCGGTAAATAGTGGCCTTAAAATGTGAAAATCATGTGGTATCTTTAGCTTGAGTTTCTTTCACAGTTTGTGACCTAGGAATGTTGGTTGGCTTCATACAAAGGTTTGTGAAAGTTAAAAAAATCAGTTCTGGGTGTTGTTTTCAGCTATAGCCTGAAGTGAGGGATGGTCCCCCTAAAATACATTGGTTCACTGCCTGCCTAGCATAGAACCACAGACATAGTTTTCTGAGTCCTTTAGAAGGCACTTCAATTAACAGACCTGCAGAGGATGGAGGTTATTAGTATCTTCTTCACTCTCAACGTGTGTTTCTGGGAACACCTTCCGGAGAAAGGCAAAACAGGCGCACTGAATGATGAGCACTCAGCCATTTCCGTCGTCCTTAGCCTCAAAAGCTATGTCCAATCTAGAAAATCTTTTTTTTTTTTTTAGATCATATCTCATTCTGCCACTGAGGCTGGAATGCAGTAGCTCACTGCAGCCTCAGCCTCCAGGACTCAAGAGATCCTCCTGCCTCAGCCTCCCAAGTTGCTGGGACCACAGGGACATGCCAACATATCTGGCTAATTTTTTATTTTTTGTAGAGACAGGGTCTTGCTATGTTGCCCAGGCTCATCTTGAACTACTGGGCTCAAGTGATCCTCCTGCCTCAGCCTCACAAAGTGCTGGAATTACAGGCATGAACCACCATACCCAGGAAAGAAAATTATTTTTTCTTTCTTTCTTTCTTTCTTTCTTTCTTTCTTTCTTTCTTTCTTTCTTTCTTTCTTTCCTTTCTTTCTTTCTTTCTTTCCTTTCTTTTCTTTCCTTTCCTTTCTTTCCTTTCTTTTCTTTTCTTTCTTTCTGTCTTTTCTTCTTTCTCTTTCCTTTCTCTTTCTTTCTTTCTTTTTCTTTTCTTTCTTTCTTCCTTTTTCGAGACAGAGTTTTGCTCTTGTTGCCCGGGCTGGAGTGCAACGGCACAATCTTGGCTCACAACAACCTCCGCCTCCCAGGTTCAAGCGATTCTCCCGTCTCCGCCTCCCAAGTAGATGGGATTCCAAGCATGCACCACCATACCCAGCTAATTGTTTTGTATTTTTAGTAGAGACAGGGTCTCTCCACGTTGGCCAGGCTAGTCTTGAACTCTCAACCTCAGGTGATCCGCCCTCCTCGGCCTCCCAACGTGCTGGGATTGCGGGCGTGAGCCATCACGCCTGGCCAAGAAAATGATTTATATGTATTTTGGCTTCCCTCTCCATTTGTTCTTTCACTATAAATAGGTTTGACAAATTTTTTGTGTTCTTTTGGAAACAGTAATGTATGTATATATCTCTCTGAGAGTTCAAGATATTGATAAAGGATTATATTCTACTTAGGCTATTTCTTTTCTTAAGTCTTTTCTCATCTTCTGGTCAGATGGGGAGGAGGAAAAGTGGCAACCTTTTCTTTTTTAAAAAATACACGCCTGTGATACCAACAACCCAGCAGGTTTCACAGTAGGCATTTAGTCATTGCCAATGGAATGGAAGAATAAATGATGGAATTTTTAGTGACTCCTAGCTCTGTCCCCATAGCTAATTAACTTTTTAATTTTTCCAAGTGCCCTTACAATTCAGTCCACAGGAATGTGTAATATTGAAGATTACCATTCGATTTTTGATGTGATTTGACATTTCACTTTCTTCATTAGGCGTGTACATCATTGCTCCATCAGCTTCATCATCATCCTTCTTTACAATGATGGCTTTTCCTAAAGTCTCCTAAGCCTGGTTTCTCCTCCCAAGTCCCCATAAAGTAGAGGATGTTTGAGACTGTATTTCCACTCCTTAATCCTAGCGGGGTGCTCCCAGGTAGCTACATAGAGATAAAGTAACCTCTCAACAAATGCCACAAGAGAGCAAAGGAGGGCAGAACTTCAGCCTCCCTCCGGTGGAAGCCTGAAGGTGCCAGGACTGAAGCCTGTGGGCACAGTTTCCTCCCAGAGTTTCTGGCGTGGTCCAAGGCACCCCACTGGGAAGCACAGTCCTTTAGGTCCAGCTCCCGGTCACTGGAGCAGATTAGCCCAGGTGGGAGCCACGGAGTCAGGAAAGCCAAAACCTCAACCTTTCCTCCTTGGTCCCCTGGTTTCTACAGTTCAGTTCATCTTCTGCAGCTGTTCTGTGAATTTCTTCTCCTTCAGGTAACAGATTTGCTCTTTCACGCAACATCCATTGAGCACCTTGTGCGTGCAGGGATGGCTCTGTGAGGAAACTGCAGTGAGCAAAGAGAACTCCCTGGCCTGAGGGAGCTTCCATTCTAGTGGGAGGCCCTAGGCAATGCACAAGGAAGGGGTGGAATATTCAGTTAGGGGTGAGCTTGCTACAAAAGGGTCCATTGAACAGGGACAGCCATTCTAAGGAAGACCAGGCAGTGGCTCCCCTGAATGGAAGGCATTTGAATGAGGCAAGGGGAAGGACAGCGCTTGGTGGGGGTGCCCAGCTCTAGAGAAGCAAGGAGGCTGAAGCCAAAGTTGAGTTAGTGTGTTCCAGGAACAGCAAGGCAGGGCTGGAAGGAGTGGACCGAGTGGAGGTGAGTGTGTGTGTGCACACACCCTGCCACACATGGGAGCAGCTGGGGCTGATGGTGGGAGGCTGGAGGGGACTTATTCTGGCTGCTGTGTTGAGAATGACAGGGCGAGACTCGAGGTAGGGAACCCAGCTGGGCCACTGCAGCGCTTAGAGTGAGACACAGCTTCTCCTTGGCCCAGCGAGGTCAGCAGGAAGAAGGGGTTGAACTCTAGGTAAACTTCGAAGGTAGAGCCCACAGGATTTGCTGGACAGGCTAGATGTGGAAGGTTGAGAGACACGTCCATGTTAGGGGGTCCATTAGGCCTTGGGATTTCCTGGTGCTCAGAGTTGAGGTCCGAGCTGCTGATACATCCAGGAGTTGGCAGGAGACGGGTGGTATGCAGTCACGGAGCTGGATGAGCTCACCAGCAGAGGACTCACACCTGCACTTCCAGTCACAGGTCTAATGTGAGCCTACAGAGCTTTTAAGGTTGTCCAAAAAGCGCACGCTGGCCTACTTTAGAAATAAGGATCATAAACCTGGGAGCCAGAATTTCCTTTCATGGGAATCTAGAGCCTTGACTGGTCACTGCCAGGTAATAGCACTGGAGGTAAACCCAGGGGATGTAACTCTCAGATCCTCAGGGAAGGCACAGTAGGAGGAGGGAAAACAGGAAGCGGCTGGGTTCCAAGTGCCTTAAGAAAAGTACCCCAGTCATTACGGACTTCCACAGCCTGCTCACGGGGTGATCCGATGGCTCGCTTAGGGATGAAGAGACCGAGCATGGGCGGCTTGACTTCCTCTCATGTTACCAGGGAGTGAAATATACCCACAGCCTGTCTGGACAGCTGGAAACTTGGGGCCTGCTCTTTCCTCCCCTGGATCTATCGAGAAGAGACCAGACCCTTATATAAAAGGGGCAGGTTTTAAAGGTGAAGTATGTGGCTTTAAAATTTTATTTGCTTAAAAAGAAAATATGTTTTTGTGCATAACATTTGTTAATAAATCCAACACAGCCAAGCTTTCTTCTAGCTTTTACATTGCGCTAGATGAAGTTGTTGACTTGCATTTTGGTACAAACTTTATATACTTTTGTTTCAGTTTTAGCTAAACATTGATAGCTGAGTTCACCTGAGTTGGACGATCTGTGGCCCATGTTACTGTAATAAGCCACCATTGCTGGATAATAGTCTCACATTTTCTTGGTGGAGACTATGCAACTTTAAAGATTAGATTGAAATTAACAGTGGTCTGAGTTAATAGATATTTACCAATTATTAACAGTTAACACTTATTAGAGGCATCTTGTCTTTTCAGAAATCCTTTTTTCCCTCTTTCTTAACCAAAATGATTTTGCCTCAATCTGTTGATTCTAACTGGACAGTCGAAAGGGTCTGGCCACCCAAGTCTTTATCTGAGATCAACAGTGTGTAGGGAAGCCCGAGTCCTAACAAAATTAAATTAGTCTTTAATTAACCGACTACTTACTAGTGCCTAGTCATCCAGTCTCCCTTATCCAAAACTAATGTCCATCCTCCCCCATCCCACCCCATGGCACCTCTTTCCACACTGAGTGATGGCGTCATTATATGGGTCCCCCCTCAACTGACTGCCATATATGTAACATATGAGGCATGTTATTTGAAAATTTAAAACATGTTTATATGCCAATAGAGGAGGTTGAGAAATAAGGCAAATGAGTAACTGACCTCACCATTCTCCTCCCATGCCAGAAGGGAGTGTGCCCGGCACTGCAACTAAGGATGCGGTTACTGAAAGCTGGGCTGTGACAGGCTCCTGGGAAGTGATCTTGATGCAAAGGTGGCCTTCCAGTTCACCCCAGGAAAGCTGTCACAGAGCTCACAAAACAGAAGAGCTCACCAGCCAAATTAAGAAGCTCAAATCAGATGGTTTAATGTATCCATTAAACCACACAGGGAGAAGCAAAGGAACAGAGGCGGGACCGCTCCGCTCAGCTGCGTGGAAGGTCCTCACCTCCTTGTTTCTGCCCCGTCCAGACTTCCTGGCTGTCTGCTGCACTGGCCTTCCCTGCTAATGGCGTGGGGAGGCAGACCAGACCCGAGGGTGGGTGAACGGGCTCAACAGACGGGTAGAGAACAGTGTAATGAACACATGGACAGTATTGCTTCATCTGTCTTCTCACCCAAATCATCCCCACCCCCAGATGATTTTAGAGGGATTCCTGGACACCTTTCCATCCATAAAGGAAGCACTACAGTATGCATCCCTAAAACCTAGGATTATTTTTGGTTAAACATAACCATGATACCATTATCACACCTAAAAAAAAACAAACAAGACCTACTTAATGTCATTAAAAACTAGCCAGTGTCTAAATTTTCCTATTTGTCTCATAGATTCATGAGAAAATTCTTAAACCTTTTGATGTTCATGTGCAAAATTTCCTGTAGGTGAGTGTAAGCCTAGATGGGAAATTTCTAGGCAGCGCCTGTCTTCAGTATTTTTAGAATATGCTGACTTGTTTTCCAAAGAGGTTGCACTAATTTTATATTTTACTAACATTAAGGAAGCGTTCTCCTGGCTTTGCATCCTAGACAATACTCGATATTGTCAGATTTTAAGAGATTTTCCAGTGTAGGGAGTATAAAAAAGGATGTTATGGTTTTAAATAGCATTTTTCCAATTTTCCAACAAAATGTTGGAAGAGTTAACCATTTTCCAGGAAATTATGATAGTTACTTCCTTGCTTCTCTGTATTGCTTCACAAGCTAACTCACATCCATAAGACAATTGTTTGATTTTCCTTCTATTTGAACTTTCATTAAGATCACAGGTTGCATTCTTTTGGGTCCATGTCATTCTATTCATCATTATGATTGTGAGGTCTTTGAGGGTCATTGGTTGAGTATGGCCTGTTCCTTCACTTTCATTGCTGTATAGGGTTTTATTTTCTCAAATTTCCGTAACTTATCCATTCTACTGTCGATGGGCACTGGATTGGTTCCAGTGCACGGCTGTCATAAATAGTGCTGCTCTGAATGTTATCTGTCTCTTGGCGCAGGAAGCCTGCAAGCGATGTGCCTAGGGTGGAATTGCAGCACTCCTGGGCATTTTTGTGCCCCACCTTAGAAGATCATGCCAATGGCTTTCCAAAGCAGTGATGCTAATTTACACCCGCGGTGTTCAAGGATTCCGGTTGCTCACATCTCTTGAAGCACCCGGTATTGTCCGTCTTCGTTCATCGTAGTCATTCTGATCAGTATGATAATATGTCACTGATTTCGGTTTGCATTTCTGGTAACTAGAGCAGATGAGCATGTCTGCAGGTTCATCGGCCACTTGGTCGTCTCGCTTTCCGCACTTCCTGTTCAAATCTCCTTTGCTTTTCTCTGTGAAGTTGTTTCTTCACATGATTTCTTTGTAGGAGTTCTTTTATATTTTGGATACAAGCCAGTTGTCAGTTATAAATGCTGTATTTATTTTATCCTACTCTGTCTTGCTTTTTAATTAATTCAGGGATATCCCTTGAAAAAAAGTAGTTTTAATTTAATGTAGTCTAATGTATTAGTATTTTTCTTAATGCTAAATAATTGTTGTTCCCTGCTTATAAACTCTTTCTCTATCTCAGCAGAGTAGTTATTTCCTATATTATATTTTAAAAGCTCTATCCTTTGGGAAGCCAAGGTGGGCAGATCACCTGATCAGGAGTTCCAGACCAGCCTGGCCAACATGATGAAACCCCATCTCTACAAAAACACAAAATTTAGCTGGGCGTGGTGGCAGGTGCCTGTAATCCCAGCTACTGGGAAGGCTGAGACAGGAGAATCACTTGAACCAGGAGGTGGAGGCTGCAGTGAGCTGACATTGCATCATTGCACTCCAGCCTGGGTGACAGAGTAAGACTCCATCTCAAAAAAAAAAAAAAAAGAGAGAGAGAGAGAGAGAGAGAGAGCTCTACCAGTTTATTTTTAACGTTTAGATCTACACTCCATATAGAATTGATTCGTGTTATTTTTTTCCACCCAATTGTATCCAGTTCTCCCAGAATCAGGTATTGAAGAGGTTGTTTTTTATTGTAAATTTTGTCCATATATGTGGGGATCTTTTCACGTGCTTTATGTATTCATTTTGCCTTTTCTGGGCCTGTTACTCTAACAGTCTCATAACTGAGAGAGCGTTTGGCTTTCGTGCTCTGCCTCCCCTCTCTCTAAACCCCTCTTGTATGTTTTATGACCCTGTTTCGCAGTGCTGTATTTCAGGTCGTTGCTTTTGCTCTATCTAGTTCGCTGATTCTATCTTCAGGTTTGCCTAATTGATTGTCCAACCCACTCACTGAATATTCACTTTCATTTATTTTATTTTTCCATTCTAAAGGCTCTATTTCATTCTTTTTCAAGCAGCCTTAATTCGTTTTCATAGTTTCCTAATATTTACAATTTAGAACTTCATTTTAACATTTATTTAACCATATTAATATACTTACTGCATTTTCTGTGTGTGATAAGTTCTGTTATCAAATTCGTTGTAAGTCTGATTTTACTGACTTATTTCTATTGGTTCTGGGTTTCTACATGAAGAAAAGTCACATTTATAATGAAAATATCAATGAAGTACTGTGTTAATATATACTTATTTACTGGACACCATCATTGCTTATCATAACTTTGAATTCAAGAGAAAGAAATCTGCCATTTCATTATTTTGGGAGAACTTCAACATTTCCCATCCCTTTCAGCTAGTGACAATACAATAGTTGAATTCTTAATCCACACAGTTGACGCATATTGATCTGCTGTCTTAGCCTACTAGAATAAAAAAAAATATGTATGTGTGGGGCATCCTTTACGGCAGGCGTCCGCGTCGCAAGCTCGTAGTCCTGAAGCGGAGGCCAGAGGAGGGACAAGGGTACGAGCATCGGATAGTTACAGCCATGCCTTTCTTGGACGTGCAGAAAAGGTTCGGCATTAACCTAGATCGGTGGTGGACAATCCAAAGTGCCGAACAGCCCTACAAGTTTCCTGCTCGATGCCATGCTTTTGAAAAAGAATGGATAGAATGTGCACATGGAATCGGTATGACCCGGGCAGCGAAAGAGTGCAAGATAGAACATGATGATTTCATAGAGTGTATACGTCGGACAAAAACG
>NW_016107704.1:1003095-1004957 GCF_001604975.1 Cebus imitator | reverse complement strand
GTTTCACCATTTTGACCAGGATGGTCTCGATCTCTTGACCTCGTGATCCACCCGCCTCGGCCTCCCAAAGTGCTGGGATTACAGGCGTGAGCCACCGCGCCCGGCCAAGGCTATTTTTTTTAAGACGGAGTTTTAGCCTTGTTGCCCAGGCTGGAGTGCAATGGTGTGATCTTGGCTCATTGCAACCTCCACCTCCCAGGTGTAAGTGATTCTCCTGCCTCAGCCTCCCGAGTAGATGGGATTGTGGGCATGTGCCACCACACCTGGCTTATTTTGTATTTTTAGTAGAGACAGGGTTTCTCCATGTTGATCAGGCTGGTCTAGTACTCCTGACCTCAGATGATCCGCCTGCCTTAGCCTCCCAAAGTGCTGAGATTACAGGCATGAGCCACCACACCCAGCCCACAAGCCTATTTTATCTCAAACTGGAAATTGTGACCACTGGGGAAATCATGGAAACATTCTTTGAGATTTTGGAAATAGAGCATATACAATTTTGGTTAGCATTTTATGCTCAACAATTCTATTCTGGAGGATGTCTTTTTTCTTTTTGAGACAGAGTTTCACTCTTGTTGACTAGACTGGAGTGCAATGGTGCAATCTTGGCTCACTGAAACCTCTGCCTTCCGAGTTCAAGGGATTCTCCTGCCTCAGCCTCCCAAGTAGCTGGGATTACAGGCATGCAACACCATGCCCGGCTAATTGTTCGTGCTTTTAGTAGAGGTGGGGGTTTCTCATGTTGGTCAGGCTGGTCTCAAACTCCCAACCTCAGGTCATCCTCCTGCCTTGGCCTTCCAAAGTGCTGGGATTACAAGTGTGAGCCACTGCGCCCAGCCAGAGGGTGTCGAGACCACAGATATTGGTTAAAGAAAAAAGCCTCTGCTTCTAGCAAGAAACACTAATCTACACGAAAACCAATTATTAGATAAATGAAAACAAATCACTGTTAACAAAGGGGTGTGTGTGTGTGTGTGTGTGTGTGTGTGTGTGTGTGCTGGTAGGATGAAAACCATCTCTCCCACAACTTGCATGACAATCCAAACTAGTGCCTGATGCATTTACATATGCTGTATGGGTTGGCTTAACGTTAATGTCTATGAAACACTATAAATTGATAGAATTGGGGGCTATCCCAGAAACAGGAACTATGCAGTGATTCCCTGGACAAAATTCATGCAGAGTTCTGCCTTCAGCTTTGGAGCTATGCCAGCGTGCCCAGAGGAACAGCATCCGTCCCATTTGCAGGAGGCAGAAGTCAGCGTTGCCCTGGGATGGAGAGGAGCCTCCAACCCCTCACCAGTCATGGCCAGCAGTGAACATGGGGGCTCTGCAGGCCTCTCCAGAACCCAGTTTTCCTGAGGTTTGTAAAAATCACCTGCCATGTGCTGCATCTTTATGAGAAGAGACTATGAGAGGTACATTTTAAGATGCAAGATACTTTAAATAAAATATTAACTTGACTGGCTCAGCCCTGTAATCCCAGCACTTTGGGAGGCCGAGGTGAACAGATCACTTGAGGTCAGGAGTTCAAGACCAGCCTAGCTAACATGATGAAAACCCATCTCTACTAAAAATACAAAAATTAGCCAGGTATGGTGGCGGGCACCTGTAATTCCAGCTACTCAGGAGGCTGAGGCAGGAGAGTCACTTGGACCCGGGAGGCAGAGTTGCAGTGAGCCAAGATTGCACTGCACCCCAGTCTGGGTGACACAGTGAGACTCTGTCTAAAAAGTAAATAAACAGCATGGTGGCTCAAGCCTGTAATCCCAGCACTTTGGGAGGCCGAGGCGGGTGGATCACGAGGTCAAGAGATCGAGACCATCCTGGTCAACATGGTGAAACCCCGTCTCTACTAAAAATAC
>NW_016107704.1:963553-1002830 GCF_001604975.1 Cebus imitator | reverse complement strand
CCTGGAAAGGACTCCAGAAAGAAAAGCAGGTGTTAACAGGACTGAGCCCATTGTCTAACCACGCCACATCCAAATGGGCTAATGCTAAACACAGCTGTCCCACACACTCACTGCCTGTGACCAGAGGGCAGGCTGCAGCTGGGTCTCCCCCTAGCTGGAAGCAGGCCCACCAGGTTATGCAGGTTTGGGTCAATTTCAGCACTAGACGACAAATGACATCTACTTCTTGAATACAAACTTGCAAACCCCAAACTGGATACTCCATGTGATTTTCTGTCTAACAAAAGCATCCAGAACACAGGGAGGCCACGGTGGTAACAGAGGGAGCGTGGACTTCGGTACCAAAGCCTGTGTGATGCCCAACTCAGCCGAGGACCTGCTGGGGCCTGGGCCTCCATCTCCCCTCCTCTGTGGAGTAATCGGTCACGAATGTGAGGTGCCTGGCACAGGTGCTCTGTCATAAGTACACTACTCACAGCTGCTACCTGAGTACATATAACTTACCTTATGCAAAGAACTCAACATTCCAAGAGCCCGTACCAGGCCGGGCGTTCTGTCAAGCACCTTACTCACACTACTGAATGTAATCCTCCCAGCAAGCCCAGAAGCAGGTATTACTGTATCCACTGCACAAAGGAGAAGACCCAGGTCGGCTGGGTTAAGCCACGCAGGCTGTCAGGGAAGTGGGTGCTGCAGGCTGGCTGTGCTGACCACAGCAGCTAGGATGCTGCTCTGCCTCACTGCGAGAAGAGGAGGAGCGCGATTTATCTCAGGAAGAAAACCTGAGCCAGAAACAGGTGATACCGCAGTGAGCAGCACAGCCCCTGGTCCTCCCAGGGCAGAGGGCGGTGGAGACAGAGTAGGTGAGCAGCTGTGGTCGGTGCCATCAGGGAAGGAAAATGCGATGGGGACGTGAAAGGCCTGGGGGAGCCCAGAGCTGGCATCCCCGCCCCTAGGGGCACCCAGAAAGGGTTGCAGAAGGTGGTACTCAGCCTGCTGAGGCCTGCAGATGGAAACTGCCAGACCAAATCTGGAATTCGCGTTTCTTAGTTCCCAATTCTTTCTACCTTTCCCTGTTAAACTCTTCTCAATAACTGTAATAGGTGAGGTTTTTTTTTTTTTTTTTTTTTTAGTAGTCTCATTTCTGTCTTTCGTTTTTGTTTTGTTTTGTTTTACTACTCACACGCCACGTAGGGCCATGTGGCGTCTTCTTGTTTTCCATTGAGAATCTCTGTTTTCCTGGCCAGGCTCTTAAATTTTAAGAAGTAGAGGGGGTGGGGCATGGTGGCTCATGCCTGTAATCCTAGCACTTTGGGAGGCCGAGGTGGGCAGATTACCTGAGGTCAGGAGTCTGAGACCAGCCTGGCCAACATGGTGAAACCCCGTCCCTACTAAAAATACAAAAATTGGCTGGGCATGGCAGTGCCTGCCTGTGATCCCAGCTACTCAGGAGGCTGAGGGAGAAAAATCACTTGAACCCAGGAGGCGGAGGTTGCCATGAGCCAAGATCATGCCACTGCACTCCAGCCTGGGTGACAGAGCAAGATTCTATCTCAAAAAAGTAGGCTGAGAGGAGGTGGTGCTGGAGGCTTCTGTCCCCATCTCCCTGGGCTGGACCGCACCCGCCTGTGTCTGCTTGGGATGCGCACTCCAGCTTTGGGAAGCAAAGGCTACTTTCACATTTGTTGTTTTCACTACAGTCAGAATATGAACATTAATTCTTTGTTTGTTTGTTTTGAGACCAGAGTCTCACTCTGTCGCCAGGCTGGAGTGCAGTGGCATAATTTTAGCTCACTGCAACCTCCGTCTCCTGGGTTCAAGCAATTCTCCTGCCTCAGCCTCCCAGGTAGCTGGGACTACAGGTGTGCACCACCATGCCCAGCTAATTTTTGTATTTTTAGTAGAGACGGGGTTTCACCATGTTGGCCAGGATGGTCTCGATCTCTTGACCTCGTGATCCGCCCACCTCAGCCTCTGAAAGTGCTGGGATTACAGGCTTGAGCCACCGCACCTGGCCGAAAATTAATTTTTAAAACAAAATGTGGTAAAGTTGGACTAGTGATGATTGTTAAAATGCATATTTCTATATAAAATTCTTTGCTATTTTGGAAAATACTACCTTACTACCAAGAAATACCAATTAGACCCCCTGTGATCTTCTGTGAGTTCATCCCCCTTGGTTGCAGATCGTGGGGCATCCAGGTCCATCCAAATGGACTGGACCTTTCTGAATCCTACATGGTAGCCACTTTCTACTGATGCCTTTTCTGTATCCACAGAAACTCAGATTATGAAGTCCAATGCCACATGATTGGGAAACTCCAGACACTCACAATTCCATCTCCCCGACCCCACGTCCCCGCTGCCCCAAGTCTAGATCTAAGGAAGAACAAGGCCTCACTTGTGCTGCTCCTGAGCCACAGGTCTCTGGCCGGACCTCCAGCTCTGCCCTCTTCATCCACATCTGCAAACCAGCCGCTGCCCCTCAGTCAGCTTGGCTCGGGCTAGCACCAAACAGAGAAAAGCAAACACAGGAGAAAGCTGTGGGACTCAGCACTCCTTGAATACACAGTGCCTGTTGTTATAATGTCCTCAATATTTTTTCTTGCTGGAATCCTTGGGCGGGGATTCATCTCGAGGGAAGGAGGGTGAGCAAAGGCCCCCTGCGTCACTGGCAGTGTGCCTTGTATAGATTGTGGATGAAGCACCTTAAAACCCACCCATTATTACAGCTGCAGAGACTGTATTTTCCCTCTACTCTGGAAGAGAATTAAAAATAAAGCCTGGCATCTTACGGGTCTAAACCCAAGAAGCTGGGAACGGAAGGAGTGCCCACGGTGGCCGCGGATGCCTCCTGGAGCAGGTTAGGGTTTTGGTGTCCGCTCTGCTGCTCGTGGGCTGTGAGCCTAAGCGTGCCTCCCCAGCCTCTCTGAGCCTCAGTTTTCTGGTCTGCAATATGTGACAACGCTTAGTTGCTCACAGGACTAAAGGTGAAGTGACATCACTTTGATGAAGAAGTTTGCAGCTTGCCTGGAACACAGAGGTGCTCAATAGTGCCTAGTTCTCTTAATGCTAATAAAAGATTCAACTTTGGTGCACAGAGTCCCCTCCCCTCCCCCATCTACATTGTAGGGACAGAGGCCAGGAGGCTGTGTGCTCCACGGGCAATTCCCTTCAGGCCTTGTCCAGCCTGGGGGGCCAGGGGCGTGCAGGTTACTGGTGGGGCCTGTCCCAGGTGGAATTATTGCCCTCTAGTGACAGCCACAAGGAGGTCTCTCTACTAACACTGCAGTGACAGCTTCCCCGCACGCTCTCACTTGGTTCTCACGACAGCTTTGAACGGACATGCAGTAATTCTTGTCCTTGCTGGTTCACTTTTGAGGCTACAGGTTCGAGAGCCAATAAATGAATGTCTGGTGCTCCCCAGCTGGGCTGACAGCAGAGCTCTTCGGGACTTTGAGAAGGGCTGTGAGGTCCCCAAGAGGCCACAGAGCAGCAGTTCGGGGCTGATTCTCCCTCACGCAGCGACAAGACAGGTGCCCCACAGCCCTGCAGGCCATTTGTCTCTGTACACACCGCACAGCAAGCACCAAGGCAGAAACAAACACACAGTCTCTTATCAGCTCCTGGGAACAGCTGCTGACAAATTGCTTTCCTTGGGAAAGTACTCAGCCCTATAGGAGGAGACGCAGTAATCAGAGGAAATGGTACCTGCCTCGGAGGCACTTCTAGTTCTCAAACAGCTAAAGAATGTAATTTATGGAAGGCAATTTCAACCCCAGTTTCTGCAGTAGTTGGTGAGTGAAAGTGAGAGATCCAGAAAGGCCTCCTGGAGGAAGTGACGAGTAGCAGAAAAGAGGAGGAGGAAGTAAAGGGAGTAGGTCAGACCCAGCTAAGGGAAGTTGCCTGCCTTGTTTGAGGGGAAGTGGAGTGGGGAAAGGAAGCAAACACAGATTTTAGCTGGAATCGTGGGGGAAATGCGGTCTGCTGTGCGTGGAGGCCTTCTGAAACAGGCCTTACTGCCGGGAGTGCTTTGGCGGGTAGCCAGCCTGGTGGGCCCAACAGTAAGGAGGACCTTCCCCATTTGCTGTCTCTGAACCCCTCAGAGTGACTGCCGTCTCAGGTCCTCCCTAGCAGGGAGCCCCAAGGCCAGTCTCTTCCAAAGGCAAGGGGCCCTGGCTCCTCTTCACTGGGTGGGCCTGGCAGGCTTGCAGTGACCTCCAGGGGCTTTGCAGGCCCCTGTCCTCGGCTGCTCAGTGAGGAGGTTCACAGTCAGCCCAGCCACTGTCCATCTGGCCCAGGAGCTGAAGCCCCTCACTGTGCTGAGAGGGGCATCCACGGGCTTCAAGGCTTCTGCTCAGCCCTCAGTGTGTAAAATAAACAGACTGGGATGAACTCTGGACTTGGCTGCAGACACATCAGCTGTTCTGAAAACAATTTGTTTTCCAAAAGGGTTTTTCTAAGTCATCTGCATGTCTGAGAATCCTAGATCTTCATTTCTCTGTATACAAGCTGTAAGAGAATGCAAGACATGAAGGGACCATGCTGAGACATGAAGATTACCTCACAAATTTGTCACTTCCTTGTGTTGGACACATTCAGTATCCTCTGTTGAGCTGTTTGATACTATACAATATATATATATATATATATATATATATTTTTTTTTTTTTTTTTTTTTTTTTTTTTTTTTTTTTTTTTTTTTTGAGACGGAGTTTCACTCATGTTACCCAGGCTGGAGTGCAATGGCACGATCTCGGCTCACCGCAACCTCCGCCTCCTGGGTTCAGGCAATTCTCCTGCCTCAGCCTCCTGAGTAGCTGGGATTACAGGCATGCACCACCATGCCCAGCTAATTTTTTGTATTTTTAGTAGAGACGGGGTTTCACCATGCTGGCCAGGATGGTCTCGATCTCTTGACCTCGTGATCCACCCGCCTCGGCCTCCCAAAGTGCTGGGATTACAGGCTTGAGCCACCGCGCCCGGCCTATACAATATATTATCATTAACGAAAGTCATGGTACAGCAGCATAGAGCACTGATCACTATACGTCGTATGGATTGAAACATTGCTGCGTACACCATGAATACGTATGATTATTATTTGTCTATTACAAAATATAATTTATAAAGAAGAAAATGCAGTGCACATTCATCTCAAACATTTGTCATTTCTTTGCGTTAGGACATTCAGTAGCCTCTGTTTAGCTATTTGATACTATACAAGGTAAAACCGTTAACTAAACCCATCTTACAGCAGAGAGCACTGATCATTATATACGTATGGAAACATCCCCATGTACCCCATGAATATGTGTAATTATCATCTGTCAAATATTAATAAAAAGGACAATTAAAAAAAGAAAATGCAACGCAACCTAAAGGGAAAAAAACAAACAGAATTTTTGGTAAAACGTGTTTTTCCATATTTTTAAGCTTAAAATTCGTCATTTTTGTTAGCTACAAAAGAAAATAGGATGTTTCCTAATCATGTAAATTAAATGCCATAAACTACCTCAAATAACTCCATGCCACCAGGGAGGTACCTTGCAATCACTGAGGGGGAAGCGCTAAGTGATGTGGATATCATCCTTGGACCCGCCATCCGCCTTTCAGCTTTTGGCTCCTTTTGTGTGTGAGAAATAGATATGGATTGGCTGAAGGAAAAGAAGACTTAGACCACCAGTATGTGGAGCCAGCCTTGCTGTGTTTCTCTAATTACTCGGATTGGTTTAATCCAAAAACAGAATATTTTGAAGGTAGTCAATGAAATTCTGAGGGAGAGGATGGCAGGCCAAGAGAGGCCACCCGATCCCCGGGAGCTGCCACACACGGGATCCAGGCTCCCACGGGAAAGCCTCAGGACCAGGGGTGGCATTTGCATTTCCGTGGCCAGAACACACTTTTCCTATATGTTGCCATTTCCCCAACTATTCAAGCTGATTAAAGGATGCTAGAAAATTACTTCTGCCCTTAAATTGCAACAACAAAGGCTTGGTTTCTCTTTTCAATCAAAACAGCACGGCGGCCTGATTCAAATGCTAATAGCCGGAGCCTGAATTGGTCACTAAATGAGAGAGACACCTCTCCCTGCAAATGACCACAAAGCCACTCCTTTGCTGCGAGAATCTGCAGGATCCTCCCAGTTGGACGTTCTGTTAAATTGCTTCATGGGAAGCATCCTCGGGCTGACTGGTTGGTTTCTAGAGAGGAATGCTTGTACCTGACCAGGGCTGACTCTGGAGGAAGTAGGAACCACTCATCCACCTCCCTTGTTGCAGAGGCAAGAGGACATTCCGGCAGATCTGGCACAGCTTTCAAATTCTTTGTTGAGAAAAAACCTTCGGTTTTGGAGCTGGTTGCTACCATCTCAATTCATCCTAATTTCAAAATGGCTCTAAAGACAGAATGTGGTTTCTCAGCTCCTGACCACTGCTTCCCTGCACCTCCCTTTGTACCCCACAGTCCTTCAACCTGGTGGGTGGGCACTACCCACCACTGACCTCTGACCTGATGCCCACTACTGACTTGCTTCGCCAACTCCCAGCTCAGGAAAGTGGGCTTGGGGCCAGATGATGGAAGTTCGAGTCCAAACTGTCTCACTTAGGGAGCGACCTTTGGTCAGATACTGGGCTCTGTCCACCTGGGTACACCGTGGACTTACCTGTTTAGTATTAGGGGAATAGGAAGGCCAGTCTTCGACCAGGCTACATCCCATGCTGAGCCTCAACTTCCCTCTCTGTGACATTGCAATGGTAACAGTACATACCTATTTTGTGAGGTTTTGCTGAGCGTTAAATGGTAAACTAAGTATACTTCATATAAGACAGCAGGGACTGTGCCCTGTGTGCTCAAAGTTAAAGGATGCAGCTCCCCCACAGGCGCACAGTTAGGGTAGAGGATGGTGAGGTTTTGAAATGTCTCTCCTCACTCTCTAGCCCTCTCCTTTGCCATTATTACAGTGTTTCTTTCTAATGTTAAAGTTTGGATTTGCCTTATCCACCAATTACACAACTGTGCTCATTGTTGACCCTGCACCTACAGTCAAGCCCAGTGCACTATTGTAAACGTAGTGCCATTGCTCAGGGAGTGACACGGTCCACGCCCTGCTGGCAGGTATGTTCCTGAGAGTTATCTCTATTCTGTCAGTACATGCCTCTTTGGTAGGGGCAATGCTAAGTTTCAGTTGACATGAGTCATATAATTTGTCAGATTCTAGTCCTGAGGGAATTGTTCTTGATCCTCAAAGATGACGTCCCCTTTTCTCTCACCTCTACCCTCTGCTTCCTTGACAGTCTCAAAGGGCAGGGGTTACTGTTGTTTACTTTTTATATTTACACTACGCCTGGTTCTTTCCTATTGATTAGACATATGTCTTTCTTTTACTGGGAAATAGTTTTAATACTATTTTGTAGAATAGCAATTCCTTAATATATCTAATATGAAAAGACTGTGAGTATGGCTGTGCAAAGTTGTATTTAAAATAGATTAAGAGCCAGGCATGGTGGCTCACACCTGTAATCCCAGCACCTTGGGAGGCCAAGGCAAGCAGATCACCTGAGGTCAGGAGTTTGAGACCAGGCTGGTCAACATGGCAAAAGCCCGTCTCTACCGAAAATACAAAAATTAACCAAGTGTGGTGGTGGGCACCTGTAATCCCAGCTACTCAGGAGGCTGAGGCAGGAAATCACCTGAACTGGAGAAGTGGAGGTTGCAGTGAGTTGAGATCATACCATTGCGCTCCAGCCTGGGCAACAAGAATGAAACTCTGTCTCAAAAAAAAAAAATCATAAAATGAAATAAAATAGATTAAAATATGTTTTAGAATAGAATTTACCTTCTGGAGAATTCCATGTTACAAGGAAGATAGAACACATCTGATACAAGGATGAAACATCTATTTTGCTTTGGGAATCTTACTCATCTGATTTATAAATAATCTTGTTCTGAAAGAAATATTTAATTTTAAAAAATGTTTTACGTTCATATCTTAACCTCTGCAGTTAGGCTTTAAGATTGTCAAGGATGAGGACTTAAACCTGTTTATATTGTCGACGTGGAAATCGATGTATTGCAATTATACAGTAGGTGCATATTGTAAAACTTTCCATGATTATTACATTTAGTACTTATTCTCCCCAGCTCACATTTATGGTGTTTTGACTTGATCTCTGCCAAAACCTTCCAGTTTCAAATTGGTCAACAAGGTAAGCCTCCCACCACTGGAGATGAATGATGTCAGATAGAGTACTAGATACCGAAGCTAAGTTTGGTAAAAAAACAGATGGATGTTCTCTTAGCATAACATAATGAAAGATGGTCTTATGTAAGGTATTTAAAATAATATTTTAAAGATCCAAAAATAGTGCAATAAATTTTGCCACTCTAAATTTTTTAAATGTGGAGAAAGTAATTTTTAAATATATAAAAGTAGCTTAAAAAGCTAAAGTTAAACCCAATTGCATTCCAAGTAATAGAGTGTTAGGTTAGAGAAAATTTTGAACAGATGAAAGTGAACCAGTAAACAACTAGGAATATAAAACTAAGGGAAAATGAAAGGGCAGGCCGGAGTGCCACCTCACACCTGTGATCCCAGCACTTTGGGAGTCTGGGGCAGGAGGATCGCTTGAGCCCAGGAGTTCAAGACAAGCCTGGGCAACATGGCAAAACCCCGTCTCTACAAATAATACAAAATATTAGCTAGGCATTGTGGCACATGCCTGTAGTCCCAGCTACTGAGGAGGCTGAGGTGGGAGGATCACTTGAGCCTGGGAGGCAAAGGTTGCAGTGAGCTGAGACCACAGCACTGCACTCTGGCCTTGGTAACAGAGTGAGACCCCCATCTCAATAAAAAAGTGAAAAAAATGAAAGGGCTAACAAAATGATTGTGTAGCAGGAAAATTCTGACACACTCCTACCCGCCAGGCCAAGCTCTGTGAGGAGGAAACCATTATAGATAAATCCAAACGCATTCTCATTCAGTGCTCCAAAGGATCAGTGCTGTGATCAGGAACCATCATTTCATTTAAACCAGATGTAATTTCACTTAAATGGGATGTGACTGGGCTACCAATAGTCGTGAGCAGGTTACTTAAGTCAGGATTTTCCAGACTTAGCTAATCATCAGAATCAAAGGAATGACACAAGAAGTGTGATAAGAATACAGGCTTTGTGTCTCGACACAGGCCCCCTAAATCATATTCATAGAGGAAAGCCCTGGGGAGCTGTGCATTTTTATCAAGTGTGCAGGTGATTGCTGTGGTGTGACTCATTTGGGGAACACTCCATAGTATGGATTGGAACAGCAGCTGGAAATAAACAGAGACTGGGATATCTTTCAGACAGCTCCAAAACATGCACCCAATTTACCATCAGATTCTTTGCTTGATGAATAGGATTTAAAGCTAAACTGTATTAGTCATATGACAGGATTTGTTTCATCAGTGAAATGCTTCTGTGTGTGTGTGTGTGTGTGTGTGTGTGTGTGTGTGAATCCAGTTAGAGTGGTGGTTGTATCCTAGTCCCTAGATTTCTAAACATTTATGTTTATAGGATTTTATGGGCAAAATGAGTTCCTACAAGGAGCGTCTTGTCAAACTCCCTCCTTGTCCAGTGAAGAGCTGTGCATGTGTAAGTTTGTATATCCCTCTGTTTATAAGTACACATTTAAGAGTGGGAGGATTCTGCAGCCTCCCTGGGTGACCTAAAGCCTGATGAACAAATGAAGCAGAGTCCAGTTGCAGCTTTCATAATCCAGGACAGTAAGTCCATGGAGGAAGCTCTGTCCATTAAACTCCACGAGTTTCAGGAATTCACAGGGATCTTAAAACACTCCAATATTGGGAAGGTGAGACACTGATCCCTGACAAGCTTTGGAAGATGAAGCCAGGCACAGCTGGCTTTGCGACTTGTTTTTCAGGTTAGTAAAGGTCACTCCTGGCCTTAAGCACCTGGGAACATTCACCCAGCACCTCAGCCGGGATCCACTACTATTGTCACAATGAAAAAAGCTGGGTCTGCTTCCTTTCTTTTCATCTCTACTATTGATGCTTCTGAATTTCACTCTGAAATTCCAACACCTTGGGCCTTCTCTCAGGCTCACCCCTGCTCCATCAACCAGGGTGTCTAAAGACCCTGTAGGAGGAGGTGGGAGGAATGGAGCTGAAAAGACCCCTCAGAAATATTCGGAAGCCCCAAGCAGCTCATCCTCCCTTGTCCGTGGGTAGTTTTTCTACAGTTTCTTGCTGTTGACACTTCTTTTCCTCTGTGAGTCAAGAAAGAAGGCCCTTAGAGGAAAACGAGACAGATCTTTTTCCAAATATTCTTCAATAGCACGCTTTATTCATTCTATCAGCCATGTTGTGTTCCTCCAATTTTACACTACACTTTTATAAGTAGAAAATGGACCCTATTGTTTTGCACTGTTAGGGCCGATCCAGAGAGAAGGCTCAAGGTACCTACTGGACTTCAAGGCTAAGATTCCCAGTGCAGCTGGGGCTGGCTCGGGACCGAATGTCAGTGGGAGCTCCCATTCCCCCTGTGAGGCGTGGGCCCGTTGCTTCTCTAGCAGCTTCTGCTCTGATGGCTCCAGAGGCTGCTCTTCTGAATCGTGACGGTGTTTTGTCTTACACAGATACCAGCTACTGCATTCGCTCCTTTATTTCCTGGTTAAGTTTATACAAATGTATCAGATATACTGCAATATTAACAGTTCTCTTCTCATTTGTTTCTGTTATTCCTGGGGCTGGTTTAGCAAGTTTTGTGTTTTTGTTTTGTTTTGTTTTCTGGATACAGAGTCTTGGTCTATCACCCAGGCTGGAGTGCAATGGCACGACGTCTGCTCACTACAACTTCCGCCTCCTGGGTCAAGTGGTTCTCCTGCCTCAGCCTCCCAAGTAGCTGAGATTACAGGCACATGTCACCATGCCTGGCTAATTTTTTTTTTTTTGTATTTTTAGTAGATACGGGGTTTCACCATATTGGCCAGGCTGGTCTTGAACTCCTGACCTCAAATGATCCACCCACTTCGGCCTCTGAAAGTGTTGGGATTACAGGTGTGAGCCACCGCGCCTGGTCTGGGGATTTCAGTCAAGTCTCCCTTCAGATTTGCCCATACTCTTTTCCTTCGTCATCTCTGAGAGAAAACCCAGAGACCCTTCATGGCCGACTCAACTCGCTGTCACTCAGGACAGCAGGGCCCTGCCATCTGCTGCACCGTGGGGATGTGGGGGTGCCTGCCTGGGGGAGTGGAGTTGTTCATGGTGGCAATCCTGGCCAGCTCTTCTCCTATGACTGTGATAGGTGACTCAGCTCAGAGCCTCCTAAGCCTCATCGGTAAAGACCACAACACCGAATCTATTGCAAGGGTGAAGATAACGGTCTGCAGAAAACTTGGCACATGGTGGGAATTTCATACACGTTAGCTGGTTAAAGAGAATTGACCATTTCTGGCTTTCAGTTTCTCACTAGCCCCTTTTCAGGGAGGCTGGCTGTCTAATTTGGCCCCTTCTGCTTCCATGCCCCCTCCTGCAGCCACGCCCTCAGTGCTGGTTAGCTCAGCTTGAGATCTGTTCTCTGCAGCGGCAGGCTTACTCCCACCTGGGGCATTTGCACAGGCTCTCCCTGGCCTGGGCCACCCTTCCCTCTGATGTCACCACAGTTGGTCACTCTGACCTCTCCTTAAAGCCCCTTATGCAAATCTAAGCCACCCAGGGACAACAGATAAGGAAAGCGGAGTGGAAAGCCCCAGCACAGACGATGGTGCAGTGCTGAGAAGCATCAGGTTAGAGACAGACCTAGAGACCTGGACACGCCAACTGGGAAAAAGGAACAGAGGAGACCAGAACATACAGACGGAACAGCATGGGTTTTATACAGGCACACGACAAACAAAATGCACAGCGAACACGGTCACAGCTGCTGGGGGCAGGGCTGGCGCGGGAACAAGAGGATTTGTGCATCCTACAGTGCAAAGAAGGGCAGCCCCTGGCCGCAGGGCACCGCTTCGTCCTGCTGGAGTTCCCCAAATAGCGCATGTCACCGTCAAGTACCAGCATCGGGATTTTTACCCAAACAGGCACGGTTTCTGTTCTTTTCGTCTCAAGTATATGGAGCACACTTTTCATTAGGGTACGATGATGGGCTCTGCGTGAAAAGGAGAAGTGACTCTCTCAATATGTATTTAGTGAAATTAGAGGTACACTGAATCTACTAAAGAAAAAAAACACTTAAGACTGGGAAATTATCTTTTGTGTTTTTTTCTAAGTGATTATTATTAGATACTAGAATAGCACCACAGATAATGGTGCAGTGTTAAAAAAAAATCTCACCACTGAAATATCTCAGAAATAACATTTCTATATGTAAAAGAGGCATCAATTTTAAGTAATAAGTAAGGAGAAATTTGGAAAGAGAACATACAATTTAACTAAGATTAAACCTTTCAAAACAATAAGCAGGACTCCAAAACCAAAATCAAGAATGATTTTCATGACTGTTTGAGTTTTTTAAAGTTGATTTTGGTGGTTTTTTTGAGACAGGATCTCACTCTGTTGCCCAGGCTGCAGTGAAGTGGCGTTTTCATAGCTTCTGGGCTCAGATGACCCTTCCACCTCAGCCTCCCACGTTCCTGGGACTACAGTGCGCACCGTGCCGTCTGGCTAACTTTTTGGTTTTTGTAGAGACGGAGTGTCGATATGTGGCCCAGGCTGGCCTCAAGCCACCCGCCTGCCTCAGCTCCCAAAGTGCTGGGATTACAGGCATGAGCCATGACACCTGGCCTAAATAGTTCTCAAAAGCAAACCCAGGATGATTGTCAAGGCCTAAAAAAAAGACATGGCACTTGTGAGGTTTTGAAGACTTTTATTAAAAATAACAAGCTTAATTCATTCACCCAAAACTGACAGTGGAAAATCTGAATGTTTCAAATAAGTAGAGGAAATTCCCCCGAATGAAGAGGGGATGGCAGAATCCTGCTACTGGGTACCTTCAACCCAGACACTGGAGAATTATTTACGAGAGGGCTCAACAGGCCTGCGGGTAAAACAAACAAAGCAAAACAAACAGAAACAAGAGAATAAACGTCAACACGGGCATTCTGGAAAGCGCACCAGCTCTCTCCGCAGCCCAGCAGGAGCTCCAGCCCGCACTGCCATGGTGCCTAGGACTCCTCGGACTCTGTAGTAGCGTTACGATTACCAACACGTACAGGATCTCTAAAATTGTCCTGGCAACCGATGGGAAGTCACCAGCAGGCCCAGCAAGTGGCTGTGACTTTCCCCTGGTGGCCAACACTGCTAGCCGCTGACCTAACTGCCATTACCCATTCTCCTCCTCATTACCAGGACCCCAGTGCTGCTGTGGGGTGTAAGGTGCGCAGCTGAAGAAAATGCATTTTCCAGCCCCCTTCTGAGATGGGGTGCCCATGTGACCATGCTCTGGTCAGCAGAGTGTGAGTAAAGTTTTTGGGTGAAGATTCCAGAAGCTTCCTGAGAAGAGGGTTGGTGGGATGGGCAGGGCTCCCCTTGGTTCCAGGCCCTCCGAGGTGGTATGAGGTCAGGAGCGGGATGCCCCCACCAGCACCAGGGGGTCCCCAAGCCAGCCGGGGACCCTCAGTGACGGGAGAGAAGGGCAGGACTCTGCATTCTCGCAGGAGACTTTTCTGGAGGCGGTTTTAGTTTCACGGAGCTGATCCAGTTCTGTAAGGAAAGAAAAAGTTATGTCCTCACCCACTGCTAGGTTTGTGGCTGAGGCACCTATCATAAAAGACAGATAAACAAGAGGAAAGCATGCGAATTTATTTTATTTTATGTAATTTTTACATGACACAAGCACCTTTAGATACAAAGACCAAAAGGCACAGGGAGGCCTGTGTATCTTCAGGCTGAGCTCGATGGAGAGAGGACCGTGGTGGAACAGGGTGATGGCACAGAGCGGGTGTGACCTGGTGGCAGCGAGCTATCGGCATATGAAAGGTGCCATATATCAGGGTCTCGTGTCCTGAACCCCATTATGTCTAACTCAGTGTGGATGTAACCGCTGGGATGCTAGGGTCTCTTTGGAAATTGCCAGAGCGTGCCACGGCGGCTGCTGAGTCGCTGGGCTTCTGTGTTATCATGGACGCTGTATTCGTCATCCATCATTTGTGGTGTGTTGTAAAGCACCACAAACTGGTGCCTTTAAACAACAGAAATTTGTTCCTTTATAGTTCTGGGTCCCAGAAGTCTGACATCACGGTGTCTGCAGGGCCGTGCTCCTCTGACGGCTCCTGGGAAGCTTCCCTCCCCCTCTTCCCTCTTCTGGCATTGCTGGTGCTCCTCGGCCTTCCTGCCTGCTTCAGGCCAGTGTCTGCCTCTGTCTTCACACAGACGTGACCCTGTGTGTCTCCCCTCCTCTTCAGGTGTCCTTCAGTAAGGACATCGGTCATATTGGATGAGGACCCACCCTAATGACCCCATCGCAGCTCACATCTCAAAGTCATCTACAAAAATCCTGTCTCCAACGAAGGCCACTTCACAGGCCCCAGAGCTTAGGATTTTAATGTATCTTTTGCAACAAACACATTAGGGAAATTTCTTGAAACAAACACCTTAGTTTAATGTTCTTGAACTAACCCACTGCCCTCAGAGACTCAGACATAGTTCTTTGGGCTTCTCAAGCTGGCCTGACGCCCTGGGACCAAATCTGCACCGTGCCTGGACCTTGGGCTGAGGATTTTTGCCAGAAAGCTCTGGTCTCTCATGCCCCTGGCAGGCTCGTCCTTCCAGTCCTGCAGGCAAAGTGAGTCTGAACTCCATTAGTTCTAGGCTGTGCCAAGCCCCGGCTCCCTGAGGTTTCTATGCTGTGTTTACATTTATAGATTTAAAAAAAAAAAAAAAGATAAGGTTTTTGGTATGGTTTGGCCATGTCCCTACCCAAATCTCATCTGTAACTATAACTCCCATATGTTGTGGGAGGGAACTGGTGGGAGATAATTGAATCATGGGGGCGGTTCCTCCATACTGTTCTCGTGGTAGTGAGTAAGTCTCACGAGATCTGATGGTTTTATGACAGGAAAACCCTTTTGCTTGGTCCTCATTCTCTCTTGTCTGCTGCTGTGTGAGGCATGCCTTTTGCCTTCCACTACGATTGTGAGGCCTCCCCAGCCACGTGGAACTGTGAGTCCCTTAAACTTCTTTTTCTTTATTAATTACCCAGTCTCAGGTATGTTTTTACCAAGAGTGTGAAAAAGGACTACTACAGTTTTTCCCCGGCTTCCCTAAAGACCCACCAGTGTCAGCAGAAGGTGAGCTCACAGCCCAGCGCATCTGGGACTCAGCTCACTTCAAGGGTAAAATCCCTTTGAAGTCATATGTCTTACTGAAAAATCGTGTTACCTTTCCTTTTACTGCTTGAAGTACTTGTGTTTGCTTCCTTGTTGGAATGATGGCTTTTTGACCACCTTCAGGTGCAATCAGTGCCCAGGAATTGTGCATTCCCCCTCCTGACGGGCCCCTTTCTCCTCAGCCCCTGCTAGACAAGCACAGATCTTTCCTGTTAGGGGTTAGGGTTTGGGTTAAGCCCTCATGTGCCACCCTGGATTTGATCTCTATCTACCACCCTGTGGAATGATAAGAAATATATTTCATTAAAAAAAAGTTTTCCTTTGTTCGTTTGTTTGTTTTTTGAGACGGAGTCTCGCTCTGTTGCCAGGATGGAATGCAGTGGCACAATCTCAGCTCACTGCAGCCTCAGCCTCCCAAGTTCAAGCAATTCTCCTGCCTCAGCCTTCCGAGTAGCTGGGACTACAGGCACATGTCACCACGCTAATTTTTGCATTTTTAATAGAGATGGGGTTTCACCATGTTGGCCAGGATGGTCTCGATCTTCTGACCTTATGATCCACCTGCTCAGCCTCCCAAAGTGCTGGGATTACAGGCGTGAGCTACCGCGCCCAGCCAACAGTTTTTAAAAGTAGGAAAAAAAATTTGCATTTCTAAAACAATTTTTAAATTTAAACAATTTATTTTAAATAAATTGGGTCTTGTCCCCCATTCCTGGCACAGAGCCCCCTAAATGCCTCTCCTGAGTGTCAGGGCTGTCTTTGTTGTTTGCCAGGAGTCCCTTCCCATCACACCTGAGTGCCTGCTAACGAAGTAAGCTAGGCTTGATTCTGAGAGCCTTAGGTTGGGGTGCGCACCAGAAAGACCACACCAGCGGAGGGTGGGAACTTTCAGCGTCACCCACCTGCCTCTGGAAAAGAAGGTGGGGGCACTGATGATCAAGCGCTATAAAATCTCTTAATAATTGTATTTGATGAGCTTCCAGCTTAGAGAACGTGTTCAGGTGCCAGGAGGTTGGCACACCCAACGGCTGCACTCAGGACCCTGCAGCCCTCACCCTGCTTACTCTCCACCCAGCTGTTCATCTGTGTCCTTTATAACAGGGGCCCCAACCCCGTGGCCACAGACCCGTACCAGCCTGTGGCCTGTTGGAAACCGGGCTGCACAGCAGGAGGTGAGCAGCTGGCAAAGCTTCCTGCTTCCTCTGTACCAACAGCCCACTCCCTGTCATGCACATTTCCATCTGAGCTCCACCTCCTGTCAGCCCAGTGGCAGCACTAGGTTCTCAGAAGAGTGTGACCCTATTGTGAACTGTGCATGTGAGGGATCCAGGTTGAGCGCTCCTCGTGAGAATCTAATGCCTGATGATCCATCGCTATCTCCCATCACCCCCAGATGGGACCCTCTAGTTGTAGAAAACAAGCTCAGGGCTCACTGATTCTACATGACGGTGAGTTGTAGAATGATTTCATGATATAGTACAATGTAATCATAGAAATAAAGTGCACAATACATGTAATCTGCTTGAATTATCCCAAAGCCATCCCCCCACCCCAGTCTGTGGAAAACCTGTTTCCCATGAAACTGGTTCCTAGTGGCCAAAAAGGTTGCAGACCGCTGCTTTATGATATTCTTTATGGTAAACCTGTAAACATAAGCAGGTGTTTCCCTGAGTTCTTTAGACATTCTGGCAAATTATGGAACCCTAATAGAGGGTCATGCGAACCCCCAATTCTGTTGGTCAGAAGTACAGTGGATGACTGGCATACATAAAGGGGGCAGTCCTGGGGCCTAAGCCCTCAGCTTACAGGTCTGCTGCTAACTTCAGGTAGACAGTGTCAGAATTGAATAGAATTGTGGCAGCCACCTGGCTTTGGAGAATTCATCAGTGTGGAAAGAACCCTCGCATGTGGTGTTAGGGGTGTTGTGTGTGAGAAGGTAGAGAGAGGTGTGTCATTTCCCATGCCTCAGGGTGTAGATGCTGCTGTTCTTATCCTATAGATGCTAAACAAAGTAGAGGGGCTACGGAGGGGAGATACGGAAGGCGTTTGGAGCTGGGACTAAAGGCAGGGTTAGCCTCATCCTGATCATCTTGCCGAGGGCTCTGCCAACATCTACTCACCTGTGAAAAAGATGCCTGTGATCCTTGGACCTGGGGACCACAGATGTCTGATTCTGTTGCTGCTGGCAGAAGCAGGCTCAATCGAGGGTAAGTCTTTGGTTCAGTGAATAAGAGGATGTGTCATTGTAGGGCTGCAGACCACCCTCCAAACTGAAGCGATTTTAATAGTCAAATAGGTTCAGTGGCCACATACACTGAGTATGGCATTAGCCATCTTAGCTAAGAACCACAGTGTCCAGTCAGAACTTACAAAGTTGTATTCCAGGCCTGGCGTGGTGGCTCGCACCTGTAATCCCAGCACTTTGGGAGGCCAAGGCAGGTGAATCACTTGAGCTTAGGAGTTTGAGACCGACCTGGGCAACATAGCAAAACAAAAAAATACAAAAAAAAAAATAAGCTGGGCATGGTGGTGTGTGCCTGTAGTCCCAGCTACTTGGAGGGCTGAGGCAGGAGAATCACTTGAGCCCTGGAGGCAGAGGTTGCAGTGAGACAAGATCTCACCATTGCCCTCCAGCCTGGGTGACAGAGTGAGACCCTGTGGCATGATGCTGGCTTCATAAAATGAGTTAGGGAGGAGTCCCTCCTTTTCAATTGTTTGGAATAGTTTCAGAAGGAGTGGTACCAGCTCCTCTTTGTGTTTTTGGTAGAATTGAGGTGTGAATCTGCCTGATCCTAGGCTTGTTTTGATTGGTAGGTTATTAATTACTACCTCAATTTAAGAACTTGTTATTGGTCTATTCAGGGATTCAGCTTCTCCCTGGTTTAATCTTGGTAGGGTGTATGCATCCAAGAATTTATTCATTTCCTCTAGATTTTCTAGTTTATTTGCATAGAGGTGTTTATAGTATTCTCTGATGGTAGTTTGTATTTCTGTGAAGTCAGTGGTGATATCTCCTTTATCATTTTTATTGTGTCTATTTTATTCTTCTCTCTCTTCCTTATTAGTCTAGCAAGCAGTTTATCTATTTTGTTATGTTTTTCAAAGAACCAGCTCCTGGATTTGTTGATTTTTTTTGGAGGGTTTTTTGTGTCTCTATTCTTCTCTGATCTTAGTTATTTCTTGTCTTCTGCCGGCTTTTGGATTAGTTTGCTCTCGCCTCTGTAGCTCTTTTCATTGTCATGTTAGGGTGTTGATTTGAGATCTTTCTAACTTTCTGACATGAGCATTTAGTGCTATAAATTTCCCTCTTAATACTGCTTTAGCTGCGTCCCAGAGATTCTGCTGCATTGTCTCTTTATTCTCACAGATTTCAAAGAACTTCTTAATTTCTGCCTTAATTTCATTATTTACCAAGGAGTCATTCAGGAGGAGATTGTTCAATTTCCATGAAATTGTATGGTTTTGAGTGAGCTTCTTTTTTTTCCCCCTGAGACAAAGTCTTGCTCTGTCACCCAGGCTGGAGTGCAATGGCATGATCTCAGCTCACTACAACTTCCGGCTCCCAGATTCAAGCAATTCTCCTGCCTCAGCCTCCCAAGTAGCTGGGATTACAGGCACCTACCACTACGCCTGGCTAATTTTTGTATTTTTAGTAGAGATGAGGTTTCACCATGTTGAGCAGGCTGGTCTTGAACTCCTGACCTTGTGATCCGCCTGCCTTGGCCTCCGAAAGTGTTGGGACTACAGGCCTGAGCCACCACACCTGGCATTGAGTGAGTTTCTTAACCTGAGTTCTAATTTGATTGTACTGTGGTCTGAGAGACTTATTATTTCAGCTCTTTAGCATTTGAGCACTTGCTGAGGAGTGTTGTACTTCCAATTACGTGGTCGATTTTTGAATAAGTGCTATGTGGCACTGAGAAGAATGTATATTTTGGTGTGTTTTGCAGTGGCTGGTGCTGATTTTTCCTTTCTATATTTAGTGCTTCTTTCAGGAGCTCTTGCAGGGTAGCCCTGGTGGTGATGAAATCCCTCAGCATTTGCTTCTCTGGAAAGGATTTTATTTCTCTTTTGCTTATGAAGCTTAGTTTGGCTGGATATGAAATTCCTTTTTGGAAATTATTTTCTTTAAGAATGTTGACTATTGGCCCCTAATCTCTTCTGGCTTGTAGAGTTTCTGCTGAGAGGTCCACTGTTAGTCTGATGAGCTTCCCTTTGTAGCTGACTTGGCCTTTCTTATGGCTGTGCTGAACAGTTTTTCCTTCATTTGGACCTTGGAGAATCTGATGATTATGTGTCTTGGTCTTGATCTTCTCATGGAGTATCTTAACAGTGTTCTCTGTGTTCCCTGCATTTGCATGTTGGCCCGTCTTGCTAGGCTGAAGAAGTTCTCCTGGACGATATTTTGAAGTATGTTTCCCAGCTTTTCATTCTCCTGTCTCCTTCTGGTACTCCAATCAATTGTAGGTTCAGTCTTTTTATGAAATCTCATATTTCTTGGAGGCTTTGTTCATTCCTTTTCATTCTTTTTTCTCTATTCTTGTCTGCATGTCTTATTTTAATAAGATAGTTTTCAAACTCTGATATCTTTTCCTCTGCTTGGTCAATTTGGCTGTTGATTCTAGTGTATGCTTCAGGAAATTTTTGTGCTGGGTTTTTCAGCCCCATGAGGTCATTTATGTTCCTCTCTAAACTGATTATTCTAGTTAGCAATTCCTCTAACCTTTTATCAGGGTTCTCGGCTTCTTTGCATTGGGTTAGAACAGGCTCCTTTAGCTCATAGTAGTGTTCTGTTACCCATCTTCTGAAGCCTGCTTCTGTCAATTTGTCCATCTAATCCTCTGTACAGTCTGTGTCCTTGATGGACAGACACTGTGATCACTTGGAGAAGAAGAGGCACTCTGGGCTTCTGAGTTCTCATCATTTTTTCTCATTCTTTCTCATCTTTGTGAGTTTGTCTAGTGTTGGTCTTTGAGGCTGCTGAACCTTGTCTGGGGTTTTGTGGAGACCGTTTTTCTTGTTGTTGATGCTGTTGTTTTCACTTTCTGCTTGCTTGTTTTTCTTTCAATAGTTAGGTCCCTCTTCTGCAGTGCCGCTGTAATTTGCTGGGGCTTCACTTCAGGCCCTACTCATCTGATTTGCTCCCGTGCCTGGATATGTCACTCAAGCAGGCTGGAGAGCAGCAAAGATGAGTCCCTGCTCCTTCTTCTGCGACCTCTGACCTCAAGGGGCACCAACCTGATGCCAGTAGGATCGCTCCTGTACAGGGTGTCTGACAACCCCTGCTGGAGGGTCCCACCCAGTTTGATGGCACGAGGAGCAGGACCCATTGTATGAAGCACTTTGACCCTTGTTGGAGAGGGTGTGGTTCACTGGGGGTAATGGTCTGGGCTGTCCAGATTCCTCAGAACTACCAGGGGGAAAGGCTAAGTCTGTAGGTCCTCAAAGACTGTGGCCACCCCTCCCCCATCCCCCCCTAGAGGTTCAGACCCAGGGACATCCGAATTCTGTCCCTGAGCCTCTGGCTGGAGCTACTGGAGATCCTGCAGGGAGCCGCCACCCCCCCCCCCCCGCCAGGAAGGCTGCGTTGGGGTTAGGCCTGAAGAGGCCCTCTGGCCGCTGACTGCCATGGCCGGTGTGCTGGGCTTTGGGGACAGGTCCTGGGACCAAGCTGTCCAGCTTCCCTGGCACCAGCAGGGAAAAGCGCAGTCTGGGGCTACAGAAATGGGTGCCAACCTTCCCCTGCCCAGGGCGCTTAGCATGCTTCGCAGATGCGAGTCCCAGTGCTGGCTGCTGCCCTTTCCAAGGAGCTCAAACAGCTTAGACAACAGGCAGCCACAGCCGGTGCGGGTCGCCCCTCCCGCTGGGGGTTCCGTGGAGTTAAGCAGATTCCAGCTGAGAGGCTGTAAGAATCTGCGTCTTCTGTGGTTGGACGCCAGGCCCCAGTGGCGTGGGTTCATGAATGGGATCTTCTGATCCGTGGGTTGCACAGTTCTGTGGAGAAAGCACAGTGTCCCTGGCTGGGTAGCACCGTCTCTCACACCTCCCTTGACTGGGGGCAGAGGGTTCCCCTTCCCCAGGTGGCTCTCAGGTGGGCTGAAGCACCACACTGCTCTCCCTTTTCTCCGTGGGTCACGCCAGCCTCTACTCAATATTGATGAGAGAACCTGGCTACCTTGGTTGCCGGCAAAGGATTCACAGGCTTATTGTGGTTTGTTCAATGGGAGCCTCCGATTCAGCCCTCTGGGCCCTGCCAAGTGTTGTCACCTTTTAAGCGCTATTTTCCCCCTGGCCGGCAATAGCTCGAAAGCCCTTGGGGACTTAATTGTCCCTCTCCTCCCGCTCCAGGTTGTGCCGGTGATACCAGGTAAAGGGAAGGGAAGGCGTGGCCTTCCTCTGGGATGCCAGTGGCCAGGATTATGGTCCCTGCCCAGGCTGGATGGGGCTGAACCACAGGAGGTAATAAAGGGCAGCAAATGAAGTGGGTGGAGAGGGGAGAGGCTACTGAGGAAGACAGTGGCAGGCCAGGCATGGCCGAGGCCAGCCCGCTCATCCCGCGGACGGGTCCACACGCAGGAGAAAGCCCTCGCTGGTTTGAGTGGGTCTGGTATTCCTCGCCTCCCACGGTCCTGACTCTCACTCTATTTTGTAAGTTGTATTTTTTTCCACACACCCCCAAAAATGTGCCAGGACTTTAAGCCACAAGGGGTACGCTATCAGGTCAGGCTGCTTTCACTTTGCCAAAGTGACAAAAACCTAGTGAGAAACTTTTCCTCTGGGTGTCCCTTTGGGGGACAAACAATCACTTCCATCAGTAGAGTCTCTTCCCGTGTGGGAGTGTTGGATTCAGGATTCGAGGCTGGGAGCGCTGGTGCTCTCTGTGAAGCTCAGACATGAAGTCACTGCGATGCTTGTTGGGACATTGGCCTGGACGTGACGGGCACTAGCAGGGACTTCGCTCGGCCGAGTGTTGATGGCCGCACCCTCTTTCTGCTTGCAGGCTTTGGTCTCGTCCATCATTGCTCCCTCCCCTTCTTCGTCTTGCTCTCCTTCTCTCTTCCCTCTCATCCTCCTCCTACTCTTCCTGGGCCTTCTCGTCCTCTCTTCCTCCGCCTCTTCTCTTCTAATCAGTAGCCCAGATGGTGAATCTCCAGGAGAGCTCACAAGTGATCACGAGGAAGACCCTTTCTTCCCCAGTTCTCCCCAGGACATCTGAGGACTGACAGGTGGGTTATGGCCCTCGTACCCCACCCTCTGCAAAGGGACCCCTAACATGTCGCGAGTTAGCTGGCATGCAGTGGTCTCGTGCCAATTTTGGAATTATAATGAAGATTTTACATATTCTCATGGTCCACGTGCTTGAGTTTTATTATTTGAAATAATTATTTTCAAATCGTAAGTTTGAGTGTGTGTTTCAAACAATTCATTCTCAGTTAAGGAATTTTTTTGTATTTCCTATTCTTGTCCAAAAGGTTCATACTTGCATAAAAAAAAAGTTTAGATATTTCCTTGTGCTAGTCTAGAACTGCCTTTATCTCACACTTTATGAACATTCATTCTCAAATGCTGCTTCTGCAGACTCAAGTCTAGATCTCAGAGCATCTATTATCTTTTTTTTTTTCAGAGACACGGTCTTGCTCTGTAGCTTAGACAAGAGTGCAGCGGTATAATAATGGCTGACTGTGACCTCTGACTTCAGGGCTCAAGAGATCCTCCCACTTCAGCCTTCCAGTAGCTGGAACTACAGGCACACCACCATATTGTTTTATAGCACACAATAAGCTCAGATATTTAAACAGGTCTTGGTCCATGCATTCACCAGAATCAGTTTCAGTGTTGAAATCTGTACTTACTCAAGAGTGACCATAAGTCTGTATGTGTGGGTGCCACTGTAGCTGTGGCCAACACTTTGACATGCTTCTGTGCAGGTCAGTGAGCAGCCGCTGCTGAGAGAGCCTCTTCCACCTTCACCACCCAACCCACTCCAAACCCACCTGCGAAGGGCGGCTCCTGCCCCTCAGGGCTTGCCAGCTTCTGAGAGCTCAGATGCCTGTGCAATGCCAGGTTTCAGGTATTTTGAATATCACCCCACGTGTGTATTCAACAAACGTATATTCTCAAAAGTAAATAACTTCTTTGATTTAAAAGCAATTTACAGAAAATCAGTAAAAATGTAATCACTAATGTAGCAACGGCTTTGGCAAAAATGAAAAACTGATGGCGGGGTAAGGCTCCAGACACGACATCACATGTGGCATTAAGGCACTGCATCGTTCACAGGTAAACTTGGCAAAATCCGTTGAACAGAGAGTGGGCGAATGCTGTCGAATGCAGTTAATATGGGTAACTGAACAAAGAGAAGCCCTTTTAAATACAGCAGCATTGTCATAATAGTGTGCTTCATAAAACGGGCTGCGGCCAGGACAGCTTGTGCCATACAGAGGTGACACTTGCCTCTACACAGACCGCTCAGGCGGTTTCACATTACACATGAATTACACACTCTTTTATGAGAGCCGCTTCAAATGTGCTGACGCTTTCTGTGATAACAAATGACTGCTGGACTGCTATGCTACCTTGCAGGTCGTTTAAAATGAAAACCTAATTCAGACCCTTCAAGGTAAAGCGAAAATCATCACACTTTATTTTTACATACTTTTTTTTTTTGTTTATTTACTATTTAGAGATTGGATCTCTCTGTGTTGCCCAGGCTGGAGTGCAGTGGTGTGATTATAGCTTACTGCAGCCTCGAACTCCTGGCCTCAAGTAATCCTCCCACCTCAGCTCCTCAGAAGTGAATCCTAGTGACTCACACTGAGGTACGAAGTGTAAATCACCACACCTGGCTTTGACACATTACTATTAACACAGTTCTTGAAAAAGTAAATAAACAAAAAGTATAAAAATAAAGTGTGATGATTTTCGCTTTACCTTGAAGGGTCTGAATTAGGTTTTCATTTTAAACGACCTGCAAGGTAGCATAGCAGTCCAGCAGTCATTTGTTATCACAGAAAGCGTCAGCACATTTGAAGCGGCTCTCATAAAAGAGTGTGTAATTCATGTGTAATGTGAAACCGCCTGAGCGGTCTGTGTAGAGGCAAGTGTCACCTCTGTATGGCACAAGCTGTCCTGGCCGCAGCCCGTTTTATGAAGCACACTATTATGACAATGCTGCTGTATTTAAAAGGGCTTCTCTTTGTTCAGTTACCCATATTAACTGCATTTGACAGCATTCGCCCACTCTCTGTTCAACGGATTTTGCCAAGTTTACCTGTGAACGACGCAGTGCCTTAATGCCACATGTGATGTCGTGTCTGGAGCCTTACTCCGCCATCAGTTTTTCATTTTTGCCAGAGCCGTTGCTACATTAGTGATTACATTTTTACTGATTTTCTGTAAATTGCTTTTAAATCAAAGAAGTTATTTACTTTTGAGAATATATGTTTGTTGAATACACACGTGGGGTGATATTCAAAATACCTGAAACCTGGCACTGCGCAGGCATCTGAGCTCTCAGAAGCTGGCAGCCCTGAGGGGCAGGAGCCGCCCTTGGCAGGTGGGTTTGGGGTGGGTTGGGTGGTGAAGGTGGAAGAGGCCCTCTCAGCAGCGGCTGCTCACTGACATGCACAGAAGCGTGTCAAAGTGTTGACCACAGCTACAGTGGTACCCACACATACAGACTTACGGTCACTCTTGGGTAAATACAGATTTCAGTATTGAAACTGATTTTGGTGAATGCATGGACCAAGACCTATTCGAATATCTGAACTTCTGTGTACTGTAAAACAACCTTCTCCCATTGTAAATTTATTGAAATACTCACTTCTTCACCTCTTCGGCAAAGTTTCCTAAATGTCACCTAACAACCTACGCTTTGTGAATACATTTAAGCTTATTGCTTTGTTATTTTCTGTATATTATTATGGTCATTTTTTATCTCAGCAGAAGGACAATGTTTTTTAATTGTTATGTGATTTTTAACCTTTATTAAGACAGAAACTTCACAAAAGAGGCGTCCTCATTATCCTTATTAAGTTTAGTAAATTTTTGTAAAGTATCCAGTGCAGCAACACATGATCTTAAATCTCACTCAGAAGTGTAGGAGTTAGTTTGAAAGTTTCCAAAGCTTCACTTTTCTTTTCTTTGTTATTTTTGTTTTAGATTCAGGGGGCCCATGTGCAGATTAGTTACAAGGGTATATCGCGTGAAGCTGAGGTCTGGGCTCCTGTCCATCCAGTCCAGAGAGTGGACGCAGTGCCCGATGGGAAGGTGTTCAGCCCTTCTCCCTCTTGGGGACCCCAGTGTCTGTTGTTCCCAGGTTCTCGCTTATATGTGGGAGCTAGACACTGGGCACAGTGATCGTCAGTGCTTTGTTTGTGAATGCCTTGCCGGGTCACAGACTCAATAGCTAGTTTCTGAAGGCTCTGGGACACTTGGAGAGGTTTGTCCAATTTGAAGAGCAGGATATAAATTCATTTCTGGCCTCAGCAGTCTTGCCATTTCCTTCTTTCTCCTGGCATAGCCATGACTGGATGTGTGTTTCAGGCCAGCTTTCATGAGGCTAGGCGAGACTCATTCAGCGTCCCCCAGGATCCCCCTCTGTCATTTCTCCGAGGTCACCTGCTGGTTTTGCATCATCAGCAGTCCATGGGCAGGCGTCATCTGCAGTCAACTGCGGTTTGGCTCAGGAAGCTAAAGTGAGAGATGGGTGCCCTCAGGGTACCCCCTTTACAGTGACTTGCCCATGAAGCCTGGGATCCAGGCAGCCTTAAGGAGGCGCTGCCAACATGCACAGTGTCACAGCGTGGTGTGCACTGTCCGCTCTTAAAAAATTACAATAGAGGCCGGGTGCGGTGGCTCAAGCCTGTAATCCCAGCACTTTGGGAGGCCGAGGCGGGTGGATCACGAGGTCAAGAGATCGAGACCATCCTGGTCAACATGGTGAAACCCCGTCTCTACCAAAAACACAAAAAATTAGCTGGGCATGGTGGCGCGTGCCTGTAATCCCAGCTACTCAGGAGGCTGAGGCAGGAGAATTGCCTGAACCCAGGAGGCGGAGGTTGCGGTGAGCCGAGATCGCGCCATTGCACTCCAGCCTGGGTAACGAGTGAAACTCCGTTTCAAAAAAAAAAAAAAATTACAATAGAGAATTTTATCATACTCTTAGTACATATTCACATATGTAACTTATTTGGGATTATTTTTGTTAATGAGAATCTCCAAAATTGTATAAGCTCCAGGCCCCACAGAGCCCAGCTTTGGCTGATGCATGGACAGTGAGTTGCCGGTTGGCCTGCATATAAAATGTTGGTTACGCTTAACTTCTTTTTCATTCTTAGAAAACAAAATGAATAGAAGTTTTCTCCCTCCCCTATATGGGTGATTTTGTACACCCTATTTTGGAGGACACTGGCTTGAATTTCAGGGTTTTATTGCCCTTGGTAGGGGAAGAAGTTCTACGTAAGCCTCAGTCACCACAGGCGGCCAGCCAGCTCCCAACCCAGGAGCAAGACAGCAACCCCTGCTACAGTAAATACCTGCAGATGCGATGCTGTGGACAGGGGTCTTGGTGCACCTGCCAGTTTTGAGGGGGATGCAAAAAGACACAAATGTTCTGTCCTGTAGAGGTTTGCAGCTGACTAGGAAGACGAAGCACCAGGTCGAGACACCAGGAGGCCATCGCAGCGGAGGCCAACTCAAGTGGTGTGGCGCTGACAGCAAGGGCCTCTGGGGCTTAAGGGAAGGCAGAACACGGTGTAGACACTTTGGGTGGTCTTTGAAGAAATGCTTTGAATAGTTTAGGAAACAAAAAAAGAAGGGGTACACGATGGGAGAAGAAATCCTGAAAGCCTGGAATACAAGTGCCCTAGTCCGAGATGGGAAGAGCCCGCCGGCTGGAAAGGCTGAGCAGAGAGGGCGAATGTGAAGGTCCCATCCCAGGACTTGACCTTGCCCACCAGGAAGCTGGATGTCCTTTGAGTGGGTGTAGACTGTCAGGTAATGTTTCAGGAAGATCTGTCTCCTGGAGGTGTGCAGGGTGCTGTGGGGGAAAGTGACAAGTTAGGAACAGTTCTAGTGACATCTACAAGGAGGATGGGAGTGAGGGTCAGGGAGACCACAAAGAAGCAGCAAGATGTGTCCCTACCCCCCAACCCCAGCCAGGCCTGAACGGTGTACAGTCCGGCCCTTTTCAGAAAATGCTTGCAAAGCCCTTGAAAATACCAGTAAAAGGTCCTGATTTTATAGTAACTGCTGATTCAAATTAATCAATGAATCCCTTAAACATTGTGTTTCTTTAAAGTATGTTTTTCCTACTAGTGGACACAGCTGACTTGGTGCCTGAGTGCCTGGGCCCTTTCAAGTCGGTTTCCTTAATCAAACCAAACAGATAAGTGGGGAGGAGTGGGGATGAAGGGAGCAGCCCCAGACCAGGGCCTCCTGCTGTTCCAGCACGGACACCCCTGCCTCCCCACCACAAGGAGAGATCAAAGAGACCCTTGCTCTCCTGCACGCTCTCCACAGGGGAGAAAAAACGCCTAATGTAATTAAAAATACCCTGCAATTTGGTGTGAGCTGAAGCTGTGACATTTTGTTACCAAGGATTAAGGCTTATGGAGAGCAGTTGACTCAGCACCAATTTAGAAGACTCCTGAATGTTGAACCTTCTCTGTAGAGAGCTCACTCTCTGGTGTCTGCTGGAATATTTTCTCAGATCTACTCACTTCCGTATGTAGAAACCATTTCAAAGGTGGAAGAACTGGCATTTCCTTTCCACATCAAATGCCATTGGCCTAGGGCTGAAATATTTCACTCAATCAGCAGTGTGATCCCATCTGATCAATGAAAAGGATAGGAAAAAGGAAACAAATATGAAAAATGCATATTTTTTGCCAGTCTTATGTGTCAGATTATGTGTTAGATGGCTCGATCACACTTATTCATTCCATAAAGTATTTCTTGAGCCTTGGCTCAGACTGTGCCAGCCATGGTGGGCCTGTGCGGAGCCCGGCCCAGCAGGATTCCCACCTTGGCAGAGCCCACAATTCACCACCCGGGAGACAGATGTTGATCCAGGGACCACAGAAATATGTCAGCAGCTACAACTGGGCAAGTGCCACAGGGAAAGGGACTTACCTCATCCCTGAGAACCTATAATAGGAGGAGGATTCAGCATTTATCAGGAGGTAGGATAAAAACGCTGTTTCTGGGTAGAAGACAGAGGAAGGAGTTTGGGAAGAGTCCAGGTGGGGAGAGGCAAAGGGGGCTCTTTACAAGAGGGTGCAGGGCCGGTGAGATGGGAGCTGAGACAAGGGAGAGGCAGACCACAGGGTTTGATTGCGTCCGTTACTCTAAGGGTTTTGGTCTTTATCTTAAGAGCACTGGGAAGGCACTAAATTATCGTGAGTGAGATGTGCTTTGAAATTATTACCCTAACAAAACCAACGTAAGAAGACCAGGAGTGGAGGCAGTGAGGCCAGGGGAGGGCTGCATGGTGGAAGATGAGGCCTGCCCCACACCTGGTGAGGGCAGGGAGGGACAGAAGCCCATGACCCAGAGCTACTGGCTGTTGGGGAGATTAGCAACAAGTGTGGGAGTGGATCAGATGTGGGAGTGAGGGGAGGGCGAAGGAAGGGACTTGCATGACATTCCCTTTATAGCACCATGTTTAATCGTCCCCTCAACCTGTCCTCTGAGCCTTGCTGAGCACATGATGAAACAGGGAGGTGGCCTATGCTCCCCAACTGCCTCCCAGCTCCTCAGGGGCTCCTCTGTGTTTCTCCCCTAAGCCACACTGGCCCTCAGGACCCCCAGGACCCCCTTGAAATACACAGATGAGTGCTCAGGGAGGCTACGCTGCAGGACCTGTGCCTTGCATGTGGCTCCGTGGCTCAGTGTCCTCCAAACTGATACCCATCCTGGATCATCTATGCTGATCCCAGCTAGAGTCAAGTATATTTAAAATTATAATTTCAGAATGTAATACAATATTTATATAACCTGGTAAAATATAACTGTGGACGGGGGTTATTTCTTAAAAATAAACCAAAAAACCATGCTGTTTTAGGAAGAAGTGGTAAAGGTAAGTTACCTAACAGACCATTAACAAATTGAGTGGAGGTGAGAGAACTGAAAAAGCTGGGGAAGGACTCTGCTCAGCCCACGTTGTGGGTAGTGGAAATAATCGTGTAATAGAATCTACCGCACACAGTCCACTTGGGGTCTGCTCTTTCCCCGCTCCTCTGGATCACACCGTACTTTCCCAAGTCCATCTGGGTCTTGCTTTGTGCTTTCTGTTTGGTTCTCACGATCCCCACGGATGTACCACAGGATCTGATAGTGCAGACCCGTCCTTGTTACTCTTCTAGATGTGGAATTCACATCTGAAATAGCAATCTTTGATTGTGGTTGATTGAGTAGAGGGAACCTATAGATTCATGGCCCAAATTATAACAGGACAACTTAGGAAGACATCTGTCTTGGTTAGTAAGCAGTTAATATTAGAAATTGATTGATTCTGGAAACCTTTCATGTAAACACATTTAAAGCTAAATCTATGATCATGCGTTCATCCAACAAGCTTTTCATGAAGTGCCAAGGTTTTTCCATTGAGTTTGGGTCTGCTGATTAGAGTTTTGTGGGTTTTCTTACATCCTTAAAACCTTTAGAAGATACGATACTCTTCAACTCGGCAGTTCTTGTTCTAAATTTTCATCTCATTGTGCTCTTACCTAATACTTTCCATAAGGTTTTACCCGGCACAAGATCAGTGTTCCACTGAGAGGCCATCCCTGCACCCCACCTCATCCTGGGGTCCTGAGCATCCCCTGTGTGGCTTTCTCCTCCTCTGGTCCTGCGTTGTGAGCTTGCTAGTCTCCTCCTCAGTCAGACAGTGAGCGCCTAGCCCACAGGCACGACGTTTCGTGCTATTCCCAGCCTATCATACAACTGCTTTCACACTGCAAGTGCCCATTACATGTTTAAGTAATGAATGGCCCCTGCCATTCATAGCTGTTACTAGGAATAACTATTGTTATGAATAGCACAATAATGACTTGGGACTAGAGTCCAGCAGTCTGGAGTTCCCTGCGTGTTCTGTTCTACAGTCAGAAGGGATAATCTATGTTTTACCTGCCAGTGCCGTCCAGTAGAAATTCCTGCAGCGATGCGGACTTTGTTTACCCACTCTCTCCAATGCAGTAGCCGATTGCTGCACTCGGCGATGGAGCATTGAGATGTGGCTAGTGCCACTGAGGAATTCAACTTAATTTTACCTAACTGTATTGAATTGAAACTTAAAGACTCACACGTGACTAGTGGCCACAGTCTTGGGCAGAAGGATCTAGACTAACTACCTTGTTTTCCAAATGGGAAAACAGGATCCCAGGTGGTTAGATGATTGGTTTAGTTCTACAGCTAAGTAGTCAGAGACCATCAAACGCTCCGATAATGACATCATGAGGATCTGTGAGTTGGTTACTTGGGTTAATTTGTACCCTGCAAGGAAAGATACAAAGTATTTATGCTACTTTTAATACTTTTGAAGAAAAGAATGAGGCGATTGTAAGATTCTTTGCTCTTTCTGAACTTTATTCTGGCTTAGAAATGGGCTTTCATAATGCTCTGAGTTCCCGTTTTAGAATTGGACATCAGAGATTTTAAATGTGATCCACATTGTCCATATTTCACTAAATAGAAAGTCAAGACCTTGTTAAAATAAGTTCGGAAATCACAAAGCTGTCAAATCTGAGGAGTGCCGTGTAGTTTGAAGGAAATCTTTCATGCTTTGATCATGTGTGTGGTTTAAACTGGAGATTCAAACCCCATAATCCAGCAAGTTCTGCTGAAGAATGAACAATATCAGATGCACACACAGTCCTCCAGGACATTGCAGGCTAAGCTATAAAGCGGCAGAAGAACTAAAAATCTTGGAGTCCCCTTTTAAACAAAGAGATAAGCCCTGAAAGCAAAGTGGAAAGAAAAAGCATTCATTGGAGATTAAAATTCGGATGTGAAATTGAGAGGAAAATGTCCACGCCACAGTTTTCCTTCACGTCCTTATCATTTTTTTTAAACAGCAAACGCAAGAAGGACAAATGCGGACAGAATGTGTGAGGAGATGCAGCAGGGACGCGCAGGGGTGGCTTTGTAGTTTCACCTTCAGCTTGAATGGAGAGCACTCTGTGTGTGTGCGCGTGTGTGCAGATGCACATCAGTACCGGCCTTAAGTGCAGCGACCTCAGTTAAAATAGCCCATTTCTCATCACAAAGTTAGGCTGGCACCAGGAGAGCCTTGAAGAGATGGTATTAAAATGCTGAGAACCCGGCTGCCCAGGCGCTCGGAGGAGGTGCGTCTTTCCTTGTAAAGTCGGCCCATAGCTCCTGTCAATATACCTGGGACACCAATTTAAAAAGGAAAAAGGAAGTGGTCAAAGTCATGCTTTTTGCAGACTTCAAAGGTGATCCCTCCCTCCCCCTCTTTACATTTTACTGTCTGGGAGCTGACGGGTCTGCAGCTGTTGGCAGAGGCTGTTCTGAGCGTCAAACCTGCCTCCTCACGGCCCATAAAACTGCAGCGGGAACCCGGCAGGTGTGGGCGGGGCGGGCAGGACGCCCTTCAGGGTCTCCCTGACACCCCATGCTGTGCGGGTGGGGGGAGGGGGGCTGCGGGGCTTCCCAATGGGTTCCTCCCTTTCCATCGCCAGGGCGTTGGGGTAGCTGCCCACCCAGTGCGGAGGGAGCTGAGGCCTCTGCAGCGCAAACCCAAGACGGGGGCCGCCAAAGGAGGACCGAGGAGAAGCCAAATCAACTCCGACACTTGGTCATCCACGTTTCTGATGTTTTGTTGTTTGCTTTATAAGCCAGAAACAGCAGCAAGTACTAGAACAAAGCTACAATCGACAAGTCGGAGTTCTTCTCCTCCTCAGACTGGGAGAAAGAACTACAAATCAGACGGGTTTGCAGTGATGTCAGATATCTATTGGAATTTAATAGTAAGAGCGCGATACATTTGCCCTTTTTCTCTTCTTCTCGCCATAGAAAAAATCAATAATTACAGAATGCCTATTAGTTGGTTGTAATGAAAAGTTGCAAATCACAGCTCATTATGGCTTCTTGTTTTGTGCCAATATTTTAGAAGGTAGAAAAACAGAAAATCAATTTACTTAAAATAGTCTTAAAAATGTTTTTTTGTTTTATTACACTCTTTGAGAAATACACACACTTCTTTAAAGAAATGGAAAAGCAAGCAGAAGTGACCTTTTTGCAACAGACAGAAAGAGGGGAGAGAGAAAGGGCAGTGCTGGTCTGGAGAGCAAGTGGATCAGGCCTGCAGCATTTATGAAGCCCCACTGTGTGCCCAGGACTGGGTGCTTCACCACACTGGGGGCGGCAGGGCAGGTAGGAGTGAGAGCAGTGAAGGAAAAACACAAGAAGGAAAATTAAAAGTTCTGTTTTGTTTTGTTTTCCCTGAAGGTTATTACTTTATAATGGAGATGCCCAACAAATAAACACAAAACAGACTTAAATGCATTTTAAAAATCAGCAGCCAATAAAGTACTGTATACCCTTCAATGATCTTCACTCTTTACTATTGTGTTTGCATGATACATAATGCTGCTTATCAAGATCATAGTTTCGATAATTGTTTCTATTGGGTTCCATACTGTAAAATCTGCAGAAAACTGATGGGGTTAGGGTGTAGTGACCCATTAGAACATTTCTATTAAGACTGATAAATAACAAAAAAAAGAGAGAGAGAGAGAAAGAGAGAAAAACAAAATACAACTCACCATTTAGAATTGAAGTAACCCTTTCAATACTGTAGAATTAGAAGAAATTTTAAAATGTTTTCATTTGGTGAACATTTTCTGAGAATCTCAAAATATCTCAGGTTTCAATCTCTAGGATTGTGACATAGAAGGATTAAACATAAAATAGAATGTAGTTTAAACAGAAGGATGTACAATTATAAAGAAGATGGCTTTGGTATTTCAGATTCCAAAAGACACCTGACATATTTCAATTTATTTTCCTATAATTTAAGCCCAGAAAAGAGAATCACAAAGCTAATATCCAAGATTAGAGGTCTGAAAACTATAGTCTAGTGGCTGAACCTCTGACTTTATACATTTTTAGGTTGTTTAAAATAAAAAAGAAAAAAGGAAAGAAAGAAGAGTATCACCAACAGAGACTGAATGTGACCTACAAAGTCTATAATGATGGCTCTTTAGCCCTTTCCAGGAAATGTTTGCCTAGATTATAAGAACAGCTAGAACAAAGCCATACTCCAGCACATTCTTCTCTTCTTATTCTCCAGGTTTTCAGAGTGTCAGATATTTTGAGGTTCTCTATTTAAATTAATTTTAAACTTATTTTAGAATTCCTGGCTTAGTATTTATTATGGAATGTTTTTCTTAATGAAGAAATCAGTATATTAAACATTTCAACAGTATTCAAACTCTATGGATTTCTGAAACCTCTCTGTGACCACTTCATAATGCTAAACTCTTGCTACCCAAACATTTTTACATGGTTAAAATGATATATACTGGATAATCCTTAAGGATCATGGTTCCTAACTGAAGTCGGGTCATTAGGATTGTTTAATTTGGGGACAAGACTATTTTTCTGGTGTAATTGAAGACAGGGCTTTAATCAGCAAAACTGTAATCCTAGCCCGTAAAATTACGCCTGTACACTCTAATAAAATATATAGTTGCCGGGCATGGTGGCGGCTCAAGCCTGTAATCCCAGCACTTTGGGAGGCCTAGGCGGGTGGATCATGAGGTCAAGAGATCGAGACCATCCTGGTCAACATGGTGAAACCCCGTCTCTACTAAAACTACAAAACATTAGCTGGGCATGGTGGCGCGTGCCTGTAATCCCAGCTACTCAGGAGGCTGAGGCAGGAGAATTGCCCGAACCCAAGAGGCGGAAGTGGCGGTGAGCCGAGATCGCACCATTGCACTCCAGCCTGGGTAAAAGAGTGAAACTCCATCTCAAAAAGAAAAAAAAAAGAAAAGAAAAGGAAAAATATATATATAGTTAAGCAAAATTTCATATTATGTCAATTTTTACAAGGAATAAACAATGCAGCCACTTTGATGTCCACAGATCAATCTACAGGATTGTCTTTTGATCACTTATTTGGATATAGTAAACTACTAATATGCTGAAATTGGAATTTTTAGAATTTTTACTTCAAACATTCTACATTACTTTTAAGCATGTTTAGAAGGAATGGAAATGCATATGTCATGAGAAATTCAGGCAAAGCAAATCAGCCTGGATTTACTTAAAGCATATGAGAGAATCTAAAAAAAAAGAAAATCACACAAGACAATTTATTTGGTATTTTCCTCATTTTATTGATTAATTATATGTTTGCTCAACATAAACGTAACAAAAACATGTTTTCTTGGAACTAGGCAAAATAAAAGTTTGATCCTTGATCTAAGTAGAGGATATGGTTGGTTCCTAAAACCAATGACTCCATTTGGCTGGTGCCCATTTGAGGTCATTCATGCCATTTGTACTACACAGGGTCGCAGCCCCATCTCCCAGCTGGCTGGATCCAACAGGCAGGTGATGTATATTACAGCTTCCACAGGACCAGTAGGCTCTGACTATGTGCATTTTTCCTGCTACAATCAGGCGACTGCACATAAAACCCCGAACTGCAGTAACACAACAAGAATAACAACACATGTTTCTATGTCTGCATAACTGCAGGCTATTCTGTCAGCTACAACTATACATTTCCCAAAGTATATGTTTTCTAATCCCTCAGCATAGAACTTAGTAAGACAAAGCCCAGTGGATTCCGCCCAGTTGCAACGTTCCAGGGCAGACGTGCTTCAAAATAAATATAGGTCATGGTTCACAGAAGATTAATGGAATATTTGAGGATAAAGGAAGTTTACAGATTTCCTTCAGTGTTCCAAGCCATTTGGGAAAAAGAAATATTGAGGTGCGTGAATGTAACTTTCCTTCATTACAAATAAAAGAGCTTAAGTGAGAATGGTGCCGTCTGCCTTGATGGGCCAAGCAGCTGACCTCCCTCTCAGCAAGAGCTTTCTGTCCGTGGAGCCTGGGCTGGGGAGCCACTCCAGGAAGGAGATGCTGAGGTGCTGAAGCCGTATGTGAGGTCTGGCTTGACAGCATCCCTCCGTGGCTCACCAACCAAGCTAAAGGCACTCGCTGTCCTGCACAAGGGCCACTGGTCAAATGAAAATGCAAGGTGAGTGAAAACTCACCATGTTGAATCTTCACAACCTAATCAGTATTCTCAAAGAAAAACAAGGTATTTGACAGATAGAGCCCACCAGTTTTGAGACACGGTAATAGGTACCTGTTTTTTCTTCATTACGTAGTCTTTATTCCTTCCATTTTAATGTTCATTAATTGGTTCTAATATTGCTCATGAAAAGTGTATTAGGTAGAGAGGTCAATTATTTCTCTCAAGTCACCGAAATGTTCTTCATGGCAAAGGAGAAGCATTTTCTGAAATACACCTTCTAACACGACTCGCCAAAAAAAATTTAAAAAGAAAGAGAATTTCCAGTGATTATCTTTGAAAGTCACACACTCTCACAAACATGCCTGTCGATGGCACTGCGCTGAGCACTGTCTTAGGGTGCAACGACCACAGTCAGAGTACGCGCCCTGTTCATCACAGCAGGGTGACCGCATCCTCGTACTTTGATCATGAGCTCTGCTCAGCAAATGTCTCATGTGAATAGAAGCATCGGGCTGGAGTTGGGGAGGAGGACGTCTCCCTCCTTGGAGCTGATCAGTGCATGCGTTGGAACCAGTGGTGAGGGTCCCAGTAACCCCTTGCCACCCAGGTGATCACTGTGTCTTGGGTGTGGGATCCAGTATGAAGAATCCTGGTCTCTGAGAAGTTTTAAATCTAGAAACTGACTATCAGGGCTGATGATGAAGAGCGTATTGGAGTAGAAAGACGCTGCTTTAATGTAAAATAATGTTGATTGACGAGGTGAGAGGGGCCTTCACAAGGCCAGCCATAAGAAGCACGGGTGCTCCGGAGCAGAGGAGACCCAGCTGTTGGGCTGAGCCCAGGGGCACGTGCCTGGCTGCGGACAGCGCTTGGGTGGCTGTGGAAGGAGCTCGGTGAAGTCCACTGGGCCAGTGCTCATGTCCTGTTCGAAGACTCAGCTGTGTTTCAAAGAACTTCAGGGAAGATCAAGGAGCTCGCCACTGGATCCACCCGGAAAGTGTGTGGGAGACATGGGGAAAGAGCCCAGCTGAAGGGGAGACCTGGGCAGGTGGAGATGGGAATGGGGGCAGTAGAGGCAGAGACTGCGTGGGGAATGCAGGAACTCCCCGGGGTGTTAGAGGAGCCCCCACCCCGCAGAGGGGCTGGGAGAGCAGTTCAATGTCCACAGGACATAAAGCCTTGAACGCTAGGTTCGACTATGTCCTTAAACAACCCTAATTTATCTTATGCTCATGATTCTGAAAGTGACAGCAGGGTCACAGGTCACCACCATTCAGAAACTGCACTGACAAGGAAAATAAGATTCCTCAGAAAACTCCCGATTCTTTTCATTACTTCGTCAAATGTTTCTTGAATGCCAGGCCCTAGTCTAGACTGGGGATATATTGGTAGAAAAAAAAAATCACACTAAAGAAGTTAAATAAATAAACTGTGAATTACGTTAGATCGTGGTAAGTGCTAAGGAAGGAAAGTGAGGCAGCAGAGGGCATGCAGCCTGGGAGGGCGTGGGGGTGGCATGGGTGAGCTGCTGATGCCAGTCGGAGCCTTTTCTGCAAAGACCACAGGAACTGAGAGGTTAGCGGGGGCATCTAGGGAGGGCTCCAGCCAGGTAAGGGGTGCAGATGCAAAGGCCCCTGGCTGGAGGCACGCCCAGGGCTCTGAGGTGTGAGGAGGCCGCTGTGGCAGGGCAGAGAGAACAAGGAGGGACAGCAAGGGGGAGGAGGCTGTGCAGCCTGGAAATGAGGGGCCGGGGCTGCCACAGAGACTTCTCCTGAGGAGGGGTGAATGCCGGGTTTCTAACTGCAGCTCGCCACCACTGTAGACATACTTCCACTTACCTCACACAATAAGGAAAGCAAGTTCCTTCCTAGCCACAAAGGGACTTAGCAGGTTTGTTTTCGGAAGCCACAGACATGGCAAAACCCTCTTGAGGCCCCGCATCCCTGGGGAAAGACTCCAGGAGGAAATGCGTGGGCAGGGATGCCACAGGAACAGTGAGACCCTGGGGTCCTCATCACTGAGAGGAGCACATGAGGGTCCCCCCAAGCAGCCCCAGCGGCCCTGGGTTGGGGGGGATTTCTCCAAAGACAGACCCTGAAACAATGAATTTTCTCAGGTACCTGCAGCACCCAGGGTGGCCTGCCCTGAAAATGCCAGGTAGGGACCAGAGATGCCCCTCCCAGTTCCCGTGCCTTGGCTGGGCCCCGAGGAGGTGAAGGGGGCGTACAGAGTGCCCTTCTCTCTGCGAGGGGAGGCCTGATGTGGCTCTCCTGGGCTCTCTGAGATTTGAGAGTCGGAGCCAAGAGCTTTGTGGCTTGGAGGAGATTATAGAAGAAGCCGGAAAAGGTGACTTCTACCACTGTCATCAGAACCGCCAGGTCCTGGGGGTGACCTTAAGCTCCCTGAAATCTGCATTTTGGTCTTTCATGTAGAAAAGCTAAGTCTGGGTAACAGAAATGAAAATGTCTTAGGAATTGCCTAACCAACCGCAAGTGCATTTGGTAAAATGGAATCAACTTGAAAGTTGAAGGGAAACAACTCGAAGTATTTACAAGCCAAGGCAAATGTTCAAAGGGAAGCTCAGACACAAAGAACAGATGGTGGATGAGAAGCCAGAGAAGAGTGCATTTTGCCAACACCCACAAAATGCAGATTTTTTTAAGTGCCTTGAAGGCACTGTTTATGGTCTGAGCACCCAGGAATCTACGCCCTTAAGCTCTAGGGACAGAAGAAACTTGCTTGAAGTCTGGTCACTGCATATTGGAAGAGGTGATCTTCTGTCCTCTCCCCAGGGAGCCCTATTTTTCATGAAAACCTCACCTCTATCTTTTATGCCAGTCAGGCCCTTTTTACCTTTTTAAAATAGAATGAAAAAGAGAGGAAGCTATAAACAACTGACTATCCGGAAAATGTGAAGAGAGCCACCTCTCTCCTCTCTCTTCCCAGGGTTTGCCCAAACCCTTAGGGACCTTGTGACTATACAAATTTCTTTAAAAGTCCAGTTGCAGGAGCTCCAGAAAGAGTGTGGCATTGTTTACCTTGCAGGACATCTTTGCAGAAATACTTCTCACCTCTCTTGTACATTTAGTGAAGAGTGTTAGTACAGGTTGAAGGACACCTACAGTGACATGAAGGAAAACAGAAACAAGGAGTTGCCAGTAGTCAGCCAGAGAGGAAATAAACAGAGAGAATGTATTTTCATGGAAATGTTTTTATTGGCTCTTATTTCTGATACCTGTAGATACTTTCTCACATTGGAATGTTTTGTTGAAAAACAGTGAAATCGAATGCACGCACATTTTCACAATTAAAAATGGATCCATTGCTCCTTCTGAAACTCAAATCAAGTTTTAGTATAATAGATGCTTTAAAATTACCAAAATGTTAGTCACTCACGAAGCTGGTTTATCTGTTTATCTCTCACAGAATCTCTTTAGATGTCTGTTGTCAAAAACACAAATGAATGTTTTTTAATGGATGGATGGAGGGATGGATGGAGGGATGGATGGATGGGATGATGGGTGCATGGATGGATGGAAGGATGGAAGGATGGATGGATGGGAGGATGGGTGCATGGATGGATGGATGGGTGGATGGATGGATGGATGGGAGGATGGGTGCATGGATGGATGGATGGGTGGATGGATGGATGGAAGGATGGAAGGATGGATGGATGGGAGGATGGGTGCATGGATGGATGGATGGATGGGTGGATG
>NW_016107704.1:947857-963218 GCF_001604975.1 Cebus imitator | reverse complement strand
GGATGGATGGGTGGATGGATGGATGGATGGAAGGATGGATGGATGGGAGGATGGGTGCATGGATGGATGGATGGGTGGATGGATGGATGGATGGATGGGAGAATGGGTGCATGGATGGATGGATGGGTGGATGGATGGATGGATGGATGGAAGGGTAGATGGATGGGAGGATGGGTGCATAGATGGATGGATGGATGGGAGGATGGATGAATGGATGGATGGATGGATGGATGAATGGATGGGAAGATGGGAGGATGGGTGGATGGGTGATGTGTGGATACGTTTAGGAGCAGCCATCTGGGTTTTAGAGACACACACCCTCACATATAGAACAATATCTTCTCCTAACAGGGAAGACAGCAGTGATACACAAGCAATTTCATCTTCACAGAGAAAGGCATTCCCGTACACAACCTCAGTATCACAGACATTAACGTACGTTGTGTAAGTTAATTGTACACAAATGTACAAATAACGTCTTAGGAAAGAAAGAAAGCTATTTTTTTTTACCACATTCAGTCCCGGTGTCATCACCGAGTTGATAAACACCCTTAGGAATTCAAGGCCACAGTGTAGAGTGTACGTCCCTGCTCCTGAGAGGTGGCTGCAGAGGTTCTTCTTGTTTGAAGCAGACAGAACATTGGTTCTGGGCAGGACCCCTGGGCCTGTAACAACAAGATCGAATGCTCTGTTCTCAGGAGAGGTGAGCTTCCAGATCCTGGCTGGGATGCATGCACCTCACTGCAATTCACAAAAATAAAACTCCTCTTATTTGGAGGTACCATTATGTATTTCAACATGTCTGGAATTAAAAACATATTTTTACATATATATTTGGTAATTGATTCAACTGTAGCCAACTGAATTAATATAGTCTGTATGTCTGTCTAGATTCTCAGCATATAATAAATGCCTAAAAATAACAGATACCCAAAATGTATTGCATTTTGTACCAATTTTAGGCAAAAGTTACCTTAGGTTCTTGAATATTTCCTTCTACATGGATTTTACAAATATTGTGATTGACAATATTTGTAAAACAGCACTAAGTAAACAAAAGCCACATTATTTTTTGCTTCCGAATATGTAGATATGCTTTCAGAACATCTGACTTGTCAAAATAGGGAGGGACAGGCTGTCAATAAATTAGAAACTTATTAGAAAAGTTGAACTAATATGTTGTACAATTTCAGTTTCATTCAAAACTAGGCAAAGTCAAATTCATCCACATTTAATATAACTGTAACTGTCTTTTCATTTTTGAAGTTAAGAGGTTCTGATTCCCAATAGATTAATAACATTTCCACATTTAAGGAAAATGAAGATCTCAGCATTAACTATCCACCAAAAACAAATGTGTGGTGTAACTGAGTTGAATAACCAAAACTTCCCTGTGAACCTCTAGAGGCTTCCGAACTGTGCCAAATAAATAAAACTGAAAATTTTAAAAAAGTGAAAAATAAAAAGAAGCAAAGAATGATCAGATAAAAGAATCTTCCAAAAGAAACTTCCTCACATTCTTTTTTTTTTTAGACTAAGTTTTTTTACCACTGTATATAAAGCAATTACCCTTGTGAAATAGAAATTCGTGAAAATTCAGAGAGGTAGATGTTAAGGACTCACAAAAGTCAAAGTGTGTATATTACGGCATGTGTGTTACAGGCAGCAGCTTTTGTGCAGGCTTCAACTTTAGCGCTTTTGAATATTCACTGCGTCAAAAGAAGTGATTTGGGAAACCTTTGAAAGATTCATTTTACTACAAAAAGGGACAGAATTTCTGAGATCTGAAGGGACTCGTATTTGAAGATACTCCAGTCAGCAGTGGGTCATGTTGAGCATTCTGCAGACAGAATTGTTTAAAGTCTGCAGCTGCCTGGGAAACTTCTCCACAGTTGAGCCTCGCCTCCAGCCGGAGCTGATGAACCCCTTTCTTCATAGCTGCGACGCTGGAGGAACCAGACTGGGTGCACGTGAGGGCTAGGCCGATTCATGGGTTGCTGGGTCGTGGGTCACAGGGGCCGGACAACTGAGAGCACTCCCACATTTCTACAACAGGCTTGACATTTCTAAAACAGGAGAAATTATTCCTATCAGCCTAGACCCCGTGTTACCATAGCTTGCTTTTTGCTTCCATCCTTACTGAAAACATTCAGGGATATCCCTTCCATAGGAAAAACGAAGGACTTCTCCCTCCAAATCAAGAGCCTAGTTACTGAACAAAGTCAGAGAGCGATGGGGAGGGACAGACAGACGGATGGTCAGAGACAGGGAGACACAGATAAAGAGGGAAAGAGAGAGAGATGCACAGACTGAAAGAGACAGAGTGGGGAGGTGGAGAGAGGGAAAGAAAGAGGTGGAGAGAAAGAGAAGGGGAGGAAGGTGGCGGTGGGAAGGGAGGGAGGGAAGCGGCCGGAGGGCCTCTGAAGCCATCTTGACATAGTGGAGGCTGCCCAGCTCACAGCTGAGTGTGATGGTGATGGAGCCCTGGCAGGAAAGACCCTCCCCTTGAGCCCCAGCCACCCCGTCAATACACAGCACTGCTATCTCTGCCACCAGGCTTCCGGGCATGCTGCTTCACAGCAGGAGAAGCTGAAGCTGCAATTGCTCCAGCCCTCGTCTTAGGACAAGACTACTGGTGTGTGTGGGGGAGAAGGGGCAGCAGAGACAATGAATTCGACAACAGGTGAGCCTGGCCTGGGCCTCGGTAGGCATAGATGTGGCAGGAAGTGGAAGGAGAGTGAGAGAGAGCTGCTCACAGGCATGGCAGTGTGGTTCATTTACATAAAGGAACGTGCAGAGCCGATCGATGGCTCTCCCTCCGTGTATGTGCAAAGAAGGCCCACAGGAGTTGCTGACAGATGGCGTGACACAGGAAGACAAGTCACGAACAAAGCCAGCCTACAACTCAACAGCTCAATTTGACGTCCTCAAAGGAAGCGGCGTAAACGTGGCTCAGACGCCACTGTCAGCAGGTGCACAGCCCTCGGTCAGGAGACGACTTGTTCTCTTGAGAGCTGTGAGGTGTCACCTGTCACCTGAGAGCTCACAGGTAATTAGGAATTCCTTACAACCACTCACACAGGGCCTGAGATCCTAGGGCAGGCAGGAAGGAAGCTCCCCGTGGCAGAACGGAAAAGCCCCTGTTCGCGATGCTTCCAGAGTCACACAGCAGTCTCTTGGAAACGAACGTTGGTCTCAGTTTCTTTTTACAAATCTGGCAGTGTGTTCAGTTCCTTCTTCCTGTGCTCAAGAGGCAAGCTCTAAGGACTTGCCCCTTCTGCCCACAGAGAAGGCTCAGCATGAAAACGGAGGGGCTGTTAGGTGGGCATGTTGGGAACTTCAATCTGTGAACAGCTGCCATATCCCAGACCCATTTCTTCCCTGGACTGTCCCGGGCTCTCCTGCTGGGGTGACCCTCTGCTTGCTCGGGCAGGTGGCCAGGTTTGCAGACATCAGAGGGAGCTGTCAGAGGATAAGAGACTTTTCCCAGAGAGTCCCTGCTGCCCCCTCCTCACGTCTCTTGGTCAAGCTCTGGGGTCCCAGAACCACAGTGCACACTTCCAGGAAACTCCACCTGCCTCTCTGGGGACCATCGGTCCTTCATCCTGAGTCCTTCATTATAGGAAATTTTTTTTTGAGGGAGTCTTATTGTGTCGCCCAGGCTGGAGTGCAGTGGCATGGTCTTGGCTCACTGCAACCTCTGCCTCCCAGATTCAAGTGATTCTCCTGCCTCAGCCTCCTGAGTAGCTGGGATTATAGGCTCCCACCACCACGCCCGGCTACATTTTTTTGTCTTTTTAGTAGAGACAGGGTTTCCTCATGCTGGCCTGTCTGGTCTTGAACTCCCGACCTTGTGATCTGCCCGCCATGGCCTCCCAAAGTGCTGGGATTACAGGTGTGAGCCACAACTACCAGCCCATTCAAGAAATCTTTATTGAGCGCCTCTTCTGTGCTCAGCAACGTTCTGCTCCCTGGAGATCTGAAAAGAGTTCTTCTGTATAAAGAGTTAGGAAACTGCTGCCAAACCCCGGCTTTCACATGAGCAAGTTTGTAAAATTATGCAGCATGCTGTGTTCATCCCAAAACCACCCTGGGAGGTCCCTGAGCCTCTAGCAACTTCCCTTTAAAGGAATCTCTTCTCTTCTATGATTTATAAAATAATTTTTAGCTGGGCGCCGTGGCTCATGCCTGTAATCCCAGCACTTTGGGAGGCTAAGGCAGGTAGATCACTTGAGGTCCAAAGTTCGAGACCCGCCTGGCCAACATGGCGAAACCCCGTGTCTACTAAAAATACAAAAAGTAACTGAGCATGGTGGCCGGCACCTGTAATCCCAGCTACTCAGGAGGCTGAGGCAGGAGAATGGCTTGAACCTGGGAGGCAGAGGTTGCCAAGATAGTGCCACTGCAGTCCAGCCTGGGCAACTGAGTGAGACTCTATCTCACAAAAAAAAAAAGAGAGAGAGAGAGAGAGAAAAGATTTTAAAACTGCTTTATTTTTCTTTCCAATCGTTTCCGTCCTCCTGTGCCCTTCCCTTTTCTCGCCTCCTCACTGCCCTCCCCTCTCCTGCAGCAGTGCCCATGCAGAGCCTGTCTGTGCCAGTTCTGAGGAACGTGTTGCAAAGCATGAGAAGGCGGATCTCACTGATGGGACGTAGAGCACATCTGCAGAGGAGGCCACGGAAGTCCTCTGCCAGGTGTTCAAGTGTCCTGCAAACATTAGCCATTGTCGTTATTAACAGTGAAATTTAAGACTGAAAAGATCAATGGATGATTCAGGAGTCCAGGGGCCCGGGTGACACAGAAGAGCTGAGAGGGTGATTCACACACCCATAGAGATGAGTCTCCTTCCTCATCCCCCACACTGGGTCCATAAGAGGTGCTTCTGAGCAGTTTCACCCCGTAGCTCACAGGTTTAGATTTGGTGCTGAGGTAGCCAGGGTCAGCCCTAGTCAGAGTAGAGCACCTTCATTTTAGATGAATTTCTCAGTGGCCATTGGCCACTAGGTGCCTGGACAGGTCAAATCTTTTTCCACTAGTGAAGAAGCATTTCAAACCAGTCCCCCACAGCTGACTGGCAGGGGAGCTCTCCTGCCCACTGCATCGAGGACACGGCAAGGGGTGGGCAACAGGAGGGTCTGGGAGGGGAAATAAGCCCTCGTGTGAATTATTTAAAGTCAGGCACCCTATGATTAGCAGATCCGAAGAGGGAGCTCTGGCGATGGATTAAATCATGACATTTAACCTCCTGAGCTGGGCTAGTGCCTAGGCCGATGGCCTTGAACTTCAGGCTGCATCAGAATCACCCTGAGAGCTTGTTAAAATGCAGGCTGCTGGGCCACAGCCCCTGTTCCTGGCTTAGTAGTTCCGGGGGTGGGCCTGGAAATGTGCTCTTCTAGCAAGTTCCAGGGGCTTCTGCTGGTCCTGGATCAGCGTATCACACAGGACTGATAGATGATGGCCCCTGATAATGGTGAAGAATCTGGCCCAAAACACTTAAGAAACCTCAAAGTTTCTCATACTGGCACATCTGTGTACACAACTTTCCATGTGTCGTCTCTCTGAGTGTGAGGTCACCTGCTCTCCAGGAGGACAGGTGAGTGGAGACCGAGACACAGAGGAGCAGCTGTGACTGCAACTGCAGCCACCTCGCACTTCACTGTACAGCATGATGCCAGCAATCTCCTCTCAGATACTCAGAGCAGTTCCCAAACAGCTGAGAGCAGGACTCCTCTGTCTGTGAAAGGCCGATCTATGCATATACCTTATTTGGCCATACAGAAGTATCAGTGAGATAATCTAAGTATTTAGAGAATGAGCAAAAGTGCTCCCAATACAGTTCAACAAAGAGCCCGAGATTTCATTTGGAAGGAGGCATTTCCCCCAGTGGACAGGTGTTTGGTTTTGTGCCCAACCAAATCTCGTGTTCTCCACTGGCAGTGCCACTGAAATGCACGAGTTTCTGGAAGGTGGAATGTGGCCACTCCAGTGGGTCCCACGCTGCCCTGGCCAAGTTGCTTGCAGTCCACAGAATCTGGCTTCTGCATCTCATGGGCATTCTCTCCAGGATCTTTTGAAGTTGAAGTAATTCCACAGAATCAAGGCTTATTGGTTAAATTTCATCTGGCACCTCATATCAGTGGCTGAAGTCACACATTAACTTCAATCACACCAGTGACAGAAGCCACAGCCTTGTGCCGCTGCATGGTTTTAGACCAAAACCGTGAAACTGCACCAGCAAAAAGTGTAAAACTTTATGTGTACTGTGTCTGTGAATAGGTGCGTGAACCTAAGAGGGGCTGGCCCTGTTCCACTCGTACTTTCTATTTTTCTTTCATTTTCTCCATTTTCATTTCTCCAAAGCAGGGCTGTCTACGCTTAATTGTCCTGCCTGTTGACAAATTGTAAAGCAATTGCCTTACATTCATTTTAGATTTAATTTCCAGTGGCACTTCAACTTTCCATGTTAAAGTCTTGCCTCATTTCGGTTTTATTTTTTTCTCACCTTTTTGTGAACAATCTCCTCCTTCAGTCCACTCTGGACTAACAAGGTTGGACCAAACATCTGTTTGCTTGGTGCAGGGAAACCAAACAGGAGCCCCGCAGCCTGCCCCAAGGCCTTCCACATGAAAGTCGGAGCTTCCTCACAGTTTGCTGTGAGCTGCACCAGCTCTTCTGGAGTGTAAAACCAATTTCCAAATTCACCTGAGGGCCCTTCTGCAGAAAGGTTTTTGGGGAAAATCTTTAGAATGTAGCAAAAAGCAATGATCAGAAGCAATGATCCAAAGGGTCTTTCAGAGTTGAAAGTCACTTCATCTTCATTTTTTTGATAAGTATTGATACTGGAATGGGTGGGCTCACAGTTGCTGGTTGCAAGCAAGGGCTTGCACCTGCCCCTGTGTGATTTCATGTTCTTCCCTGTGTGGGTGGTGCTGCACATAGCCCAGTCTCAGCATGTTGGAGACAGGCTGGGTTTGCAGCCAGGGTCCACAGTGCTCCCTGGATTCCCCTGGGCCAGTGTGTTACTGGATAGTCCTGTTACCATTTCATCTGTGAAATGAGTTTGCTAAAAAAAACAGTAGCTATTTCACAGGCTTTGTGTGAGAATGGAGATAATCCGTGAATAATTCTTGAAACATGATAAATGCTTAGTGTTCTGATTTCATCATCTGCCTCTAGCCGGGCTCAGTGTATCACACAGGACCTACAGATTATTGTCCTAGCCCCTAGCTCACTGCCTTAACTCGAGGTAAGAACTGCGCTCCTCCTTATTACACTAGGTTACGTAGGACACTTTGTCTTTTTCGTTTGTGCCCTAAAGGCTTTTTTCATAGCACTATTACAAATTGATTCCTGTAAAACAAGTCGTATTTAAATTTGGCTGCAGGCTTTTTAAGTATAAAATCATGTGAACATCCCATAAAAACTCTCACATTGAACACTCTGTAGCGTTACACTTTAACAAGCACTCACACTCACATTCACATAGCAGCTTCTGGTTTATGGACCCGTGCAAACATTCAGCCGTCTTCTGATTGGGAGTTTCTATACAGTGTGCTTCTTTCTCACATTGTGTGGTTTTATTTTTCTAGCTGCTTTTTCTCCCTATTTAGATTATCACGCATTTTGAGTTGGAAGAAACATTACAGTCCACCTAGGCGAGCTTTCATCTCAAGACCAAAATCCTCTCGTGGGGCGAGAGGAGGGGGCCTCCAGTTTAGGGTTACACTGGTCCAAGCTGTACACCAGGGCTCAGCCTGGACCCAGGATACACCTTTAGTCTTTTTTTAAAAAATCTCCCTTGTGCCAGGACCAGTGGCTCACAACTGTAACCCCAGCACTTCGGGAAGCCGAGGCGGGAGGATCACTTGAGGTCAGGTGTTCAAGACCAGCCTGGTCAACATGGTGAACCCACATCTCTACTAGAAATACAAAAATTAGCTGGGCATGGTGGTGGGATCCTAATCCCAACTACCAGGGAGGCTGAGGTGGGAGAATCGCTGGAACCTGGAAGAGGGAGGTTGCAGCGAGCCAAGATTGTGCCGTTGCACCCCAGCTTGGGCAACAGAGTGAGACTCTGTCTCAAAAAAAAAACAAAAAAATTTCCCTTGTATCAAACTGAACTTTACCTTCTTTGTAACTTGTTCCCATTGACCCTATTTATGGTCTCTGATACTACTTAGAATAAAGATTAAGTAAATATGAACTATATTTATTGGACTAGTGTCTTAGCTCAGACTGATGCAACACAACTTCACATGCTGGGTGGTGGCTTAAACAACAGAAATGTATTTTCTCACAGCTCTGGGGGCTAGAAGTCCAAGATCAGGGTGCCGGCAGGGTCGAGTTCCAATGAGGGCGTCTTCCCGGCTGGCAGACAGCAGAGAACATCAATCCCCCATGGGGGTAACCCTCGTGACTTCACTGAACCTAGTCACCTCCCAAAGGTGACCTCCAAATACCACCACATTGAAGATTAGGGCTTCGACATATGAATTTTGGGGATGAGAAGGACACAGTGCCATCCACAGTAGAACAGCCAGTAAAACAGGAAATAAATATAAAATCCACATGCAAACCCCAGGTATTTCAGGCCACTTACACTTCCCCTTAGACCTTGCTTTCCAGGCTCAGACACACCTGCTTTGGTCTGTACTATGCAGCAGTTCTAGAGCTTTACCATCCAGCCGAGCTTTCTTTCTTTAAAAGGACTACATTTTTCATCCTAATTTTGAAACCTTCATGAATTCCCACAAGTTGTCCACCAAATCTAACCCATTCTTGCTAGCTCTAAATGCTTTCATAGCTATGTACATACCTATGGACAAATAAACTGATTTCAGTTCTTTGAATGCAGAGGTATAACCAAAAATAATGACCATCAAAAATGCTTTAAAGTCTTTGATTTTTACAGAGATAATAGAGAATGATTTCTTTCAAAAGTTCTGTATTTCTAACACTATAGGAGAAAACCACCTTTCTTAGCCCAATACGTAAGATTTATTTTGATTGAAAAGTGTTAAATGGAGCTTCTGCACCTACAATCATGACAGCATCGTGTCTTCTCTTTAGAGAATGCTGCACATTTGTAAATGAAGCTTTTAGTCATGTTCAATAACCGGACAGACTGTCGCCCCAAATACTGCCCTGTCTAGCAAATTGAGAATGACGTGCTCCTTACACCCAAGTGAAGGCCCAGCCTCCACAGCCCATCGGTAGGGCACAGCTGGTGAGATGCACCAAGGCTGCCGAGAGAGGCAAGAACCTGCACAGCAATCGAGGGAGCCTGCAATCGACACAGCCTGCAATCGACACAGCCTGCAATCGACACAGCCTGCGATCGACACAGTGTGCAATCGACACTGCAATCGACACAGCCTGCAATCGACACAGCCTGCAATCGACTGAGCCGGCAATCCACACAGCCTGCAATCGACACAGCCTGCAATCGACACAGCCTGCAATCCACCGAGCCTGCAATCGACACAGCCTGCAATCGACACAGCCTGCAATCGAGGCAATCCACGGAGCCTGCAATTGACACAGCCTGCAATCGACACAGCCTGCAATCAACACAGCCTGCAATCCACAGAGCCTGCCCACTCCCCCAAGCAGTATTGGCTACCCAAGTTCCCAAAACAATTTTCTAGTGAAGAAGCTCAAGGTACTATGCTCATTACCTGGGTGACAAAATAATCTGTACAGCAAGTCCCTGAGACACGCAATTTATCCATGTAACAAACCTGCACATGTACTCCCTGAACCTAAAATAAAAGTTGAAAAGAAAAAAAGTTCAGGACACAACATTACATATATATATATACACACACACACACACACATATATATATGCACACACGCACACACAAACACACACACATATAGCTGATAGAACCATACATTAAAATACAACAAAAAAACACATTCTAAACAGCACACATTCTTCACTTTTACCTGTAAAATGAATTTGTACCAGGTAAACCTGTCTGAGTGTTTCGTCTCATAATAACCTTGTAACATATGTATTATCTTCATGACTTTCTAGATGTAGAAAGGCTCAGCAAGGATGAGGACGTGCTCAAGTCACCTACTGAGGCGTCAAGGCAGAAGTAAAACCCAGAAGTTCTTACTCCACAGCTCGGCTTCCCCCCATCACTGCTGCTATGGATGGGGATGCAAAATTCAATACTATGAAGCAAGGCAAGGAAGACAGTCTTAATTTTGAAATCTAGCTGGCAAAGTGCAGGTACTGAGGTACATTTATAATATTCTACACTGCATCCTGGATCTTTGTCTTTAATTTCCAAACTACGGCTCTCTAGCTTGGCGAGGATGATTCCTTTGCTTTGGAGCAATTTAACTTTGGAAGAAATGGAGATGTGCAGAAGAGCAAAAGGAAGAAAGATGGAAACCTCACATCGCATGGGAAGTCACCACCCCTACATTCTGCAGTAAGCTGAGCAACTTGCAGAGGTCCAGGACTAACACCAGCTCCGGAGAAGAGAGACGGGCTGCACACCTCTCCAGGGCAGAAGCCCTCCCGTTTCTATAAAGCAAGCCCTTAAAGACAAGCCCGATACAAACCTACTTTGTATAGGAAGCCCTCCGAAATTATGTATGCCCTAATATTATATAATAAAGAGCAAGAATAATGTATTTTCTTTCTCTCCAAACTACTGCTTTCGCTGGAAATTTTATTCTTCTTAAGTCATCTTCGTGGTGTGTTTTATCTCCACAGACACACCACATTCTCTTCTAAGGCAGGAATCATGACTACCTTTTTTTACATCTTTCAAATTAAACTATGTGGATGATGCAAAATATTACTTTGCATGCAGTTAGTATTTTTAAATGCGGGCTACACCCATCACTTTACTGGATGAATATTTTAATGCTAAGTAAGGAAAACCATGGGAATATAGTAGACATACAAAAAATCTTCCCTATTAGAAATGAAAATGTGATGTTAGATAACAAATTTCTCATCCATCTGAGATATCTCATCTGCTTTTCCTGGGAGAGCCCACTGTCCTTATCAGCGTGGACCGCAGACCTGGTTTCCCTTCTCCTAGGAACAGCCAAGAGCCAGGGTCCAGGATTAGACACTGCAAAGGGATATTTTAGCATCATCAAGAAGGCCAGTTTGCTCATGTGGTAGTAGCATATTGCATTTGATATTATAAATTTTCATTAGTCTGTAAGTAAAAAAGAATATAAATTGACAATGAGATATACTGCTTAATAGTAGAGATAAAGCTTTAATATTTAAACAACAAATTCTTCCTTTGGCATAAAACTGAAAATGTGCCGTCCTTTAAACTATGCAAGATTTATTTCGGTATTTCAATATTCAAAAACATTTTTATATGCATATATATATAAATATGTATATATCTGGAAAACTTTTTAAATTTATCATCATGTAAAAAATTTTATTGATGTGTTATTAATTCTTAGAATTCTAGAGAAAATTAACTTAGGTTGATAAAGACAAAAAGACACTTTTTAATATACAATTTAAATGTTCCAAAATAATAGTAAATAACATTTGACACCTATTTAGATGAAAGTCCTGTGCTTTTTAGAAAATGGTACCATTTTTCTTCTGAGTATCTATGGACAGGCTGCTCTCTCCATGCTAAGATTCCTTCATCTTAGACACCTAAGTGTAGCCCCATAACTACAGCCGACCTTCAGTTGCCAAATGACCACTGAGGTGTCCAGTTGCAATGCAGAGGACGCCTTCTTCACACTGGTCTTCTGCAAAACATAAGACAATCACTAATGGCTGAGAGCAATACGTTAAAGACAAACACACTTCTCTACTCACAACAGAACTTTCTCTTCTACCTTCACAGATAGAGGATTTCAATAGTGAGAAAAGTTTTTTGTTCACTGCCTTCTGTTCCTAATCTAAAACCTTTGTTCAGAGGTCCCAGCTTTCTGTGTTCATTCAAGAAGATTCACAGCCTGGAGCTGGGATCTTTGAACAAAGGTCAGTCCTGCTCACACACGTAAACAGGCAGCTCACACTGGAAATGCATAAAGTCATTCTACTAACAATGGTGTTTTTTGTTTTTGTTTTTGTTTTTTAAGACGGAGTTTCACTGTTGTTGCTCGGGCTGGAGTGCAGTGGCCAGATCTCCACTCACTGCAACCTCCGCCTCCTGGGTTCAAGCAATTCTCCTGCCTCAGCCTCCTGAGTAGCTGAATTACAGGCACCCGCCACCACACACAGCTAATTTTTTGTATTTTTAGTAGAGACGAGGTTTCACCATGTTGGCCAGGCTAGTCTCAAACTCCTGACCTCAAGTGATCCACCTTCCTTGGCTTCCCCAAGTGCTGGGATTACAGGCATGAGCCACCTCACTCACCTTGACCTGGTGCCTACTAAACAACGTTTAAATGTTTACATCTTCTCAGGAAGTTAGCAGTTCATGTCATAAGTTATTTAAGAAATCTGCAAGTGTGAACAAAATTTCTTTAGGAATTTTATGACAGCAGCACTTTACAAATATGCAGAGTAGCATGAAAGCTAATATGGCCTGGAAAGGCCAGAACCTGAGTAAGAGCAGTGAATCTCAGAGAAGTGAACCCAGAATATGTGTTTAGGAAGTTAACATGAATGCACAAGGAGTGAAGATGATGCTACCTACAGGGACTCTGCCTCAGCATTTTGCAAAGGGACAAAGGTGTGCAGTCAGCTTATTGTGTTCACCTCTGCACCGACACGGCTCAGCTTTATGCCTGGCCAGAGTCAACAATTCATGAATGGTTATACATGAATCTAAGACAATTTTATCACAGACTAGTACAAACCTCAGAGGAGGGAGCGCTTATTTCTCAAACTCTACAAAGTTCCCATGTGGGTCACTTGACATATCCATTTATCTAAAACTCCACAAGCCATTCAGTGAGAGAATGATTCATGCGCTCTATTAAAGGGTGTTGGTCTGAGTTTCATTGACTGTCAAACTATAGGTATCTCATACTTTAAAAATAATTTAACAATAATTTTAAGACTATGCTCCCCTAAGAGTAAATGATTCTGTTGAGATGAAACCACTGTGTGACTTTATCCGTTGTTACATGACTTGACAGAGTGAGTTTAACTTCCAAAATTCTTTGCAGCCTTACTTTAAAATCTCATGTTCCCAAATACTAGAAAACTTTTGGAAAATACTGTTTTTTCATCCTTTTTGCCATCTATCATATGTATTTGTGCACAGTTCTTAGCAAAAGTAAATATTTAACATTTATTGAAATGAATTTCTTCACTTTGGTAAGAAAGACAACCCTTGTAACTTCCTGAGGGGGAAAAAATGTAGCTCTTAATGATTATAGTTGTCACTGATTTGGGAACACTAAAGGAAAATATCTAACATATAAGCACTGTTTTTCAGTGCTTATTTTATTAAGAAACCAAAATATTAAAAATCAACACACATTTACAATCTTTATAAAAGAGCTGTTCTATAATCTTAACCCAAATGTAAGACAGATAGTATCACTTCCCAGAAATAATTGCTAAAAAGTTAAAACATTTATATAAAAAAAAAATTATAAAAACCCACAATTAAGAAGATGGGAAATATACGGACTTTTAAATTTTGTATTCCGGAGCTTTTCTCTGATTTCTGTTTCACAAGCTTCCTTCTGAATCAGCTTCCATAAATCTTCACGTCACTCATAGTTTTCAAGATTCCACATTTTGTCAATTCACTTTGCAACCCTTTACTCTTATTTTCAAAGAGAATGAGCCTCTCTCTCTCTCTTTCTCTCACTCTCTCTGTATATGTGTGTGTAATATTTAAAATTTTAAAACTTTTAAACCATCAGAGTGTAATATCTTCTTAACTTGCAGCTAGCCCGTCAGGAAAAGGGTATTTTCAACAGTAATTGACACCAAAAAAGTAACACCACACCTTTGAAAATCTCTAAGGGTTCATACACATTTTTAAAATTAGAGCCCAGGGCACGGTGGCTCACGCCCGCAATCTCAGCACTTTGGGAGGCCCAGGCGAGCAGAACACAAGGTCAGGAGATCGAGACCATCCTGGCTAACACGGTGAAACCCCGTCTCTACCAAAAATAGAAAAAAATTAGCTGGCCGTGGTGGCGCATGCCTGTAGTCCCAGCTACTCAGGAGGCTGAGGCAGGAGAATCGCTTGAACCAAGGAGGTGACTGTTGCCTTGAGCTGAGATTGCACCACTGCACTCCAGCCTGGGCCACATCGCAAGCCTCCATCTCAAAAATAAAAATAAAATATAAAATTAAAGAGAACGATTAAGTCAAATAGACTGTTTTTCTTCTTTTTAAGCTAAGTAGTCATAGCTGGGAGTTAATATAATGGGAATTCTTTGTGGGAGGGAGGATGGCAGAAGAGAAAAGGGGGCCTTTAGGGGAAAGAAAAGGTTTGAGACATTGAGAGGAAGTAGATAAAGACACATTTCCCTTAAAAGTCAATTTCTAATTTTATCTTCCTTTGGCATGGAGACTCTAGAACATTCTTACTCTATATAAACCAATTGTCAGATGGGAATATGCTGCTTATGATAATAAACCAGGTATTTGCCGGTTTAGTGGAAACAGACATGAACTCTCTTAAATATACGTTCATCTCCTAGGCCATGGAGCGCACGTGGCTGGCGAGGCTACCAGACAGCGAAGGGCGTCCTCAGAACAGTGAGCGCGGGGAGGCCTCTAGTTCACTGGAGTATTATGAGGTGACTGAGGGTCACACTCTACAGTTTCCTTTGGGGAAGAATAGAATCAGGGTGCACAGGATTCTGTAAAGATTGAGGGGCATTTTCTGGATGATGAAAATGTCAGACTTTTTCAATCTCATTTCTGCAGCAGCTCCTCATCGGTGTGACCTGGGGAGGTGGCGCCTCCGTCTGCAGGAAGAGCCTTCACCATCCGCCCCGCCCCCCCCCCACAGCCGTTCTCAGGCCTCTTCTCAAAATAAAATGAAACGAGGTTTTCCTAAGCTTCATCATCAATCTAGGCGGACCCCCGGGAGGCGCAGCGGGCTCGGGGTCACAGTGTTTGGGGTGGCAGAGTTTCCAAAATCCTGAGAGGCTCACGGGGCAGGTATTGCTCCCGCCGCCCCTTGAGCAAGGGGCTTCCCGGAGCAAAGGCTGGGGCAGGGGGAGTGGGCTCTCGGTTCTGAGGTAGTCCTGATGGCAACGTGACCCCTGGACCACCAGGATGGCCTAACATTAAGGAGGGAGAGCCAGACGCCTTGGCTCATGCCTGGAACCTCAGCGCGTTGGGAGGCTGAAGCGGGAGGATCGCTTGAGGCCAGGAGTTCAAAACCAGGCTGGACAACATGGTGAAACCCCGTTTCTTTCTTTTTTTTTTT